>NC_139817.1:18359781-18959781 GCF_963457635.1 Microchirus variegatus | reverse complement strand
TATTTCAGGTTTATATTTGTATTTTATCCTGCTTTGTTCTGCCGAAATGCATTCTGGGATATATGGCTTTCCCAAGTACGCTCAAGTCACCACCCGATGCATACTTGGTAAAATGGGCGGAGCGAGAACACTTCCGGGTATGAGAACCGTACTCGATGCTCGCGTTCTTGAGAATTGGAACAGAACTTGGACTGAGGCTGATGACGTTTTCACAAGTACGGGGGTACGCAAGTACGGACAAGTATGCCCAAGTATGGATATTGAGAAACGGCCTAAGCCTTGTTTTCTTATCGATCGATTCACTCGGCGTGCAAAAGTTACAAATCCTTTTGCACCACTTATACCACCTAGCGAGGAGAAAAAGTATCTGAAACTTGTAGAAGAAGATTCGAGCACTTGTATCGATTGACTTGTAGTTGTGTACCTGTAACAAGGATTTGTGTACCTGGTACACAAGTGTGTGAATGTGGTTTGCACCAACTGCACCGCAACTATTGCAGCAAAAGTGTCGAGTGCATGACTGCTGGAATTTGTGATACACAGGATAGAATTTGTGTACCTGTAACAAGGATTTGTGTTAACAAGGTATAACATTTTTTTACAACTTCAACTTTACGGTTACACATTTGTGACTTTAGTGTGCGCATGTTACATGTGTTTGTGACTTTTGCACCAAATATACCTTCATAATGGTGGTCTCTGTAGAGGAGAACCTCTCCTGCTATAAATAAAAATGACTCGTTCTGTGGAACTCTTGTTTGAATGTACCAGATATAAAATACAGTCACTCTGTTGTTCATACAATTCAGTGAGGCAACCTTTTTAAAGTCAGCTCCTGGCACCAAAAAAGTTTGTCGGAGCCACAGCCATTGCTTCCATTGAATTTAGGGGGTGCTGGTGACTCAATTCTCAATTCAGGGTCTGGATTCGTCACCTGGATGTCGTCGTAATCTTTCACTGCGTCATGAGCGTGTCCCACTTGACACAAGAATTGACGGCTCCTCATGCGTTTGCCCATTTTATACATCGGTGTAGGCTATCCCACAAGTAAAGAGCAACAGAGAATTAAAAAAAAAAAACTTTATTGCAACAGCACGAGAACCTCAACCTGCTTGGTGGAGCCTGAATAATTATAAATAATAATAAACTAAACACAAATGGAGAAAAAAAAAAAGAAATATAATTATGATATCATTTTGAAGCTTTTGTATCATTTAATATGGACAGGGACTTCATTTCAGCTCATTCTTCATACTATTTAGACAGGGTTTAGTTCTGAAGAATTTTCAACATATAAGGGAAATTGTTGTACTCTGAGATGCATCACATGCATCATCTCTAGTTCCTCCTTTGACTATGTTAAAAAATGAAATATATTTTCTATTTGTTTTATTTTTTTGTGTTTATCAGATTTTTGGGATGTTTTGGATAACACCTTAAATCAGACTTCAAGGGCAGGAGAACTGATTCAGGACTTTGAACTGTAGAGGGCAGCGATTAACACCTCAGAACAGACAGACTCTACCTCTAAGTTGTGTGGGCGAGACTCTCATTTCACACACACGACTTCCATCTCCTCATGAGTGAGAGGGAATCCTCATTTGGGAAGATTGAGACACAGCTTCATCGGTAGAGCGAGTTGTGTTTCAACTGGGAGGTTGGGGGTTTGATTCCTGGCTCCGTGTGAAGCAGCTTTGAGTGGTCATCAAGACGAGAACAATGCTATAGAAATGCAGATCATTTACATTCTCAATCAAACGGGGAAGCAGTACAATTTGTGTCAATGTTTGATATAATGTTTTGAAAAGAAGTTTTTTTATGTTGACTGATGCGTGTTAGCAAACTACAATCAGTTTGATGAAAACACATCATTTTCATGATTCAGGCTCTACAGAGTCAGCAACATACAGTATATCAGGTTTCAGATCCTGGTCAGAGTGAGCAGCTTGAGCTCTGCTCGTACAGTGAAGGACGAACCTCCGACAAAGCAGCAAAACGTCACAGATTCAGTTCATGTTGCTTAAGCAGTGGCTGCGTCTCAGAACTGCACTGTGTCTGATGAACTGCTGCCCTATGGAAGGTGAACCTTCAGCTTCCCAGCCCTTCTTCAGCATCTCATGCACTTTCTGTGGCGACACATGGCGATGGGGATTGTGCTAATGAAGATCACAGTGGCATCTAGTTAATATTGTAACAGTAATTGAACACCAGTGTTAGTAATGGACAATGAAAACGTGTTAAAAATTTTTTAAGCACATTGGACCTCAGTGGAAGGGACTGTCATCACAATAAAATGAAGAGGTCTATTCAGACATGCACCTCTTCATTTTAATGTGATGTCAGTCTCTTCTACTAAAGTCCAAAGATATACTGTATATAGGATAAATCTAGATATCTAGCATCAATATCTAGATACACGATGGACAAACGTATCGCTACGCCTGACCGTTCCATTGAAGTGAAAGTACTGCTTTGAAAAGGTGACTATAATGTTATTCTTAATAACATATAAAACATCTGATTTCCGAATAGACTTTTTGTTTATGCTGTTTTCTCACCTTTTCATGACTCTGGTTTGCCTTGCAGCTTCTGATGGTTTTCAAAGGTGAGTCTGTCCATCACCGCATGCTCCTCCTCATCGACTGTTGCCATGGAGCGCTCGCGGTTGATGTGGTTCACATCAATCTCCCTCTCCCCTTTCAGCACTGCACTCCACCAAACCTCCAAGTCCTTGTTTAGTGACAGCTGGAAGCCGAAGCACAGTTGTGTGTATTGAATAAAAAAGTTATTGGTTTTGCGCCTGGACGGTGAGTTGACTCACGTTCACACATCGTCCAGGTTCCAGGCTCCACAGAGAGTTCTCTGTGTTGATCTTGTGTGTGAATTCTCCCTTCATCAGTATTTCTTCCGTGGCTCCATCCCTCATGCTCACTTGAACGCTGCTGGTCTGCAGACTGACGCTGACCTGAGGACAGCCAAAGTGACAGCAAAACAGATTTATGGCCCTGATGTCACACACAATATACGTAAGCATTTGGCATCACGTGAGATTTAAAGGTGAAGTAAGTAGTTTATAGTGCCATCTAGAGGAGAGGCTGAAATTTACAACAAAGACCTGCTGCTCTGCTCACCCCCTCCCTTCCCTGAGCGCTACGGTATCCGCAGCTGGTCAAATGTCGTCCTCGTCGTCTTTCTCCGTGTCAGCAGATGAGGTTCGTGAGGCGAGGGAGAGGGCGAGCTACCGCGACTGTAGCAGACGAAGCGGAGAGAGAGGAGGCGGGACTTCCGCTACAAGTAAAGAGACGCTTGATTTGTTCTCTCGCGTTTGTCCTTACAGGCTCCGGTAGAAACATGGCGTCTCACTGCTAACAGTGGCAATGCAACCACGGCCCGCGACCGTGTTATTTTACATGACTTTTTGAAACACTACGAAAATGAAACAAAAACTATTATACATCGACTAGACAATGCAGGAGCACATAATATGTATAAAAAAGTGGATTTTGGGTTATCCCATAAATACTACATAGTGTCCCTTTAAAACTGCCGTGTGAAATTGTTTACACAAGGGCAGAATTTGAAATGCTGTCAAACATATAATTAATATAAACATATTCAGATAAAATTCTGTAATGTTACACACCAAATCTGCCATGAGAAGAAAAATAAATGATTGCATATTACTATCATGTTATAACGTCAAAAGTATATCGTTCTAACGATAAACTATTGTGTTATAAAGTGAAAAGGTGAAAGATGGATGGACTTCATAGTTTCTACCAGTGAAATGTACAAAAGGTTCTCCAAATGTTGGGCATACATTTTGGTTAAATCACAGCAAGTGCGAATGATTTGTTATGAATTTGATACTAGATGTTTGCTTTTGTGCTACCATCAGGACTAACTAACAAAAGGGTCTATGTCGCACCAGTGAACAGAGAACGGTGTTCCTGGTATGTTGTGTGGTTGAATAAGTGTGATTACCTGAAAGCCTTTAACCACTGTCTTGGGCACAAACACGTGGACCTCCACATCAGTGTAGTCCTGGGACCAGCTGTAGTTTTCTCTCACTGCCCCGTTGTAACTGTCTGGGTCCGACTGAAATCTCTCCTGACTCCTGAAACAACAGCATATACACAGAAAGTTTACCTCACAACATATTTATCTTCTTCCTGCGTGTTTTGCCTTAAATTGACAAAACAGGTTCATGTTAATGAATGTGTTGAAACAGTGAGATTCACAGTAATATAGGTTAGTTGGCAGGTCCACTCGGTAGCACTGCAAGACCAGTTGTTATACGTTGGTTTAAACAGACAGTAGACAAAAAAAATGCTGTGTCAAGCCAGGAGATAAGACTTTTGATGTTAAAGGACCATTTCATGCCCAAACCAGCAAGATTGTGCAAACTTGTGCATATCAATTTAAAATTCCAGAGACAGGAAGCCTGGAGAAACAGTAATGGAACATTAGCGCTGCTAAGGAAATTAGCACAAGACTGCAACTATGGAGACAAGTTATCAGAGCTGATACATAACGGACTGGTTCGTGGGACTGGAGATTATCACAAATTAGGCCCTTCACTTCTATCACAATCATTAGACAAATTAATGGGGAAAAGGTGAACAGAAAGAGTCTTTAATGACAAAAAATTTGATAATAAACCATAACGTTCAGTGGGACTTCACAATCCTATTGGTCAGATATCAAAAATGCAGCCAAGCAAATTGAGCACTCCCTGAACAACTGCCTGACTGTGTTCATTCACAGCTGCTGCTGTTCCTGCACCATGCAGCCCCAAATCCCCTGGATGCAGTCTGTAGGGGTATTCATATATGAAAAGAAATGTATACAAAATAAAATCTAATGTCTTGGCACAGCCGAAGGGGAAGAGCTCTCTCTCTCTGTGTATATGTGTGTGTATGCGTGAGAATGAAAATCAACATCATGTTCTATTGAAGAACAGTTGAGTAGTGATTGAGACCATTACCTTCACGGGAAGATGTTTGCTGATGTTTAAAATCAAGTCAGTACGTTTAAATGCATGTTTAAAGATTAATTTTAGTTGGACTAAGAAAATAATTTGGTCTGTTAGTCTGTCAGAAAACAGGATAGTCTTAGTCGGACTAAACATACCTTGATAATGCGAATTATAGTCCGATTACTCCTGCGTGTATACGCCAATGCATCTAAGACACAAGGGACCAACCTATAACCGACTGTGCTACCGTGCAGATGTATAAACTGCAGTCCTGTTGCCGGAAAATAACAAACAACACAATGGCGTCAACTAGAGTTAAAGCTATGGACAAGACCCATGTTTGGACTGATGAAGAGACGAGATATACAGCAGGTACGAAACATACAGAACCACATCACGATCCATCTCACCGTCCATCTTGCCATGTTTGTTTGTCTGTGATGTAAAGGTCAACAGGGAACCGATTAAATAGGCACTAGCTTATAGAGAGATACAGCACCACCTACAGTTTGAGCCAGACATACACGGCCAATAAATGGATTTTCTCCTCAGCAAGTATGTATACTCGGACTTGGCAAGTTGTCTGATTGCCTGTCTCGGACTATGGCCTGAGAAGTACATCCATTCGAACTGATGTCACCCTAACCCAGTGCCTTAGTTCTTTGTATTTTTAAGTGTTTTTATAAGCTGCATGTGAGCCTCAGCAATCACAGTGCATCTCAGTCAACATGGAAGCTACTCAGAGCTCTATTACCATTAGGATATTGCATTAAATATCATATGTAGATTTGTTAATGCTTAATTAATATTGTTTTCTCATTAGATTGTGACATTGTTAGCATGTCTGAAAGTACAGTGTTTTGATTGATGGACATGGACAGCAGGGTGTCACTCACTCCTCTGCTGAGTCAGTGCTGGCCGCAGCTGCCTGGTCTCCCTGAGCTGATGGCCCTGGAACTTCACTGCCGCCACTGCTGTCAGCATCAGGCTGAGGGCTGACGGTCGCTTCTGTGGCTGCAGGGACTGAGACATCCCCAGCATCCAGGGGGGAGTTGTTGTTCTCCATCTCGGCTCCCTCTATGCTCAGCTCCCCTCTCTCCTCTGTCTTCTGGTGATGCTCAGAGACGACCTCCAGCTCCTGAACTGCTGCAGGAACAGACCTACTCTCTGCTCTCTTTTGTATCTGGACCAACTGTCTCTCTCTGTCCTGCTCTGCCAGCTTTTCAAACAGCTTAAATGACTGTGGACGAAATGGAAGATAAGGATTAGCATTAACACAGATCAAGTACATGCCATTTACTTTTTTATTAGCAATGAGTGTATATTGGTGTACTTTTTTCTAATTTACCATCAAAGTATAGTTGCTCAACTTACTCTACATGAACACTACTGTCTTTGTACTGTTGACAATGCATACATAATAAAGTTAAAGTGTCACCAAACTCCTAAAGTAAACCAGTGTGTATGGGTATAGTAATGTTATTTGTTTACAAATCTTCACTTAAGTGTATTGTATTGAAATCATTATGTTGGTGAATCTACAGCCTCTCTGATGGTGCAATCAGCAGCTACTGCATTCACATTTTTCTATTCGCTTAGTCCATGCTAGTGACACTAGTGTCACTCATCGTCCCAGACTCCTCCCCGTTTTAATAAACAAACATAATATATTGGTCTGTTAAAGGTTGAGTTCCTTAAAGAAGATGTTCTTCTTCTTCCCAAATAATTTAATTTTTTGGGGCTTCATCATTTGGTGGTGCTTCGGAGCTTTATTCGAACTGTGATTAAGAACTTTGGAGCATTTGGCAAAATGGGGACCTATTTTTTTTTTCAACACATTTTCAACACAATGGCAAATGGCACACATTTCACCTTAATGTATGACATTTGGCAGGTCAATAGTTAGATATTTAAGCTAAATGTAATTAATTAATAACAAATTAATCTTGATGTGTCATTGTAGGTTGATGCTGACAAACACCTTGAGCACCATCTTTTCCACTACACCAGGAGGGAAGCCCATCTTGTCTTTGGGACTCGACAGGAGGCGATAAAAGTCAGTTTTGCGATACAAAAACCCGAAGTAGATCTGAAGGAAGTCCCGGATGTTTCCAATACGCTGCAGGATTCCCAGCAGAGCAGAGTCATACATCTCTGTCATCTCCCGCTGTGACTCCATGGGGGCTTTTCACGTTTTAATCCAGCACGAAAACAAAATATTATTTTATATAAGCACTTAAAGAAACACAAACAAAACAAAGTGATTTGACAGACAGCAAAATAAAAATGATACTAGAAGGATACCCAGGCAAAATGGACTTCAAAGGATGAAAGACATTTAGTTCACTACATCTGTATCATAGCAACCATTTCTATTAAAGAGATTATTTAGATGTATTATCTTGGAATTTCTGGTTTCTATAGGTTTCAATCACTTTTTCTTGTCGGAAGATACATTTTGTGATTTGGGCTGTTTTTTTTAAAAGCACAATATTAACGTCTTTATGCAAACTTAAACATGTCCAGTTTGAAAATTCTGCAAAAGCCAACTGACAACAAAAAAAAGACCAACATCAAAGGGTAAAAGGAAAAAATGGAAAAATAAACAATTAGCTTTATCCAAACTGGACTTCCAGTTCACTTTGTGTTTACTTTTAGCAAGTGGAGAGGGGTCAGATTGAAGAATGTATGAGCTTAGATGTCAGATGTCATTTGAAACTGTGTACATATTTTCAGGGCTGACAAAACCACTGGATTTGAAGTATAATTTTTGTTGGGATATGTATAGGGGAGCATTTCAAGGCTACCAGTGAAGTTGTATGACAAGAGAGCGACTCCATTCTACACGTCTACCACTCATGTCGCCTGCTGAATTAGACAGATTGTGATGTTTGAACAGCAATGACCAATGATTGCACAAATGCCCACAGACACAAGACAATGACAAATCATATTGAACTGAATTGACACTGCATTTGCACAAGTGTCTCGATAAATATACTGTGCATAATTGCAGCATGTGTGCAGACTGTTCAATTTGTTAAAAAAAAAGAATAAAATAAAATGCTAAGAATAATTAAAATGCTTATTAGTTTTTTGCTGTCTATAAAGCAATACAATAAATTTAGGATGATTCAGTATTAGTTAGGTTGCCCTGTGGTGACTAGTATTTAGCTGTGATTCCTCTGACAGAAATTGAAGGCAGAACATTCATTCGCTAAGTTCATCAAAACACCAGAAATTGGGTCACTCAGTAGCAAAAAAAAAGTAATGTAATGGCTTTCTCTTCTGACAGTTCAGTAGCTTCACTTCAAGATACACACACACATATATATATATATAAAGCTAAATATTACTAAATTATGAGACATATCACTGAGAAATATATGCCTGTAGTCTCCCAATCAAGCTGCACATTTGACACTTGAAGAAAGACAGCCAAAACAGTAAGTGGAATAACAATAAGGAATTTCCAGGGTTAGATGTTTTAAAAGGCTTTAAAATAAAGGCACAGGGGCAATGCACACAGCTCAGTCAGCTATTTATGCATTAATCTCCTAAGACCACACAGTTCATAGATTGAAGTCATCCTTTCTATAACTTAGCAGTTAAAAGAAAGAAAGTGGCAGACACATTCAGATCACAACATCCTACATGAACCACAATGTTTTCTATCTCCGCTTACATGTGTCTGTGCTGTTCTGCACATGACCAAGAACGTCATGTCAGGTCATTGTAGTAAACAGGAAAGTCATTTGTATTAGAGTTAAGAAAAGAAAAGAAAAACAGATTGATCTGAGTTAAATAGATTGTAACCTGGCAGCAGCACATTGCATTGTCTTTCATATGCCTGATTTATAACGAATGTGGCATTGTTTTTTTTTTTAATCTATTGCTGATTAGGCCAAATCCTCTCAAGGACAGCAACAACTGATTTGCTCTGGTTGCCATTTGTCACTGCAAACTGTGGTAAAATACAGCATGTGCCATGCTGTATTTTACCACAGTTTGCATTTAAGGGGGATTACATAGTGGTTACTTGGAAGACTGTGTAATCAAATGTGACTCACTTTGCTGTAAAGTGTGAAAACAGAATGAGATGTTGTCTCTTCTAGTGTCATGTATTGTACTGTATGTATGAGTGCACTCGTTTATAAATTCAGGTGCTGAATTTTGCCTCACCTGCACCAGGAGCTGTAATACTGCTTTCAGTTCGGTCTGTTCTGCTGGAGCCATTGTCCCAGTTCAGAGATCACTGCCACAACCCCTGGATTTTCCAGGGCACTTTTAGTTTGATATTTATTCTGTTTGGTCCTTTGGATATTCTGTTTTTCCTTACCCTGGCTGTATGGGTTATTTGTTATTTGTTATTTTTTAAATGTTTCCTTGTGTGTACATTGTCCAGTTTTGGGTGTGTCAGGGGCAGCTGGTGTTCAGGGAGGGCTGGGGAATGGAGGGAGTAAAAGGGGTCTCTTACAGGCCAAGTGATGGGTGCCTAACTGCTAAGCTGCACACTAAAGCTGCTGAAGACACTAATGAGCTGGTAACTAATACATGGCCTGGATCCACTGGACTGCACTGTGAATACAACGCAATGCTACAATGCTAGAAATAAGGGTTCCAAAAGGGTTCTTCTACGAGGGCTGAGGTTCTACCTGGAACCATTTGCTTCTGAAAAACACTTTCTCGAAGAAAGTGTTTTTCAAGAGTTCTTGGTAACACTAATGGTTCCTGTAAGAACCATTTTGATCCAGAGAACCCTTTAAAACCACTTTCCTGAATAAAGGGTTTTAAAAGGGTTCTTGGTGGAACCCTCCATAAGGGTTTCAGGCGGAACCTTTACCATATATCGGGCTATGACTAAGCCCTAACCTGCCCATTGTCTCTCACACAGGGAAACTCCTGAATATTAATGTGCTGAGGGTTTGTTCCAGAACCTAAGCTGTGCTATTCTGGCTTGTATCTTTTGATTGCTGACACAAATGTAATACCAGTAATATTTTTACAGAAGTGCAGCTACCCTGACTCTACATAACTGGAAACTGAGTGCCATACTCACTACAAATGAATTTCTATTTTTTGCTTGTTTTTTAATAACCCTTTTAGAATGTCCACATTTTTCTTTTCATATAGAACTACTTTCCTTTATTCCTTTATGTTTGTCTCTATACAGTGTCTTGTCTCGTCAGTATGTGCTGGTGTTAATCCAGCTCATGTTTTGCTGATGTCTCTGCGCTCTCATGGCTGATTACACCCTGTGAGTCCAGCACTGGGAGTGCTGTTGGCTTCACACTCATTACTAGCCAAGCAAAGTCAGTGTGAAGCATGCCTGCCTCTAAGCACAGGGCAACAGTAACACAGTGAGGAGCTTTTTCATCAAACAGTAGCATGCCACAAAAATAGGATTAATTACTTCACTTTTTTCTACCCATCACCTGATATTCCTCTACAGGTCAGGTTCAGCAGTTGAACCATGGAGCTGGGAAAAGTTCATGTGAATCTAAAGACACTGCTGCTGACGACCATGATGTTCAAATGGGGTGAGTAACTACTACCGGGGTCTAAATCATGTGTGGTCACTCGCTTGAATCATCTAACCTATTGCTTTAATACAGCAGTTGTTCGATTGTTTACTGGATAGACTGGAGGAGCAGGGACGATTCTCATACTAACATAGTGTACGAGTGAACAGGAGCAGGTCTTAGGATCGAGGAATGTCATCAGTGCTCATGAAGACGCTACTCCATCAATACTGAGTGTTTTTGGAGGGTGCTTGTTTGAATTGAATTGAATTGAATGACTTTATTCCTCCCCCGGGGGGGGAAACACACATTTACAACAGCTCAATTAAGGCGACAAGAGGTGCAGAAATGTGCAAGGGCATAATAAGTAAGAAGAAAGACAACGTAAAGATAAGAGTAAAAATAGGGTAAAAAATAAAATACAATATGGTAAACAAATCACACTCTAAATATAAGTAAGACTCTAATAAAATAAAATACAATAAGGTAAAAATATGCTCTAATACAAGTAAAAAGAAGTAAAATGTAAGATAGAGTAAGAAATAGAATAAAATAAAATACAATATGCTCTAATATAAGTAAAAAGAAGTAAAATGTAAGATAAGAGTAAAAAATAGAATAAAAATAAAATACAATATGGTAAAAAAAAACAAAAAAAAAAAAACATGAAAGCATTGAAACATGACTGGGTCCAAATCAGCTGCAGTGTCTCTTAGTCATTCATACTCAAACAGAGGAGAAAGAAGCTTATGTTCATTTATATTCATCTGTGTATAAATTGAGATACATCATGGGGTCAAGAAGTCTTTCTTCAGTTGAAAGTGACAAAACATGAAGTGAGTTCAGGTTGGACAAGGATTCTGCATTTACTCTTTTCAGAGAGAACAAGATTTTCATTGTATGAGAAACATGACAGAGTAAAGGGTGGGGTCATTGAGTGGAAACATCTGGTAGAATTAGATATAACTTTTTGTCATTTAATGTTGACTTACAAAGTGATTCGGGACTTCAGCACTTAAACTCTCGGTGTACAGTCTGTCAGCTCCACTGGCTTAGCCACCTGCATAAATTCAAATTCACTGATGCTAGCCTACAAAGTGCTCCATGGGTCTGCTCCCACCTACTTAAATGCTCTCCTAAAGGTTATCCTATGTTACCCCTCGACGACTCTGTTCATCCAAGGATTGTTGTCTGGCGGTGACAACACCCTGCACAATCCAGAAAATCCAGACTCTTTTTGTGTGTTGTTCCACGCTGGTGGAATGACCCATCGAGGCGTCCCTGTCTCAAGACGCTCTTGAAGACCCAGCTCTCTCCTCTGTACTCTCACCATCTGTCGTTCCACTGTTCCTTTCTAGTGGAGTTCTTTCCAAGACTACTTCTGTGAAGTTTATTCCTCTTTTGTAAGTCACTTTGGATAAAAAATGTCTGCTAAATGCGTAAATGTTTAATGTTAGCTCAGAGTCTAATATAACACCAATGTTTCAACGTTGTTGGGCAGGGCTTCATTGCTTTCAGTTTATCATCACATTTCCATGTTGAGCATCAGGACCAATAATTGAAAGCTTCAGTTGTTTTGCACCATCCAGTCAAATGTCTAAAACACAATTAAAACAGGCATAAGCTGACATCAGTTGTGTATACAAATCCATTGTATACACACAAAATGTGTCACATCCTTCCAAACAAATGCCATTGATCACAGAATTTGACAAAGATAAAAACAACAAAACTGGTGGAGCCCTTGGACTTTTTCATAGTATTGTTCAGTTTATAGTCAAAGGGAAATTCTATAGGTTTTCACTCAGTTGGGCTGTCAGACATGACATGGTGGAAATGGCTACTTTTGTAATCCTATGGGGCAACTGTGACACTCTATTTTATGTAAACTAAAACCATCACTGTCACTCAACTCTCGCACAAGTCTTGCTCTCAGTTCTCATGAGGCTTAAGAATTGCTGCAGGGAGACGATAGCTGAACTGATCTACTTCTAAAAGCTTTTAAGTAGATCATCTTCTTTCAGCTGTTTGAAATGTTTGAATCAGATGATTAATATGCCTATTGATATTGGTAATGATATGACCCCCCCCCCCCCCCCCCCCCCCCGACCAGACTAGAGGTTCATTGACACCCAGGTCATTTGAGTGTGAGTCCCCTGACCTAGAGTATTCCTATTTATGTGATCTCTGATAAATGTGTTATGACAGTTTGAGAAAGGGAAGCTGGTGAAATGTAAGGTCACTGTGACACAAGTTGACTTTGTGACATGAACATTTATACTTCAACTGCGTGTAGAAGTACTCGGGGATGAGCCAGACTGCCTCAGAGCCACAGTCACCTCAAAGTAGGTGAGAGACTAGACACATGATGGAGTCTGAAGATTGGAGCTGTAGTCTGTGCAGGTGTCCTGGCACCAGGAGATTAGAGGAGCAAAGGGATTGGCTTGAAGATTCAGAGGGATTACAAGAGAGAATAAATGTTGAGGTCAGGGAGGCCACCAAACCTGCTCAGTTGAAAGAGGGGGAGGGAAAGTAAGTTGCAGAGTCGATTTGGGAAATAGGTAAAGAGAAGATGGTAAAGCTGTGATTCATGGTGGCCCGTTAAAACACAACATTAATTACATTAACTTACACAACATTAACTAAAACCAAACATTAACTGAAACACAACAAAATTAACATAACACACAACAACATTAACTGCATTGGCAAAGGTAGGTGCATGTGTTATATATGCTGTTTTGTTTTAGTTAATGTTGTGGTTTCCTATTTGTGTTGGTGATTTTCACTTCAGGGCCACCGTAACAATTAGTACAAAACAAGAACTATATAAACAATGAGGACAGACCACTAACTCGAAATAGGTTATTATTTTTATGTTAGATAAAGGAACCACTAATAAAACAGAGGGTTTTTTTAATGTTGACTTTGGCAATGTTTTCTGTTTGTTTGTTTGTAAAGGGACATATAACATCCAGTAAAGTTTAACTTTATTAGTTATTATTCAGATTGTTTTTGTTTTTCAATATTGGGGTGACAGCTGCAGTTTTGAAGAGTGAGGGAACAACTCCAGTGGTGAGTGAAGAATGGATGATGGTAGAAATGAAGGGGGTTGACCAGAGCTGTGGGGAGGTTGGAGGGCTTGGATTTATGGAGTTCTGAGATTTCAGCAGCAGTGGGGAACTGGAGAGAGGCTGACTGTATGGGAGAGGAGTGGTGTGTGTGACCTTATGCTCAGGTGGTTTTGAGGTACGTTAGCAGCCAATATCAACAACATATTTAACAATATCACACCTCATGATGCACCTGCTGCACTGACACCAACACAGAAAGTGCTGTGCGTATGTTTAGCTTCTATCACAGGAACAGGAATGCAGAGTTTGTCTTTTTAATTGCAATCACAATGTGTTTTATATGCCTGACATTAATATACACTAACCTAGTTTAAAGATATTTAGAGTGAAGACAAAAGTGAACAACAGTCACTTTTGTTGCATGCAGCACTGGTTACATACACATTTTTTATTGTCAACAAGCACGCACAGCGTCACCTCCACACCCAATTAACATGTTTATCCTCATCTGTTTCTCGGATAAAGAAGACTTGAACCTAATCTTGAAACCCTTGACAGCCACCTGGTTCTCTTCTCGTGCACAGATGGCAAACACTCTCGAACGTGCCACTGTAATCTGTACGCTTCAAACACAGTTAGTGTCCACACTTTGGACTGATGGGGACGAGAAACCTCACACTCAAATAGATATGACAAAAAACACCAGGCACAGCTGACTCATGGTGGTAGGCTTAAAGGTACAGTGCAGGATTTGTTTGTTGATTTTTTTACATCAATAAATTCAATTCAATTCAATAAAATTTTATTTGTATAGCGCCAAATTACAGCATACATTATCTCAAGGCTCTGTACATAAAACTTTTACAATCATAGAGAGACGGGAAACCCACATAATGAGCAACACTATCACTGGAGAGGGGAAACAACTCCAGTTATATATAATATCCAGTTTATCAAACATTAATTAAAACATCTGGCTTTTTTGAGAAGGAGTTTAATAACTTCTACGATTGATGCACATATCCAGTTAATAAGGATATATTGATTTGATTTAATATAGAGCTGTTAGTTTAAGGGAAAACATCTTTAAACAGTTTAGTGGGGATGGGATCTAACTGACAGGTCGATTGATTCTCAAAGTGCGGCCGCGGGGCCAATGGCGGCCCGCAGAAACATTTCTGGCGGCCCACAGTGAATTACAGTTGATAGTTTTAATCCAGGAGCTAGTTAAATGTTTATTGGACATTACTGGATACAGACCAATAAGTGTAAACAAAAATACTGGGTATCTACCTGGTTTCTATGTAGTGAATTTTTGTGTATTATTGGGTTATATGCTGGTAATAAGCAGGTAGCTACAGCCCCCAATTACTAGCTATTTACCCAGTAAATATATGGTAACAGAAATGTGTCACTTGGTATTAACCTGTAATTAGAAGGTAAGAACAATGGCCAAAATACTGGGTAATTACCCAGTAAATTACAAAGCGTTATTATATTAATGTTTAAATTACATTATATTAACGCTTATATTACTTAACGCTAAACTGTAGAACTGCAATCCGGTTATTAAAATTATTACAAATGGGATTTCTTTCTGGTTTTTTTTCTTCTTTTTTTCCTTTGGCAGCCCTCAGTCCAATGTTGGGTTCCTAAATTGGCCATCAGGTATCAAAACTTTGAGAACCCCTGGTTTAGATGATGAAACTAATGATGTTAACTCAGGGAGATCTATAGGGGAGGAACGGTCTAACTGTGCACCTGGAGCTTCTAAAGCTCTTGCACTGTGCAGTGTTCAGTAGAGCTGTGGCTCTGTCAGCCTGGCTACAGTGCTGAAAAGAAACATGTGATTATTCTTATTGTCCTCATTCAAAGAAGAATAGGCAGCTCCATACTCTCTCTCGGAGTTTGGGAGTTAAAATAAAACAAAACATAAACCAACCAAGTAAATGAAGGACAAAGAGAAAAAAATGTATGTGCTAAATTATTTTGCATAAAATGATAATAGATTGTCTATATAATAACAAAATCAAAAAATAAACACAAGATAGATCGTATTTATCAAGTATACTGGTGCTTTATAAAACCTATGGCTTAACCTAACCCTTTAACACCGAGCGTATCTTTGCATACTTTGCATTACCAGAATTATGTAACGTTTGTGCATCGGATTTTCTTTCTGAAAACTGAGAAGTTGAAAGTCAAAGTCAACATGTGGTTCTTACTGTAATGTCACTCCTAGTTTAAATTTTTTGGGCCTCTTTTTGGACATTGAGACCAAAGCTCACACACTTTTTACACTGATCAAATTGAATTTTAATTCAAAAATACACTGATGCCATTCCCTTTGAATAGTCAAATACAGTCTTCATGTGTGAAATTGTAAAGCTGTTTTTATTGTAGAGCTGAGGACACACATCATCGTTTTCAAAAAAGTTTCTGTTTATATTAATCCACATAAATAAGCTGTCGAGAGCCATCATAACTACGGCAAGCCTGTGGGCGGCAGGGTAGGAAGAAGGAGAAAGCCATGCAAGCCAATCAGAATCCTCATCGACAACAACAACGACTGACCTCTCACATGATTGACAGCAGCGATGATCACGACATCCTAAAATGCTCACACCACTCCCCCGGGGACAATAACCTCATTCTTAAAGTTCTCCCACCTGACAGCAGTCCACCCAGGTCGGACACAAAACCGGCGATTGCTGACGGTGAGGCGGTCTGGCTCATGACAGAAGAAGTTCTGAAATTGCTGACCGAGCCTAATACGTCTGCCCCTCTACTTAATATAGGAGCTGTATTTGCAAATGCACATAAAAATGATCATAACCAAATGTAAAAAGGTCGCATTTTTGAGAGTAGATTGCCCAAAAAATGCAGGGGAAAGTCTCAATTTTTTTTAAAAATACCTTTGCTAGTCTTAACGTAGGCCAAGTTTTGTGCAACGGGCCTCCGGGGTGTGTTTATAGGTCACATCAGAATCAGAAATCGGAATCAGAATCAGAAAAAGCTTTTATTGCCAAGTACGATTTAACACATACAAGGAATTTGTTCTGGTGTCATTGGTGCATGACAAACAACAATCTCTAAATATAAACTATTAACACTTAAAATGTATAACCATATAAATACAAGAACACAGATTTGTAAGTAAAAGTAAAAGAGCTGTACAGCTGTGCAGTGATAGTAGATAGTAGTACATATTCAGGCTTTAAAAAATTGTCTTTTTTGTCTTCTCTTCTTCAATCCGATTTTGATTACTTTTTCCTTAGGTGTGTTTATATGATTGATGAAAATTATTTTTTTTCATCAGAAAAAGGATATAAGACGCTCTATGTTGCACATTCCTATAGGCTATGTATATACTGTATGTTTAAACATAGTAATGGAAAAAAAAACTGCCAAAATGATCTGTGAAGCCTCTGCAGCTGCACCTGTGACTATTATGCACTACCCTGAAGTATATCCCTGTGGCAGACATGTTGCCCAGAAAATCACTTTAAACTGACTTAACCGACCTGAGCGAAGGCATTGATGTTCAGGTACACAAGCTCATGAGAAACTCACCTGTGAGTAAGAAAGAGATGTCCAGTATTGTAACTGTAGAGACGAGATCACAGAGATTAAGGGGACAGAAAAGAGAAAACCAAGAGCTTGAGCAGGGGAGTAAAACTGGCGGCCCATGGGCCACATGCAGCCCCCTCCACATAATATCATTTTATAATGAAAACATGGCCCACGACCCCCTCTTCTTCTTAAAAAATATTTTGTGTAGCTGGAGACGACGCAGAGGCTCTCCGACGGTTTCACTTTGAAATTCTGTCAAATATCATCATGAATATCTTATATAATTGATCCTGATTTTTCAGAGGTAAAGTTAAAAAGTGACCTTTGAAGTTATAAGGTTATAAGGGAGATTTTTAATTGCAAAGTTAACGATCCATTAACCAAGATTCCATTTGCTTAAAAGGTCAAATAATTTGCTGCATTAGAATTTTTTAAAAACAATTTTGTTACATGTGACACTTTATTTAATATTGTGTTAGATTGGTGCAATGATTTAAAAAGGGGGATGTAGTATTGTGATGTTATCACTACCTGGCAACCTACCAGAACGTGATGCTAAACGTGATGACTAGCTTATTGGTTTATTGGTTGAATAAGAAAGTCTCTGTGAATAGTTTCTGGACCATATCAGCAAAAACAACATCTTGTTCTTATAACCTGTCACTTTATCTTATTTAAATCATATGTATAATAACAAATCACAAGGAACAAGAACAACACATGCATCACCAAACCACACATTTCCTATTACACTATCTCACAAACCACATTGTGTGGGTTTACTTTGATGAGGATGATAATGAGAAGGCTTTCACTCCCACTCAACAAGCAACTTTATTTACATGACATGATGTTTTTTTTTAAAAAGGTCACATGAAGACATTTTATGACGCATGGGTTGCTTTTAACTGCTATTTTTGCATAATAGCAGTTGAGAGGTTGAGGGATATACTGTACTTTTAGGGCCAATTCCAATTCCTATCTTAACCCTCAATCTTAACCCTCAAGCTCAACCCTTAATCTTAACTGGCCCTCAAAACCAAGTGTTGAGGGTTATTTTGTCACTTAGAAATGGGACACCCCTTAAATGCAGATACGTCTTCAGACTGTAGGGGGCAGAATAACGCCAAAGCTGCGTCCAGTCTGTCAACTCCAAAAAAGAAGAAGAAGAACACATTTACGTCACGATTATTTATTCCGTTTGTCAGTCAAGTTATTAGGTTGTCAGTAAAGTTATAAGATGATACTCATACAAATACCAAAACCACGGACATATTCAGCTGACAGTTACCACACACCACGGCTTATTGAAAAGTAAACCATAGCAAACGATCGCTTGTCCGCACCGGCCGGCTGTTGACAAAAGATCGTAAAATAAAAATAAATGTTACGCAACAATGATGTCAGTAATCTATAATATGGGCCTAAACTAAGATAATACAATGGTTTTCATAATTTTTATATCTCTATTAACAAAGAAAATGCTTAATTTGTAGCGTACTCGTTTCGCTGCTTTCGGCGCCATCTTTGTTATGGCAATGCATTCTGGGTAGTCCTTGCTCCCAAGGGTGGTCTCTGAAAATCTCAATATTGAGGGCGATACAGCCCTTAAACTTGCCCCTCAACTTAATTTTTCTGAGAATCGGGACAGCACTTGCACGTATTGCAAGATTGTGGGTTAAGCAAGGAATTGGAATTCACCCTGCTTCACAAGGATTAATTGGTGAAGGTGATTAGTTTATTATGTTTGACAGATGGTCTGGAGGTGAATCTAGAGGACAAACTAACAGATGCATCCCATATCTT
Source organism: Microchirus variegatus (assembly GCF_963457635.1). Classification (NCBI taxonomy): domain Eukaryota; kingdom Metazoa; phylum Chordata; class Actinopteri; order Pleuronectiformes; family Soleidae; genus Microchirus; species Microchirus variegatus. Next base: position 18,940,828 of record NC_139817.1, on the reverse strand, counting down.
TATGAAAAGATCTTCAAACCACAAAAATAAATACAGGGCTAGGCTTGTGTCTGTGAAGGGAAAGGTATGGAAGAGTAAAGAAGAAGAAAAGCTCTTGCTTCATAAAACAAGGGATTCATTTAATGTTTGAGTTCTTCAGGTTTACAAGCAGACGGCAGCTTGGTGTAATTAACAGCTAGAGACGATCAAAAATACAGAGGATTACAATGTTATATAAGGGATGAAGGCTCTTTAACACCTTCTGTTATATCTACAGAAGAGGATTAGGGCCACATGTTGAAAAAATAAAAAAATAAAACAGCATGAATTCCGAGAAAAAAGTCAGAATTCTTTATTAATGCTCGTTTTTGTTTCTGTTTTACATGTGGCCCTAATCCTCTTCCGTAGACGGCCAACTCCTCGACATGCTGTATGTTGTGCACGTGTATGTAAGAATGGATGCTTGTGTATGGGAAGCTACAGATATTGTAATAATAGTATATTCATAGGATAATTAAATACTATTTTGATAGTATTATTATTGTGTATACTTCTATACGCCATTGTAATACTTTGTAGTCCATTCACATTGTCACTCTTGTTGTTTCTTGAAAAAGTTTGTCATTATTGAGCAACAGATAAAATCAGAGGTCGCCGTGCTGTGAAACATCATTAATGCCCTTGTAGTGCATCATCATGGTGCAACAGTGTGCTGCAGTGGATCATCCCAGGCGTGTATGTATACAGTGGTATGCAAAAGTTTGGGCACCTCTGTAAATTTTCATGATTTTCCTTTAAATCATTGGTTGTTTAGATAAGAAATTTCCGTTAAATATATCACAAAGGAGACAAACAGTGATATATGAGAAGTGAAATAAAGTTTATATGATTGACAGAAAGTGTGCAAGAATGATTTAAACAAAATTAGGCATGTGCATAAGTTTAGGCACCACAAAAGAAACATTTTGCGCATCCTCCTTTTGCAGAAATAACAGCCTCTAAACGCTTCCTATAGCTTCTTATTAGTCTGGATTCTGGTGGAAGGTATTTTGGACCATTCTTCTTTGCAAAACATCTCCAGTTCAGTCAGGTTTGATGGTTTCCGATCATGGACAGCCCACTTTAAATCAGATGGCCATTCCAGAACGTTGTATTTGTTCCTCTGCATGAATGCCTTAGTAGATTTTGAGCAGTTTTTAGGGTCGTTGTCTTGTTGAAAGATCCAGCCCCGACACAACTTCACCTTTGTCACTGATTCCTGGACATTGTTCTCCAGAATCTGCTGATATTGAGTGGAATCCATGCAACCCCAATTTTAACAAGATTCACAGTCCCTGCACTGGCCACACAGCCCCACAGCATGATGGAACCACCACCCAATGTTACTGTAGGTAGCAAGTGTTTTTCTTGGAATGCTGTGTACTTTTTCCGCCATGCATAACGGCCCCTTTTTTTGTCCAAATATCTCTATTTTAGTTTCATCAGTCCACAGCACCTAACCCTAACCCCATTTCAAAATGCTGGATTGTCCAAATGTGCTTTAGCAAACCTCACAGAAGAGTCATGCAGAGAAGAGGCTTTTTCTGCATTACTCTTCCATACAGCATCTCCTTGTGTAAAGTTTGCTGAATAGTTAAACGATGCACAGTAACACCATCTGCAGCAAGATGATGTTGTAGGTCTTTGGAGCTGGTCTGTGGGTTGACTGTGACTGTTCTCACCATCCTTCGCCTCTGCTTATCTGAGATTTTTCTTGGTCTGCCACTTCAGGCCTTAACTAGAACTGTGCCTGTGGTCTTCCGATTCCTAACAATGTTCCTCACAGTTGAAACTGAAAGCTTAAATCTCTGAGATAGCTTTCTGTATCCTTCCCCTAAACAATGATGTTGAACAATCATGGTTTTCAGGTCATTTGAGAGTTGTTTTGAGGCTCCCATGTTGCCACTCTTCAGAGAAGATGCAAAGAGGAGAAACACTTACAATTGACCTCCTTAAATACTCTTTCTTATGATTGGATTCACCTGTGTATGGAGGTCAAGGGTCACTGAGGTTACCAAACCAATGTTGAGTTCCAACAATTAGTGATAAGGTATTGAAATCAATAAAATTTCAAGGGTGCCTAAACGTATGCACATGCCTAATTTTGTTTAAATAATTCTTGCACACTTTCTGTAAATCATATAAACTTTATTTCACTTCTCAAATATCACTGTGTTTGTCTCCTATATGATATATTTAACTGAACTTTCTTGTCCAAACAACCAATGATTTATAAAGGAAAATCATGAACATTTACAGGGGTGCCCAAACTTTTGCATTCAACTGTATAGAGTTTGCCTTAAATTTTGATGTCAGTCAGTGGCCCATTATTTAGTTTTTGCTATTACTTATTGTTGTTGTTTTTTATTCTGTACATAGCTCTCTGTAATGTCTGTAAATCCTGAATTTCTTCCATGGGGATCAATAAAGGATCTTTGTCTTTATACCCATTTACATGCTGGTGACACAGCCGACAGGAGTGAGCAGGGGCCATATTGTGATGAGGACCCACAACTCCTGCCCTCTAATGATATGTAGGGACACAAGGGCCTCAGTGGTGCATACAGTTTGACTGTCTGAAAGTGGACTGATTCTATCTGCTGCCCAATGATGAAAAGAAACAACCATTTTCACTGTTTATCTGACAAATATTCTTTCTTTCTCTGGCCCCATTCTTCCCTCAACTCCCTTCATTGTTAATAACTTCCCCTTCAGTGAGGATTTACAAGTGGGACACTGATCAAAGTGTTGGGGGCTGGGAGGCTGTTAGTGGTGGGTGAGGTTATTTTGTTCAGGGAGCTGACATTGGCCTAATAAAAGGAATGTAGACTCACAGAGACCTCGTGGTTAAAAAAAACATTTTGAGAATGTCTATTCATGGAGGATAATGAACAGCGCAGTACAATTATTTGCACTTGCCAGTGTGATCAACCCTTACACTTGAACAATAGCACAACCTGTCACTCTCTTAAAACTGGAATGGAACACAAATTAACCCTTGGAACACATTTTGGATGCTTTTTTTCCATTACTATGTTTAAACAGTATATACAGAGGCTATGAGAATGTACAGCATAGAGTGTCATACATCCTTTTTTTTCAGCACAAACTAGACAATCTGATGCAACATTTGTTTTTCATTTTCACCAACGATATACTGTAAACACACCTGAGCAAGAAGTACAAAAATGTTTAAAATCAAATTGAATTTGTGAAATTTGGAAGTACGTCACAGTCAAAGTTCACTTGACTTGTTTTCATGAACAAAAACAAAAGAAAAACACTTTTATTGTGTGACTTCTGCACAATTATTGCTACTTTATATCACTACTAGAAATGTGATATAAAATGAATGATTACTGACTCAGACTCAGCAGTTGTGTATTATTCCCACGGCAATTTACCATGGGTGCACCGGCGGCACAGATTTGTGCCGTGTGAACACTAAGGGTTAATGTCACTGGAAGATGACTCAGATGACAACGATCACAACATTTGAGATAAAAATAACAAAACTAGTGGTGCATTGTCTTCCCTGTGCTGAAAGTCTTTCTTATGAATCTTGTTATATTCTGACTTCAGCTCTCTGTCCCTTTCTTTCTACAAAGGGATTATCCTTTTCAGTGTACAGAGTCAAACATAATATGTGAAGTTATGAGGTGCCGTTTGTAATGTGGCACATGCTGAAAATGCTACTTTTGTCACATTAAGCTTCTAACAATGTCTCAAAAAGTGGTGTGAGTTTTTGAAAGCCACTTTTTTAGCACATTTACAACAATATTTGCTAACTGAGAAATGTATTAAATAGTTAAATCTGAATATTAAATGTTACACCTGTATGTTAAATGTTGAATCTAAATGTTAAATATATATGTGTATAATATATTTATATAAATATGAATATTATATGTACATATAAATGTTAACTCTAAATGCTAAATGTTAATATAAAAGCTAAATCTAAATGTCAACTCTTAATGCTAAATCTACATCTAGATGTTAAGACTAAATGCTAAATTAATATTATCACTATAATGTATGTTCAAGTGTTATATTTATATTTAGCATTTAGATTAAGATTAAGATTAAGATTTAGCATTTAGATTTAATATTTGGATTTATATTTAAGGTTTATGTTTATATTTATATTTAACATTTATATTTAACATTGAACATTTAGGTGTAACATTTAATATTTAGATTTAACTATTGAATACATTTCTAAGTGAACAAATATTGTTGTAAATGTGCTAAAAGTGACTTTCAAAAATTCACATCACTTTTTCAAACATTGTTTGAAGCTAAATGTGACAAAATGTTGCAGTTATTTTCAGCATGTGCTGCTTTACAAATGGCACCTCATGTTAAGTAACCCAAGGTTTCTTTCCACTGATGACACAATCTGTACATGTATTGTCCAATGTGTGCATATTATAATTGCATAGTATCATTATGTGAGAACTGTGTCAGGGCTGTTTGTTTGTAACGAGCTGGAGTCTGAAAACTGTTTCTCACCTCCACTTCAGCTGCAAGGCCTGCTGCTGCCACTAGTGGGCAGTAAATTATGTGAAACCCAACAGGACATAACACTGCTGTGGAATCAAAACTATCTCTTCTACGCTGACTGAAGCTCCACACTTTCTTCAGGACTTTAGACACTGCATTACAATCACATGACTGTTAAATAGTGATTCAAAAGTGATGCATGTGCTAAACAGCAGAGAGAACAGCTGAGAACAGCAGCAGAGAAAACAGCAGAGCGAGAACAGCAGAGAGAACAGCTGAGAACAGCAGCAGTGAGAACAGCAGCAGAGAGAACAGCAGCAGAGAGAACAGCAGAGAGAGAACAGCAGAGCGAGAACAGCAGGGAGAACAGCATCAGTGAGAACAGTTGCAGAGAGAACAGCAGCAGTGAGAACAGCTGCATAGAGAACAGCAGAGAGAACAGCAGCAGTGAGAACAGCAGAGAATAGCAGCAGTGAGAACAGCAGCAGAGAGAACAGCAGAGCGAGAACAGCAGCAGTGAGAACAACAGAGAACAGCAGAGAACAGCAGCAGTGAGAACAGCTGCATAGAGAACAGCAGAGAGAACAGCAGCAGTGAGAACAGCTGCAGAGAGAACAGCAGAAAGAACAGCAGAGAGAACAGCAGAGAGAACAGCAGCAGTGAGAACAGTTGCAGAGAGAACAGCAGAGAGAACAGCTGCAGAGAGAACAGCAGCAGTGAGAACAGCAGAGAGAACAGCTGCATAGAGAACAGCAGAGAACAGCAGCAGTGAGAACAGCTGCATAGAGAACAGCAGAGAGAACAGCAGCAGTGAGAACAGCAGAGAGAACAGCAGATAACAGCAGCAGTGAGAACAGTTGCAGAGAGAACAGCTGCAGAGAGAACAGCAGAGAGAACAGCAGCAGTGAGATCAGAGAGAACAGCAACAGAGAGAACAGTAGCAGAGAGAACAGTGCACTCCCTTGAAAACACATAAATAGTAAAAATTGATCCACTCAGGTTTTTCTGTATATGTGTGAACGAAATCAATTCTCTGTTATTTACCATCATGTCTCCTCTCTGTTGTTGAAGGAATCCTCTGTGATGCCACTTCAGACAGATGTTTGTCTGCACCCTGCCACAATGGAGCTACCTGTGTGGACACAATGGACGATTATGCCTGCTTATGTGCCAGAGAAGGCGTTCGATACATGGGCAAAAACTGTGATGAACTCTACGATGCCTGCTCTTTTGCACCATGTGAAGACTGTACTAGCAGGCCTGGTACCACACAATACCACTGTATCTGCCCACATGGACTTACAGGTGACAACTGCACAGAGGAAGTGGATGAGTGTCAGAGCAACCCCTGCTCTGGACCTCGCTCGATGTGCATCGACCAGCTGAACGGATATTTCTGCAGATGTCCTGCTGGGTTTGGAGGACGAGGCTGCAGCACACATGTAACTGACTGCATTGACGAACCCTGCAAGAACAACGGGACTTGTTTATTACGACCGGAGGGATTTTCCTGCCGCTGTGCACCAGGGTTCCAGGGGAGGACTTGTGAGGAAGATGTGAACGAGTGTTTATCAGAGCCTTGTCAGAATGGAGCCATCTGTATCGATGGAGTGGCAGAGTTCCACTGTTTCTGTGTACCTGGGTTTCAGGGCTACAACTGTGAGATTGACATCAATGAGTGTGTGTCACGACCCTGTGAGAACAACGCCACGTGCATCAATGAGAAGGACCACTATGAGTGTGAGTGCCTGGCAGGCTTTACAGGTAAAACTCTCACACACATGCACACGTTTGTCATTGCCAAAATAAAGCCTTACCTCTAACCTTAACCATAACCAGTCCATGGCTTACCTTCACCCCTTAGTGCACATGCAGCACAGAGCATCCATGGTCAATTGCCATTATGCCTTTATAAATCATTGGTTGTTTGAATAGGAAATTTCAGTTAAATATATCATATAGGAGACAAACACAGTGATATTTGAGAAGTGAAATAAGGTTTATATGATTTACACAAAGTGTGCAAGAATTATTTAAACAAAATTAGGCATGTGCATAAGTTTAGGCACCACAAAAGAAACATTTTGTGCATCCTCCTTTTGCAGAAAAAACAGCCTCTAAACACTTCCTATAGCTTCCAATTAGATTCTGGTGGAAGGTTTTTTGGACCATTCTCTTTTACAAAACATCTCCAGTTCAGTCAGGTTTGATGGTTTCCGAGCATGGACAGTCCGCTTTAAATCACACCACACATTTTCAATAATATTCAGGTCTGGGGACTGAGATGACCATTCCAGAACGTTGTATTTGTTCCTCTGCATGAATGCCTGAGTAGATTCTGAGCAGTGTTTAGGGTCGTTGTCTTGATGAAAGATCCAGCCCTGGCACAACTTCACCTTTGTCACTGATTCCTGGACATTGTTCTCCAGAATCTGTTGATATTGAGTGGAATCCATGCAACCCCAACTTTAACAAGATTCCCAGTCCCTGCACTGGCCACACAGCCCCACAGCATGATGGAACTGCCACCCAATTCTACTGTAGGTAGCAAGTGTTTTTCTTGGAATGCTGTGTTCTTTTTCTGCCATGCATAACGGCCCTTTTAACTTTATTTTAGTTTCATCAGTCCACAGCACCTTATTCCAAATGTCCTCAAGCGACTCTGTGGCAGGTGCAGAAAAAAGGCTTTTTCTGCAATACTCTTCCATACAGCATCTCCTTGTGTAAAATGCAGGGGCTGACGGTGTATAGGGACGCCCCACCAACTAGGAGAAATATACTTTTTGTCCTAAGCAATTCCAAAGATCCTTAGTACTAAGCTCTTGTTCCTCTTGATCCTTGGTCAGTTCATAAATACTTGACTTAATATGCTGCCCCTGTCTTTAGGTGGTTGATGGACACATCTTGTGTTTAGCTATTTTACATCATACAACATTAGATTAATGTAAATATGTTTTGTTTATCAAGTTGCTATCTAGTGGACACAAGAAGTACTGTTAATCATCTAACAACAAATTGATACTGTCTTTTTTTCTGCACCTATTCAATGGGTCACCTTAATCATTATCAGTAAAAAATGCCCCCCCCCCCCCCCCTGAAATTTTCTTCAGGAGCCGCCACTGGTGAGGTGGGCTGAATAGTTGAACGATACACAGTGACACCATCTGCAGCAAGATGATGTTGTAGGTCTTTGGAGCTGGTCTGTTGGTTGACTGTGACTCGCCATCCTTCTCCTCTGCTTATCTGAGATTTTTCTTGGTCTGCCACTTCAGGCCTTAACTAGAACTGTGCCTGTGGTCTTCCAATTCCTCACAATGTTCCTCACAGTTGAAACTGAGAGCTTAAATCTCTGAGATAGCTTTCTGTATCCTTCCCCTAAACCATGATGTTGAACAATCATTGTTTCCAGGTCATTTGAGAGTTGTTTTGAGGCTCCCGTGTTGCCACACAGAGAAGTTGCAAAGAGGTGAAACATTTACAATTGGCCTCCTTAAATACTCTTTCTCATGATTGGATTCACCTGTGTATGGAGGTCAAGGGTCATTGAGGTTGCCAAACCAATTTTGAGTTCCAATAATTAGTGTTAAAGGTATTGAAACCAATAAAATGACAAGGGTGCCTAAATGTATGCATATGCCTAATTTTGTTTTAATAATTCTTGCACATGTAACCCAGACTGTGTGCTGTTGTGTCTCTGCACCCGGAGACTGCATTGTGTTTTATAGTTGTGAGCGGGTGTAATGCAGAGGGACGAGCCGGACACACTGTGGCGTTTAACCGTGGCTTTGACCGTGTTTATTCCTCCTCGATCGCCGTTACACTCCTTCCGAGTACAGGGAAAAACATTCAAACATCACTATTTCGCGTACAAAACAACAACAAAACCGGAAAATAACTGTACAACTTAGAATGCAATACTCGCATTAGAGAGAGCAGTTCGCCAGGTGCTTACCTTCCGAGTACAGGGAGAAACATTAAAACAAAATGGCCATGGTGCCGCGATGGAGCTTCAACTACGTTGGCGCACATAGGACAAATGGCGTCAATTGACAACTGCATTTTAGGGCAAAAACAATGTACCAGCACCATCTACCGATCGAACCAGGCAACTGCCCTACACACACTTTCTGTAAATCATATAAACTTTATTTCACTTCTCAAATATCACAGTGTTTGTCCCCTATATGATATATTTAACTGAAATGTATTATCCAAACAACCAATGATTTATAAAGGAAAATCATGAAAATGTACAGAGGTGCCCAAACATTTGCATACCACTGTATTTACCTAGGTTTTAGAACCACCTTTCCCATAATGATGTTGGACCTACGAATGGTGTATGTAAAGAGGATGAGGAGGACCTCAAAATTAAGACCTTCATCTTTTTGACATCTTTTATTTGTGCCTTTAAATGTGTCTTTGACTTCTTGCTCATGATTATCAGTGTTTGTTTTGTTCCTATAAGAGAGTGGGAACAGAGGAGTATTTTAAGTGCACAGTCGTATGTTTTTAGGAATCTTATCTGCAGCACTGATAAAGAGTGTCCACGCAGACTGAGAGGTTAAAACTTCCATCTTGCTTTTCTTGCACGGCTTGTTTTCTCCAGGAGTCTGTTCTGTGTCAGAGGAGCTCACTGTTATCTGTAAGTGTTTGGTTACTTTCCCCTGCCACTCTTTCTGTTTGTGCTAAACAAAGGCTTTTATTGTCACCAGAACAGACACAGTCATATGATAGAAATTCTGGCAGTTTTACTGATTGTGATGAGTATGTTTTGTATGTACCCACCATGGTAACTTGCATTTCTTTATCCTCGCTGCCATCAACACCATCTTCATTGTTTTTAACATTGATTTGTGTATAAATTGCATTCCCATGCAGCTTAACTGCATTCTTCAAGTATATAAATATATTAAAATAATGATACAACTTATTCACATGTCAACAGTTGTTACTTTCTACTGAAGAGTATTAGGGACACTTTTTTTCTCAGAATTTGATGCTATTTAAAAACATTTTTTTATCTTTCTTTGAATTGTGTTTTTTACGTGTGGCCCTAATACTCTTCCATAACTATCAAACATTTGTGAAATGAGAAAATGAGTGGAATGACCATTTCTTCCAGGTTTTGCACGTGGTTATTTTTAGGCACAAAAAGCACCTGATGATCATGGTTTTTCCTTATAGCATCAACATCCTTTCTCTAAAGAAACACATATGTAAAAACAAGACTTCAAAACACCATAAGAATCCACAGCACATGTTCTGACATTTGGTCTTTAACTGTGGTCTGCAGCAAACCTTTCACAACACCTGGCTTTGTTCGCATTTTGCCTCATGTGCTGTCACTTTTGATGATAAGTCAAAAACAAAGTATATAAGTATGTGTGGACATGCAATTTTGTGAGATATGGCTGTGGGTTTTGTCATGATCATCATCATTGTTCTGTCTTTCCGTGGACGTTACACACTGCATGGTCACACACCCTGTCCTCGCAACAGCATTAAAACCTGTCTGTGTAAATGTGCAGATGCCACTCACTGTCAAATAAAAAAAAATAAAAAAAAACTATGATATATAGAAAACAAAATTAGCAACAGGGGGTAAATGCAGCCTGGTCCCTTCTGACTAAGGGACCAGGCTGCAGGTGCATGTATATGTTCGATGTATAGGCTGCATATACCTGGTGTTAACCAGGAAAACCAAATCTATTTAGTCAGTTAGCAGTATTTGGGTCTAATACAGCCATGTTATTTCATTCACCTTGTGCTTTGTTCTCCTTCACCAGGAGTCAACTGTGAAATTGAAATAGACGAGTGTGAGTCCAGTCCCTGCCACAATGGAGCCACATGTCATGACCTGACGGGCATGTACTCGTGTGAATGTCGCCCCGGGTTTGATGGCACGAACTGTGAGGTTGATGTGGACGAGTGTGCCAGTGATCCCTGTCAGAATGGAGCGGTCTGTCTCGACATGGTCAACAGGTAAAACAACCCTCAAGCTGAATGTGTTGCCTGTGAAAATGATAACTAAACATCACATTTACAGTTGGACATTTTCTGTCGGTTATTATGTCTTCTACCACTTTATCCTCCACATGAGGGTCGCGTGGGGAGCTGCGCCAATCTCAGCTGACATAGGGTGCGACAGTTCACCAGTCCATCACAGGACCACATATAGAGACAAACAACCATTCACTCTTATGCTCATGGTCAATTTAGAGTGACCAAATCACCCTCACCAGTGTTGGGCATCTTACTTTAAAAAAGTAATTAGTTATAGTTACAAATTACTTCTCCCAAAAAGTAACTGAGTTAGTAACTCTGTTACCACTCTGTAAAAGTAATTAGTTACTCAGCAAAGTAACTGAAGTTATTTTTAATGTTCTATAACGCTATTACATTCTATAACATCCTATATAACGTTATAAGATGTTTATAATAACTGAATGAAGAATAAAAACACTATATTTAGTATTTTAGTTTTTTTATTTAGTATTTATTTAAACTTATTTGATTAGATTTCAACAAGTATACAATAATAATAATATAATATATATAAAAAACAAATTGAAAGTAAAATTCACACTTCACAGAAGACTACCCGAGCCTTCATACTTCTGCGTTGTGGTGACGGATACGCGCTGCAATTTCCCGCCCGATCTGTAGGGGTCGCTGCGCAAGGTTGTTGTGCTTTTGGCTACAGTGAGCAATGGCGTCCGAGAGAGAAAGAGAGAGAAAGACTGTTGTTGTTGAAACAGTGGCCACTACTCACTTTTCTGTGTCACAGAACGCAGTTTTAAGATAATTTGAGGCGAGAAATTGGCCATTTAGAGTCTAAACATGTGCTGTGTGTGTTAAGATATGACGTATTTATAGTTTGGCAGCGACGTTGTCGGCGGTGATGAGCTCCGCCTCTGTGGACGCTCGGTGCGCACTGTGAGCCGGCACAGAGCAGCTTCGCTCGGCCTGTCCTCAGGACCAATCGCAGCTCTTGCCGTCTCCGTTGTCCCTTGACGGAGTGACGGACACTTAAAAAATATTTCGTGCAGATGGAGACGACGCAGAGGCTCCCCGACAGGCCCTCCGTCGACGCAGAGGACTCTGTGTAACCTACGCAGAGCACTTTACGCAGGAGTATAAATTGGGCTTTAGAGCTTACAGCGAGACAGTGAGACAGTGAGCAGGGCAACCGCTCACCCAGCCAATCATCATCGTATTTGCAACGGTGTCGTCCCACACACAGCGGGAACGTGTGACCTCCATGCAGAAAGCTGCAAAGGCAAGAGTGCTAACCCTTACAACTCTGTGGCCCATGTTAGTAATATATTTCATGTAAATATAGTACCAACAAAAATATAAATGGATTGAAGGAGCTGTCAAACATCTTGATAAAAGGGAAGACATGTAGAGCCAGATCCACAATAAGGCCTGACTGTAAACTACCAATCCAAAAGAAAACCTTTGACCCTTAGTAACACATGGTAAATTGATGTGGGAATAATACACAACTCCTTATATGGACATCCTGGGGGTGTGTGTTCATAGGTTACACATTCAGGCTTTAAAATATGTGGGGTTTTTTCTGTCTTCTTTTGTGTTGTTGAATCGAAGTTATGATTAATTTTATAGCACATGTTTAGTAGTGATATTAAGTTGCAATAATTGTGCAGAAGTCACACAATAGAGTATTTTTCTTTTCTTTTTGTTCATATTAACGAGCCAATTGAACTTTGAACTGTGACGTATTTCCAAATTTCACTAATTCAATCGATTTTAAAAAATTTTAGTACTTTTTGCTCAGGTGTTTATATAGTTGGTGAAAAATATATATGTATATTTTTCATCAGATTGCTTAGGTTGTGCTGTATATTGCACATTCTTATAGCCTCTGTACATTTAAACATATAGTGATGGAAAAAAGCAGCTGAAAAGCTCTGTGTTCTAAGGGTTAAACCGGAGCCATTTCTGCTGAGCCCTCTATATACAGTAGGTTAGCACTTTTTAAACTCCACTTGTATTGATTACAGCTACGAGTGTGACTGCAGTGACACGGGGTTCCAGGGTGACTACTGTGAAGTGGACATCCCTGAATGTGCCTCTGATCCCTGTCAGCATGGAGCCAAATGTCTGGAGGGAGTCAAACTATACAGCTGCCTCTGCTGGCCAGGTACTAAACTCCATGTTGCACCACAATTTCTGTCCTAAAGCAATAACAAACAAAGACTGAATTCTGGACAAGCTGCCAACTGATACGCTACATGTCCACCTGCTCTCCCATAAATGAGCCATAATCATCTTGTCCTCATCATCCTATAGTGATAATTGTGAAGTTAAAAATATGTTTTGTTCTTCAAAATGGCATTGAATCCATTCACTGCAGCACTGTAACTCGTCTAGTAGCTTTGCATTAGGACATTTCATTTATTCACCAATAACAGACTGGAGCGAAAACTCTGCTCGGATTATTCTCTTTCAATATAAAAACAATATATTCATTTAAACATATATATATATATATAATTCCTCAAAATGGCTCTTTGCCTACTGCAAATTAAACCATGTGGGACAATAAAGAATTATCTTATCTTATCTGAGCTTTATATGGCCTCATATGTGAGACTGATCCAAGAATATTACTGTGTACTACAACTTATTTTTGTTTGTTTATTTGTTTTCTCCAGGTTATGAAGGACCAAACTGTGAGACTGACATCGACGAGTGTGCTGATCAGCCTTGTGAGAATGCTGGCCAGTGTTTCCAGTGGTCAGATCCATCTCATTGGGAGCGGGACTGGCAGCTCAGCTTTGCAGATGCAGCTGGATACGTTTGTCAGTGTCAGCCCGGTTTTGCGGGTCAGTAAATCTACACAAAGCAATCATCTTTTTTTTTTAAATCCACTGATAGTCCAGATCAATCTGGCTTTATGATGGGATATATGCTGCTCATAATATCAGGAGACTATTAAACTTACATATACGTCATATAATTCACATAATAATAAAACATATTTCATACACACATCATGTGGGCTAAAGGTTTGGCACTCGCGGAGCTGGGAATAAAACCCACAACCTTCCGGTTGATAGACTCTCTCTACTTTTAAACACCATAGCCTTGTGTTTTTTCTTAGTATTTAGAATGGCTGCTTAGCAACACACACCAATGCAGAACTCCATTCTTCTTCCTCGTCTTCCATAAAGGTTTGCTGTGTTACTCGTGCTGCAGCTTTGGTGACAAAAAGTGCAAAGAATTGCGAAAAAATGTCCACATACACATAAATGGGAAACGGTCTAAAAAATGATCACAACCCAGCCCACTTTGGAGCCTCACAGTGTCGTCACACTTTAAAATAGAGACGTGGTTGAAACATTAAACGGGTCACAAGACTTGGGTCTTTTTTTTTTTTTTACCTAAATCAATCTTTTGATACATATTAGGGCTTTTAAACAATCACAGTTTAAGTTTTGTATTTTCTTTGGATGATTTCAGATTTTATAATTCCTGGCTGGAGTGGCACATTCAGCCAGGAATTATAAAATGACATAATCGACCCTTTGTTAAAACTCTGGATTTGTCTGTCAATTCACACCCATTTTTTCACAAATTTCAATGTGGGAGCTGCTGAAAGCCTCCTGACACTCACAAACCAGAATTTAATGTGTATCATCAACCGTTCTTGAAATATAGCAACTTTAAAACACACTGCTTTCCCTGTTTCCCACCAGTTTTGCATTGTTAGAGTTTAAAGGTTGATTCCACAAAAGTAATATTTTGTCTAAATACTTCCAAGTTCAGCAGCAAGAAGCAGGCACGATAAAAGTTTCGCCATTGAATTTTCTGGTTTGTTTTGTTGTTTACTTTTCCAAATCTGTCTCTATTTTTCACACCATACGCTTAAATAATGTATAACATTTGTATACATGAGTACATTGTATAAAATAAACATTAAATGAATAGAAGGTAAAAAAATAAAAAATAAATAAATGATGATAAATTGATTTCTACATTTCAGGTGAGAACTGCTCTGTCAACATTGATGAGTGTGAGTCTGAACCCTGCCAGAATGGAGGCGCTTGTGAAGATAAGATCAATGGCTACACCTGCACGTGCACAGCTGGATTTCTAGGTCAGTTTTGCATCCTGTTATAAATGGACAAAAGTGTACAATGCAGTGGTGTATATATGTGGCACCTTTAGATCCTGTGAGTGGCAGTGTTTGTCTCAACATGAAGGAACATTTAGAAGGTTAGACTGGATTTGAGGCAACAGTGTCCCTTCTGATCATGGGCAACAGGATTCACTTGAATTCACTTCCCGTAAAATTTGAAATGGAAAATTGAAAGGGAAAGTGGAAATAGGAATAGGCTGATACATACAAAAAGTACTATTCCCAAGTGTGATATGATGTTCCCTCACCATGTCCTATAGTATTGATTTGATACTGAGTTGACTTAACATAGTGAGTATATATATATAACCTTTACATGGAAACTCATGCAAAAACATGCGCGAACTGGATTGCACACGAAAATTTGCGTTGATGCTGATCCACTAACAGGGCTCTCAGACGGGCAAAATAACTCTCGCAATCCATTTAGCGGTCTCGCCTGAATGCATATGCAATGTGGGGCGTTTACGCGCAATTTTGCGTGCGCTGGGAAAAAATGTAAATATGTTATTTATATATATATAAAGTGATTTATGAAACCTGGAACTGATTGCGGTGCTTATTTTTGCGTCTATAATTAGCACGTTTGAACACCAGGTCTTAACTGGCACAGCCGTGCGCACAAATGGCTGCAGTTACGAACATACAGCTAACGTGCTAAAGCTAAAGCTCACTCGGACACGTTTGGTTTCGAGTGGCTCGTCAGCTGAAAGGTCCATCGGGCAGGGGAGTCGGGGAGTCAGTGAATAGTTGTTGGTCTCTATATGTTGGCCCTGCGATGGACTGGTGAATTGCCCAGGGTGTACCCTGCAGTCAACCCTTTGTCAGCTGGGATTTGGGTCCAGCCCACACAACCCTCACATGGAGGATAAAGCAGTGGACTATGAGAGGTTTGTTAGGACACCTTTGACCTTTGGCCATCAAATTCTAATCAGATTATCCATGAATCCAAGTGAATTTCTGTCCCAGATGTAATGAATTTCATATCTGTGTAGGTGAGGTCATTATGACCTTGACGTTTGACCTTCCGACACCAAGATCTTATCAATGTTATCTTTGTGTTCAAGTGATCATTTCAGCCAAAGCCAGAGAAATTCATCCCCTGTTTGTATTCAAGTTTAATAAAAGGCTTTGCAAATATAGGGGTGATTTGAGAAATCTACCAAAACACCTGTGCCCAATAATGTGAGTTTTGTAAACCTAAGAGATGAAAATAGTGTACCGGTCCGTCACAGCTCTGTTTAACAATCATTATCTCCTTCCAGGTGAGCTGTGTGAAGTGGACATTGATGAGTGTGATAGCCAGCCATGTCAGAATGGAGGCTTGTGTGAGGACGGAAGGGCCTCCTACATCTGCCACTGTCCTGAGGCAGAGCCAGGGGAACTTCCATGGGGAGGAGATCATTGTGAAGTGAAGCTGCATGGCTGCATGGACCAGGAATGCCAGAACGGTGCCACCTGTCATCCACAGCTGGAGAATGGCATACACAGCCACACATGCTTGTGCCCTCATGGCTTCTATGACAAGCAGTGCTCCACGAGAACAACATTCTCCTTCTCTACTCCTGGGTTCATTCATGTTCAGGTGGCTCTCGAGGAAAGGACCCACAGGGAGATTGGGGTACAACTACGCTTTCGAACAACGATACCTAATGTGTTGCTCATCTACAGGGGGGATCTAGACAACCACTTCCTCTTAGAGATTGTGAATGGTGGCCTTCATGCAAGAGCTTTCTCTGAGAAATCTGAAAAAGATGTTACATTTCCTGGATTTGTCAGTGATGGAGACTGGAGGGATACTCATGTCTTTGTGAATAATGAAGGTCTAATCTTGACCGTGAAAGGCCCTGGCTGTGACAGGGAGGGGTGCACAGTAATGAATGGTGGTATAGATGAATTACCATTCCAACCCTCTGAAACCTTAGCTCACAATTATATAGGTGGAGCACCAAAGGAGCTTTTGGAGTCCTCTGCAAGTGGTGCAGGCTTCATTGGATGTATGGAAGACCTGATGATAGACTCTAAGCCTATCTTACCCCAAACTCTTCCAGAGGACCAAGGCCAGGTGTTGGGCTGTAGTAAGACTGAGTGGTGTAAGCCTAACCCCTGCAATGGACGTGGACAATGTGTGGACCTGTGGACCAGCTACCAGTGTGAGTGCCACCGTCCCTTCCACAGTGAGAGCTGTCAAAAAGGTGAGTACTTTTACCACAAGAAGTTTTTTTTTTTTTTTTTTTAAACAAAAAATATTTTAACCATTCATTAATCATTCTAGATCCAAGTGGGTTTTTGAAGTTTAGACTTGATTTGATCCATGTGTGTTCCCTCCAATCACGGGCAACAGAATTCACTTAAATTCACTGCCTGTGAAATTTGAAGTGGAAACTTGTGGGTGAGTGTGAACAGAATAGGCTGAAATATGTAAAATTACCATTTGATTCAAAACCTGCTTTACAGCCTTAATGTTAGACAGAGATTTGAGCCTATAACCCTGTAAGTATGTGGCAAAACTAAAAGGAACATATTTTCCTGGCATTTCTAGTCCTCACACCACGCAAAAACCCACAAACATGTTCCTTTCGTGTGAAATGTACAGGTGTAAGAGATCTAACGCTGTTTAATAGTGATGTACAAACAGCATGAAAATAGACTAGCATAGCCGAGAATCTAACCCACAACCTTTAAGTTAAAAGAGGACTCACTCTACAACTGAGTTCTGTAGCTCAGTAGGGGGAATAAAGGCAGTGGATTTCAGTAAGCTATCACGCATATTATAGCTGACAACAGTTATGTAACATGATGTATGCATCAAGTTGCTCACAGACTTCGGCAAATGTTTTGGAGGTTTAAGGATAAAACATGTAAATAATTAGGCAGAATGTTTTACTGTTTAAATAGGCAGGTTTGTATTCCTCTGACTTAAAAATATGTTTCGTTACATCACGACAGAACACACATAAGCAAGACAGACAATGTTAATATAATTTATATTAAAAACTATCTGTAAAGTAAGTTCAGCGTGTAAGAATTAGTGACAACTAATGTTGAGACTGTAACAGACAGGATCACATGTCAGAGAACTACAGTGGCCTGTGCACACCAGAGAGAATGATGTCATTATTTACATTGTACGCTCCTGCTTCAAAACACACTCTGGCTGGTCGGTCTGTTCGAGCAGCTGTTGAATTCTTGAAGCACAAAAGCAGGACCCTCAAGTACATTTAAGTGACTTATTGTGAGGCTGTGAAAACAAAATGTTTTTTCTTTTATAGCAATTACACACTATACAAACATATATATAGAATAATCCATTTCTGCAGCAATTAAAACATGCATATCATATGCAGAGGCATTGCAGTGCTACCCAAATCACTGTTTTTTTAATGTAATTAATCCAAACTTCCAATTCCCTGTGACAGAATTCCCTACATGGACATACAGTCATGAGGATACTTTGAGCTTCAGTGGCTATGATGTGGTTGAGAACCTTGGGAGCAACTTCAGTGTGTCCTTCTTCATGAGGTCATTAAAGCCAGACGGGCTGCTGTTCCAGCTGAGGAGACCCACAGAGGAGGAGGAGGGAGGGGTCTATTTCACCATCTATCTGGGAATGGGCAGGATTTTGGTCAGCTCTCTGCCCAACAGTGCCCCACTGACCGTGCCAAAATTTGTGACTACTGGTGAGCAGCAACTTGTACAGGTGGAAGTCCAGCACAGACAGGTGACCTTTGAGCAAGCAGAGATTCGCTATATCATAGGCGAGATCCCTGCGGTGAATATTCAGAGTGGAGATCAGGTCTATATAGGAGGCCTTCCTGGGCACTGGGACTCTGGTGTGTGGGGGGGCCACTACAAAGGTTGCCTTCAGGACCTTCGTTTAAACTCTGTGCATCTGAATGTGGACGTTTGGAGCAGCTCGGATGAGGAAAAAGTGTTTTTACCAAGTGATGCTGAAAATGTCAAGAAGGGCTGTGTCAGTGATAATGCATGCAAGGTAAGAGATTTAGGTAAGACATTTATATCGTACTGATAGAAATTTAAGTTATAGCATGATAATGATAACCATACTACTGTTACTAATGATATTAATAATAATAATAATAGCCTCTTAACTGAATCTGGAGCCTGTCTTCTCTGTCCATGTCAGAAATACAGAGCAAATGATACAATAATAATTCCCACTCAAAAGCTAATAAGCTTTCAGGTTGTATCTGTTTTTATAATTGTCAGTGTACGAATGACATGTTAAACCTCAGCGACTTCCTCCACAGGGGAAGCCTTGTCAAAACGGAGGTGAATGCGTCATCACATTCAACGATTTTACATGTTCCTGTGCGGAGGAATACACCGGAAAGACCTGTCAAACACGCGTTTGGTGTATTAGTGATCCTTGTGTCAATGGCGGCCATTGTGTGGACCTCCCAGACGGCTACGAATGTAAGAACATCGGCATCATTTGAGAAGTGTCATATTATTGGTTGATACCGGGCCCTTTTGTACAGTACAATTCAGATGATTTTACCGTTTGCACGCTTTACTCTTTAAAATATAATCGCAAATGGATCAAAGGGCATCTGTTCCTTCACCTGAACAACTTATTATGCACATATTCAGTCATTGATATGTTCAGCAACAATGAGAAAGGATAATGCATTCAGATCCCAACACTGAGCTTCACACAACAATCACTTAAGTCCTTTAACGACCGCAAATCCATACATAGCACTATTATTACTGTACATGTGTAACCATAGTACATTATGGTATACATACTTTATAGATCGTCATTACTATCATACGTAAATGTGTGAAATGTGTTTTCTTGTTAATGTGCTCTGTACACAATATTGCACGTCTTTTCTCTCCTGGAAGTGAGATTCCTCCTGAGCTTTCATCCATTTTTTTCCCCTTCTAAAATGTTTTTTGGGAGGGGAAGTTGTTCTTTTGTTCTTATCGCGAGCGGCGAGCAGCATCACAAACCCTGCCGCTGTATTTCAGTCCAGACTGTGTCAGACAGAGTCTTTGCTCAGGTCATGGAGGAAGCACTGAACAAATCTTTTTAATTAACTGATTCTAATGATTCAGTTACACTGAAAGCAACTGCTTTACAAGTCACTTGTTTGTGTGTGTGTCATGTGTAAAATGATCATGGTCAAGGCAGTTTCATGCAGCCATGCTGTGATGACTCCGCCCATGTTCAGGAGGTACTATATTGTAATGGAAAGACAACCTAAATTGTGCCGAGGCGAGGTGAGGTGAGCTGGGACCATAGGGGGAAAAGGGGAGTATGTGTATAGATTGTAAACACACACACACATGTGACAAAACAGCCACACACAGAGATGTGACACTTTAACAACACCAGCCACATGGTCATTCAGCCTGATCTCGTGAAAAGATTCGTACTGAAAGCTACGAAAAGTAATGCACAGTGTTTTGTATACTTTTGCACGTAATTTATGCCATGGAGCCATGGTCACGTGGTCATGTGACGATGCACTATATCTCCTAACCCTAACCCTACCCGTCACCATAACCATAACAGTAACCATAACGTGAGACCTAAAAAATCTCCGTAATAACTGAGAAACAGAAGATAATCTGTTCACCGAACGCACGTGCACTCACACTACACTCACTCTCACAGATTTTTTGTTCCACTGAAGTGCGCATGCTTGTATAATCGGATTTCGGTAGAGTAATGCACGAAAAACGGGGAAACCGTTTTTCATACGTTTTCATGAGAATACGTTGGGTAACAGTGCAGTGTACTGGTAACAGTGCAATAATAATTGAATGTCTTGTCCATGTTGATCCTCAGGTGTATACAATGCTACATTTGAGAACAATCCAGTGCAGTACAGTGCTGGAGGTTCCCTGGCTGAACCTGTCTCTAACATCTACATGGAAGTGAGGACTCGATCAGACAACGCTGTGCTCCTCAGAGCATCCTGGGGCACTGACATTCTCATGGTGGGTCTTCTGGACTCTTCAGTTAGAGTGGAGATTCATATAGGCAACAGTGTTGAGACGCTGGCCTTCACAGGAGTTCGTCGAGTGGCTGACGGGCGTTGGCATTGTGTGAACATCTCAGTGGCTGAGAAGGAGGCTAAGGCCTCTCCCTGGGTCATCACTGTGGATGGAATCACAGACAGCAGCAGCTCACCAGAGCAAATAGGGAGCCTTACTTTTCTAAATGAGAAGGGAGCCATGTTGTCAGTTGCAGAGAGTTTCACCGGCTGCTTAGGTGCAGTGAGAGTCGGTGGAGTCTACCTTCCTTATGTAGATAACTACAAAGCTCCACAGCAATCTCAGTTCCACTTAGTTGGGAGATCAAAGGTCCATTTAGGTTGTAGCAGCGCCCCTGTGTGTGATCCAATTCCCTGTCTAAATGGAGCCACATGTGAGGATGTCTTCAATCAATATTTCTGTATGTGTGACTCTGGCTGGGAGGGAGAACAGTGTGAGACAGACACTGACGACTGTGCATCTCAGCCTTGTGTTCGTGGAACCTGTAAGGACTACTTAGCTGGCTTTGAGTGCCACTGCCCCCGAGGATATACTGGCACACTGTGTGATGAGGATCTCGATGAGTGTGAACATCATGCATGTGAACACGGAAGCGTCTGTCAAGACGGACCTGGCACATACACCTGTATATGCCCCAAGGACTACAGTGGCCCCCTCTGCCAGTGAGCCCTCATTCATTAAACTGTTGTATATGTAACACACAGAAACAATAACATGGTTCATTAAAGTTTAATACATTTTTCTACAGGTGGGACTTTCCTCCAATACAGTGCGGGAAAGACATCTTCTGTGAAAATAATGGAATCTGCAATGATGGACTGTGGGGAGCTAACTGTACCTGCAGGCCAGGCTTTACAGGCACCAGGTAAGCTCTGATAGTTCACATAGATGCTGAGATTTTCATTGTGGGTGACCAGGATGGACAGGATTTGAAATTAGCATATTCCAGGGACAGCTCGGATTGAACGGTTGAGAGTGAAGGTTGAGATGGTTTGGTCGTGTGCAGAGGAGGGAAAGTGATTCCAAAGGATGTTGAAGTTAGAGCTGCATATGAGAGGAGGACCAGAGAGAAGGTTCATGGATGTTGTGAAGGAGGACATAAGGACATTTTGTGTAACACAAGAGGGCAAAATGGAGGCAGATGATCTACTGTGGTGACCCCTAAAGGTAGAAGCTGAAATAAGACAAGGACGAATTATAATAATTAAGTATCTGGCAACAACCAGCCAGAACTCTTTAGGAGACCACTGCTATTACTCCAATTCACTCACTCACTCACTCTTCTTATACTGCTTATTCTGTTATAATTTCTGGTGTTTTATTTCCATCATCTGTTTTTGTTGTTTCATAAAAAATAAAAACAAAATATACTATAGATACTTAAGAGTTAGAAGGATCAAAGATATTTACATATTTCTAATATCAAATCAAATTAAATACATTCAAGTCCAGTATCACCACACACAGTGTTTCACTTTTTCACAAATTAAAAATAGGCCATGTGATTTTACTACTCGGTAATGCAAAAAAAAAAAAAAGGTTTGTAAATAACACAGTTATAATGTAGTTAATGCAATTTACTGGGGTACAAATCAAATTCAGCTTCGGGCCCCATAAATGTTTGGGCTGGCCCTGGAGCTAGTTAAAAAAAAAAAAACCCTGAATATGACTTTGGATGAACACTAGCATAACCATCCGTTTGTTGTTAATAAACTCTGGAGAAAGTTTGAAGTCTGCTAACGGTCCATTAGCTTAAATGCTAACGCTAACGAGTCCACTCACATAGCAGAAATGAGATCTGTGTCAGTCTCTGCCTTTGTTAAGAAGTACAGCGATGATTTAGTTCTCCTGCATTTTTCCTTCTTCATCTTCATTCAACGGTGAAAACACACAGCTCCACAGTAGCAGTGTGGTGCCTCCGCTGCATTTTAAGTAACCATGTGTTTTTCTCAGTGACCGTAAGCTAATTAGCTGAAAAAACAACAAAAGCACTGGAATGTGAGATCACCACACCCCAACTAATCGATTCACAGCGATCAAACAACCCTAATTCAAATACAATGTTTATGATTTTAAGACCCACAATACCGTGATCTGAAGCATGTAGTGGCTTCTAACAAACTTCAACTTGCACAATTTTGAAAAAAACAAATACCCTTTCGTAAAATTTCCTTGTTTACTCGGTTTGCACTGGGCCAACTTGTTCCCTCTTTTGCCACGGCGGGTCACAATTCTGTTTTTTGAGCAGCGAAGATAAAAACTTGTGCCTTGATAAGTGATTTGTTGTCTAAATGTATTTTTGCACTTTATAAAGTCTTTCAGTTCTGTTAATCTGTGACTTTGTGTCCCTTGTGTCTCTGCAGTTGTGAAACTGAGATGGACGAGTGTGAGTCTAATCCCTGTCGAAACGGTGCTTCCTGTTTGGATCGATTTAACATGTTCATGTGTGAGTGTCCGCCTGATTACAGCGGTCCTACCTGTGACACTAAGGTATGTTTATTACACCCATATTCTTTTTTGTGTTGTGTTTAACTCATTCTTCATGATACAAACTCATGTCAGTATTTTACTATTTATTGACTCTACATCCAGACAGTTCTGATCACAACTATAATAGTAATGATCATTATTATTATTATGCTAATATGATAACATTAAAAAAAATAAAATCAAAAATCATCCAAAACAAATACATTTAAAAAGGACAGCATAACTGGAGAGTTTTCTATTGAAATAAAATGTAAACGTTCACATGATCACAGTGTTTTTTTGTTTCTATATGTTATTATTTCAATAGTATATACTCAAAACTGTGGTACGTTGTCTCTTACGGATGTCACGCTTTCACAAAATGGCAGGCGAGAACCCAATAGCACGACACAGCAGACGGAGACAGAACAGTTCAGATATAACAGTTCGTATTTATTCAGCAAAGTTCAAACAAGGAAGTCAGTCCCTGTGGCAAACAAATCCAACAAAGACAACAGGCAGGGATCAAAACCAGGAAATCAGTCCACGAGGCAAACAAATCCGATAAGGGGCAGGCAAAACGGGAAGGTCCACAGGTCAGAAGCAGGTTCAGGCAATATCAAGGCAGAGAATATAACGCTGGCCTACTAGGGATCCTCAATATCTGTATGGTTTGTTGTAAGTGGTTGCCTGCTGAAACATTTCCCAATCTGTTGTGTCAAAGCAGTGTTGAAGAGCAGAGGAGATTCCCTCTGGCCACACTCTTACCTGCTTCTGAGCCGGTTTGGTGATTTTCACTCTCTGTCTGTATGATGGCCTTAGCATCAGGGGCGGATGGTGTATAGGGACGATTTGGACTGATCTGTCATTGTTCAATCAGAATCCTGATGTGGAGAATCGCCCGGAAATTCTCTCTTTGACTCTCATGTTAAAAAAAGTTTGTTTTGAAAAACATACCCTCCAATGCATTTTTAATGAGGATTTATGTGCATGCACAAACATGTTTGCGTCATAGGTAAACTGAGCAAAGAGAGGGGATATCTTCTCACATCACATCTCCCCATAAGTTGTTTGCCTCTCCAGTGGCGGCGCTCTAAGAGAAGCTCACTGTTTTAAAAATACATGGAGGATTGTGCTCGTTTAACCGGTCGCAGCACTAACTGATTCATACATGTTAGCTGTTTATTCGGGTCGGGAAGATTCACCGATTTGCATCGGTAAATCGATATGAACATATGCGATGCGGTTGCATCGATGGCAAACGTCTGCATCGGTTAAAAATCCGAATGAACTCGAGATGTATCATATCTAAAATATCTGCATCGATATAAACCGAATAATATCTATTATTAGAAACCTATAAAAACTGCTCTATTTCTGGTTTGAGCTCTCGCTACACACAGCTACGCAGACGCATGTTTATGTTAATCACTTCTTCAGTGCTTCTTTTAAAGTAAACAAGAACCCAACAACGTATACATTAGTTGCTTAGTGCCATCTACTGGTAGCAAACAGTATAACATATTTAGACTCGTACATAACCGTTATCTTTTTTTGTTAAAGGTTATACTTGTAAACCTGTGAACAAAATTAACATTTAAATCAAATCATACTGTATCGCAATCGTAATAGGTTGGAGAATCGCATCGTATCGCTGGTAATTTTCATGAATTGTTAATGTATCGAATCGTTGGCAGTGTATCGAGATGCATGTCGCATCGCTTCGATGATGAAGATTCCCAAACCTACTGTTTATGGCTCGTAGCAGCGGACAGCAGTCATTTGAGGCGACGATCGCTAGCTTGTTTGCTAACATTGTTGATGTTAAACAGGTTAAACTTCATGCAAATCAGACAATCGGACTGTTTCTCGTCAGAAAGTATTCTAAGATGCGTTTAGAAATACATATCAATAATGATTTTGACTGATATTTTGACTGCACTATCTTGTCAAGTTTGTTGTATGTATCTGGTAAAGGTTTTGAAAGCTCTTGTTCCTCTTGATCCTTGGTCAGTTAATAGATACTTGACTTAATAGGCTGCCCCTGTCTTTATGTGGTTGCTGGACACATGTTGTGTCCTGTTTAGCTGTTTTACTAAGGGTTAAAATCACCTAAAAGTGCAGAGATTTCTGGTCAATCCTCCCATTGACTCCCATGTTAAAACTCAGTCTGAAACACCGCAGCTGAGGACAGCGTCAGTAAGGAGAGATTTCTATCGGCTCATTCACAGCAACTAGGAGGTTTTGGACCATAAAAACAAGTTAATGTAGGTTAGTAGAGCTTTAAAACACGTTGCTTTCGCTCAGTTCCAAACTGAGTATTTGGAAGGAGGGAGGGAGGGAGAGGGGTGTTAAAGAGTTTTAAAGGCTCACCCACATGTTACTCCACTACCAGCTCAAGTCCTGCACCTGACGACAATGGCAGTGAGAAGTAGGCACAATCAAAGTTTCCCTGGACAACATTCTGGACAAACGTTTATGTAAATGTGATTTTTACATTGTATTTGGGATCCGTGGCAATTTAAACCACAAATACAATAAAAACATTATTGTATTTTTGGGCATTTTAGTGAATATCTTCACCAGTGAGGGACAATCTATGCTCTCTGTTTCTTTGCAGAAACAACCTCATAAAGAGGGCATCTCATGGTTAGTGGTGGTCATCCCACTGCTCTGCCTCTGTGTGATGATCTTAAGCCTCAGCTTGACCTTCATGGTGCTCACAGCGAGGAAGAAGCGTCAGTCAGAGGGAGCGTACAGTCCCAGTGCTCAGGAGGTGGCTGGAGCTCGGCTGGAGATGGACAGCATGCTCAAAGTGCCTCCAGAGGAAAGACTCATCTGATGAACACTGCACAGGAATAACTTTAATCCACAGCACCTCCTCATGGTGGAGAACAGGTATTGACTTAAATAACTGCAGCTGTCATTTACCAGAACACGTTCCAGGAAAACTGGGATTGAACTGCAGTGATTGACTGACACAAGGACTTTTAATCATCTGTATTGTGTAATTAGGGGAAGGTGAGTTGGAAATAGACTTTGTGAATGAATGCTGATGATCATCTTCTCATCTCATTGTGTCCTTTTCCTCTGCAATGTCGTGGAAGTTACTAACCCCCCTCCACTGCAGCTCACTCTGCCCAATGCCTGATTCTGAAAAAATGACAATTATTTATAACTTGAGCAGAGAAACCTCTCATGTAGACCAGACGATCGTAGCATCAAACCTTGAAAGTCAAGGGTTTGATCTAATACAATCGGCTGTGGTTTGTCTAATGTGATATCACTGTCTCAGAATGTTCCCACATATTGCCCATTTACACCAATTTGTGAATTTACTGCCCTCTTGTGGTAGCAGCAGGCTGCTTTCCACTCATGGTTTTTGTCTTTCGATGTTGATGTTTTGACTTTAGCACAGTGAAGGTCAGACCTGGAATCATCAGTTGTGTTATGAGCTGATTATATTATGTGCAGATGTCTGCTGCTCGTGTTATGTGGAACTTCTTGTAGAAACGTTCAGATACTTTCTGAATGAATGGAGTTTTCAGAAGTTAAAGAGCAGCATGAAGAGCATTCCATGAAGCACGAACACCCCAGAAAATATGTTCGAGGGTGAAGGGTGAATGAGGGTGAAGACTAACCTGAATTTTATCCATGGAATGTTGTTCCAAAACCATTTTATAAAATAGTAAACAAACAACATATAGGAAAGATAAAATGTGGTCCTTTTAATGTAGGTGGTAAAATGCTTTGAGAGGGCACAAAAAGGGTTGAAAAAGAGTGAGGATTGCTGTACAACATAACTCACCCAAGTTGAAAAAATACCAACAGGAAAAGAATAATATATGTCAGCACATGTTCTGTTGTTTTACTGGCATTTAAGTTAAAAGTGACATTTCTTTGGTCAGCCCTGTACAGTTTTTGTTTTTATGTAAATTCAGAGTTTTAATGTCTGTTGGATTTTGTTTTACTGCTCATGTTTTTCTTCCTCACAAGTAACTTGCTACCAGTTTACAGTCAAGGAAGAACATTTAAAACGGTGGACAAATGAAAAGTAACTGCTCTATGTACAGAGGATGTGAATTCCTCAGTGTAAACAATTATTTCGTAAGTATGTGAAGTGAAGTTTGAAATACGGCACCAAACTAACTCCCAAAAAACAATGGAAAGAGGAATAAATAAAGGGAAGAGCCTTAAATTTGTTTGTTTGTGTATTTTTTTTTTGGGGGGGGGGCATATTTAAATAGAGCATTGTTGTACAATATTCCCCTGTTTATTTAAGTTCTTTTTGATATACAATATTTTCTTAATTATGTTTTAAACCATAAAGTCAACTGAATTCAAAGTTGAGATCAAACCATGCATATGAGAGCTGTGAGAGTACAGCATCTCTTCCAGGTGTGTGTGTGAACTGTTGGGTTCCCTGGTCAGTTTCCCAGCGCTGGACAAATTCAGTCATTCTCTCTCTCTCAGATCACGAGATTAATATAAAAAACAGATCAAGGATTAAATTAAAGATATCCTGCACTGAGTCGGCTGTGGCATTATAATCACTCTTTAATCAGTCTTTGAATAATGATAGTGTCATTTGTACAGAGACACAACAGCAAATGGACCTGTACACAACTCTGTAGTATTCACCACACACTGATGTGCCAAGATCACCTGGAAAGCAGTAACTTCTGACAAGGTGCAACACGGTGACACGATTTTCTCTTGTTGAAGCCCAAAGAGAATCTGGAGGCCAAATGATCAACTTATTTATGCTCTATCTACAATGGACATCACAGTGTGTAAGCAATCTGGAACTCATGATCATTAACAAAGTAAGGCAAAAAAAAAAAAAAAAAAAGCAAACAGAGTGCATATATCAGCAGCAGCAGGGTACACACATGGATCATTAAAGACAACACAATACACAATAAAATGTGACAACGTCCTGAAATATATAACCAATATCACGTTTCAAATGAAAAAGAGACATTTCAGTCTATTTCAAGCTCGATTCTGACAGTAGGCGGCGAGACACTTCACAGGTCAGTAAGGTAAAAAAAAAAAAAAAAATCCAAACTTTTACAGGTCAACTGAATCTCTGATGACATGTGACAGTAGTGAGTTGCCTTTCAACTCCAAGGCTGTGGGTTCGATTCCGGGCTCCCCTAGCCTGATGGCTGTGCTGGCAGCGTGTGAATGGGTATGAATGTGTGAGTGAGTGTGAATGGCAAAACTGTGGTGTGAAGCAGCTTTGAGTGGTCATCAAGACTAGAAAAGCTCTATATAAATACAGACCATTGACCATACTTTGCTGAAATGGTTACAGTGAGTGGTATCAAATAACTTTGATAGCATTTTTTAACAACACACAAACTTCTTAAATCAAGTTTGTCTCGCTAGAACGGCAGGGAAATGAAACAATACAAAATATCGAACACCACTGTCTGCTCAGATGTCAGGTTGTTAGTAACGTGGAACGGTGTGTGTGTGTGTGTGTGTGTGATCACATCTGTAAGGACCTTCTGCTTGCAGTTATTGATGCATCATCTCTCATTGATTTGTAGTTGAAATGCACATAACAAGTAGAAGAGGGAGAAAATCTTTAAACTCTAAAAAGTCACAATTCAAAGTGGAACTGAAATATATAGTGTTTACATTTACCAACTGTGTTTTTGTAGATTTTAGTACAGGCTGATTTGTTGAAGCCTGTATTGACTAAGGGTAATGACAAGTAGACAGGCATAAAGGTCCCACAGCGCTGTATGAGATAACGCACGGTGGATAAGTGTTTGTGAATGAGCAGGCACATCATCAGAGAGGCCATCACAGAATCTTCAAAAACTGCTGAAATACTTGAGATGAATGGCAGCAGCTGGAGTTACAACCTAAGCTGCTACAGGTTCACACTAAACACAAACCACTGTTTCATCAAACAGTGAAGAATATAAAGTAGAAACGGTTAGAGCAAGCACATGTCTTAGTGAAACCCTAACCGGGTTCACTGCTGCTGAAGCATTGTATGATCCAAGTTAATAACTAGGTTTGCTTTCTTGTTTTTAGTTTTGGTTTCACTGGTTGAAAGATGTTCTGATGTGATCATCACAGGATGTCATGGCTCTACAACGTCGACATGACTGTTCAGAGTGACTTCAGATGGCTGCTTAAATAGTGTGCACACGTTGGAAACAGTGCAGACTCCATTCACCTGGGTGTCAGTCATGCTACGATGCTGTTGATCAAAGGGGGAGCTGAACAAACACCATCTATTCTATCCACTGCAGAAAAAAGCAGGTGCAAGCGTGTTTTTGGACAAGTGGAAAATACAAACCCACATACAGTTTTGTCAACTACATTTTTTTTTCCTTTCCACATCAGATTCATTTTATATCATTTTTGGAACAGAGAAAGCTGCTTTTCTCAGCATCACTCTTGAATGACTTGACTTGAACAGAGAGCATTACAGCTCATGTGTCGGTTATAGCAAACGAAGGTCCTGATACAATGTGAGGGGAAGCTAAGATAGAGGCAGAGGGGGCACTTCAACACTTATTCACATCATTTAGTCAAATGTTTCCCACCTCCTCCGTAGGTCTTCCACCTTCTTCTTTTGGGGGGTAGCTGGCTTGGCCATAGTCACCAGGTCCCCAAAAAGATCCTGAGTCTTCTGGCTGTCTCCCTCTGCACTAAGTGGCTTTGGCAGTGTGTTCATGGCTGTGCTAGAGACAGACAAGGAGTCCACGAGGCTAGAAAGGGCATGATTACTGGCAGAGGAGTGAGGAAGGGAGGTGTCAAAGGAGGGGATCGTCGAGTGGAGCAGTCCATGGCTGAGCGGCAGAGATGAACTCCCGGGTGAATGCTGTCTGTACATTCCTGGTAGTGAAGAAAAGGCCTGAGGCTGGGGGGGGGTATGTAAGTATGAGCCTGGTGGAGGCCCACAGACCGCACTGAAGGGATTCCCACCTACTGCGGGAGAGTAATGTGTTTGAGGGGAGGTGTGCTGCAGAGACTGGACAAAGGGGTTAAGTGAAGTATGAGGATGAATTGGGAATGGAGGCAAACCCTGTGGGTAAGACTGAAATTGGGAGGAAGAAGACATACTAGCATCTCCCCCGTCATTTAGTGAAATGGAACTAGTCTGTGCTGAGCGATCAAGGGGGTCCAGAAGGCGGATCAGATCTATACTGTCCTCACCTACTTTGGGTCTCAGCAGTTCCCCATCTGTAGTCATGCTCAGGGCTTGCCTAAACTCTTGTCCTCCTGATGTAGTCCTTCCTTCAAAAGCTCCTCCTACTTTTGAGCGTGACTGAGCCATGGGGGGTCCAAGGACAGCACCAAGCTCGGGGGTCTTCCTTCCATGGGGACGCGGAATCGTTATGTTGCCAGGATTGCAAGGCTCCAGTGGGTCGGGCCCTGAGGCCGAGCTTTCATGACTTGGGGGGTGGCTTCCTGTCTTCACAGGAAGTTGTACAGATGGCAGAGTGTCACAGACAGGAGGTGCACAAACAGGCAAAGCTGCTTCATCCTGACCCACACTCCACAATGTATTGTGAGGGTTGGAAAGCTTGAGGCCCGGAAACGTTCGTGAGTGTTTGCCAACACTCAGGTCCATCCGCTGCAAACACAAGAAAGAAGTCATACTACAGGCTACTGCAGCAAAAATATAACTGACAGGAATAAAGTCAGCAAGTGCTTTAATAATGTTGTTATTCAAGAATACATTTAATGAATTCAAAATTCGAATTTCAAACAATTTAGTTTAAAGCCACTTAATCTGTCAGTTCTGCAAATATTTCACAATAATAGCCTTGTTATAAAAATGCATTCAGGAAACATAAATTCAAGAGCACCAGAAAGGGAAAGCTATTCTTTTCTCTGAGAGCTGCATTTTCCTGTCCTACGATGCTGAAATACAGTACCGTCTCCAGTTTTGTTTCATCAGCCCAGAGAAAATTCCGCCGAGAAGCTCTGCAGTTTGTCAACATGTATTTCGAGCTAAATTCAAGCTTCAGTGTGTAACTTCTGTTGCCAAAAACACTGTTCCTTCTCTAGAAGAAACCCATGCCTCAGGTGAGCCTCGAGGGCTTTCTGAAAGGATGACTAAATTCCAACCATTCCCTTTCCACATTAATTTATTTATCTCACTACCTCAGTCATGTTTCAGAGAACCTGGGATAATGACTTAACCTAAAGGTCACTGCCGTCTCACTTTTCGGAAGTAGCTGTTATGCTTCTTCCCTTCCCTCCATCAGTTGTCATTAAATATGCTATATTGGTACCTGCACATTTGTCTGCAGGCGAGAGCTCTATTCTCGAGAGAAGCAGTGCAGCTCGTGTGTGAGATAGACCTAATGCAGACAGTGAGGCTGCTCTAATCTGATTCCTTAAGTAAAAGCAAACATTTCAGGTCATGTAGTCACTGTGGCACAGGCATGAGGAACAGAAACATCCACAACAAATCCATGAACTCTGTGTATAACAAGTAGGATTTTAAACATTTTGTCAGCAGAAGAACTGAATCTCTGACCTGGTACGTGAACTTGGTTTGGAGATCACCAGAGTCTTTTGGAGTCCGTAAGTCCTCAAGACTTTTTGCCAGTGTGACTGATTGGTTGTCTGGCTCATCCAGGCACCCAAATACATCACCCAGCAAGTTGATATTAGAGACCTTCTCACTAACAGGGCTGGGAGGGGCAGTGTGACTCTCTGCACCAGAACCACGATCATCCGTTTCTATCAAATCCATCTCTTTCAGGGAGTGGTACGGCTGTGGCCTGCAGGGACAATGTGTCAGTTCAAAACATTAAACTCAAGCCAAGATAAGTTAGGTTTTATATTTTATAGAAATAAAGATCGGATTCATTTTAACCCTTAGAACACAGATAATTTGGCTGATTTTTCCATTACTATGTTAAAACATACAGAGGCTATAAGAATGTGCAATATAGAATGACTTATATCCTTTTTTTCCCCCAGCACAACCTAGGCAATCTGAGGATTTTTTTTTTTCATTTTCACGAACTATATAAACACACCTGAGCAAGTCCAAAAAAATCAAATTGAATTTGTGAAATTAGGAAACACGTCAGAGTTCAAAGTTCACTTGACTCGTTTTTATGAGCAAAAAGAAAAGAAAAACTACTTCTTTTTTTTACTTCTGCACACTGCTACTTAATATCACTACTAAAAATGTGACATAAAATGAATCATAACTCTGACTCAATAACACATAAGACGACGAAAAAAAACCCTGCATTTTTAAAGCCTGAATATGTGACCTATATGTAAGTATGTAAAAAAAAATCTATCTATCTATCTATCTATCTATCTATCTATCTATCTATCTATCTATCTATCTATCTATCCATCTATCCATCCATCTATCCATCCATCCATCCATCCATCCATCCATCCATCCATCCATCCATCCATCCATCCATATATATATATATAGATATACACAAATATTTATATATATATGCCGTACATACACATTTTTATACATTATATACACTTAAATATATATATACATGTAGAGTCAGGTCCATAAATATTGGGACAGCGACACATTTCTCCTCTTTTTGGCTCTATACACCACTACAATGGATTTGAAATGAAATGAACAAGATGTGCTTTATGTGAAGATATAGGCTAGCCGGTATCATCAGGGGTCACAGGTGACTTTGTTGGTAAAAACACTCGACCTGCGCATACGTGAGATGGAGACATTCAGTGTTAAAGCACCGCCTCTGGCAGTCATCCAGGATTCATTGAGCGGTAGTTATACATAACTTTCGACTAACAACACTTTCTATATGTGCCTCCCACTTTTTAGGGGACCAAAAGTAATGGGACAATTGACTGAAAAGCTATTTCATGGACAGGTGTGGGCTATTTTCTCATTATGTCATCTTCAATTACGCAGGTAAAAGTTCTGTAGGTGATTCCAGGAGTGACATTTACATTTGGAATCTGTTGCTGTTAACCATCAATATGAGATCCAAGGAGCTGTCACTGTCAGTAAAATAAGCCATCTTTGGGCTGAAAAATCAAAACAAACCCATCAGAGAATCCTATGGACAGATGAGACCAAGATCAACTTGTACCACATTGATGGGAAGAGAAAGAGTGTGGAGAAGGAAAGGAACTGCTCATGATCCACAACATACCACCTCATCAGTGAAGCATGTTGGTGGTATTATCATGGTGTGGGCATGTATGGCTGCTAATGGAACTGGTTCCCTTGTATTTATTGATGATGTAACTGCTGACAAAAGCAGCAGGATGAATTCTGAAGTGTTTCCAGCAATATTATCTGCTCATATTCAGCCAAATGCTTCAGAACTCATTGGACGCAGCTTCACAGTGCAGATGGACAATGACCCAAAGCATTCTGCAAAAGCAACCAAAAAGATTGTTCAGGCAAATACGTGGAATGTTTTAAGTGGAATGTTAATGCAATGGCCAATCAATCAACTGTCCTCAATCTGATTGAGCATTTTACTTGCTGAAGACCAAACTGAAGGGAAAATGTCCCGAGAACAAGCAGGAACTGAAGACCGTGTCAGTAGAGGCCTGTCAGAGCATCACCAGGGATGAAACCAAGTGTCTGGTGATGTCCATGCCTTCCAGACTTCAGGCTGTAATTGACTGCAAACAATTTGCAACCAAGTATTAAACAATGAAAGTTGATATATGATTGCTTCGTTTGTGCCATTTCTTTTGGTCCCCTAAAAAGTGGGAGGCAATTCCTACACCGTTCATCTGATTTGGATGTAAATACTCTCAAATTAAAGCTGAAAGTGTGCAGTTAAAGCACATCGTTCTTCAAATCCATTGTAGTGGTGTATAGAGCCAAAAAGAAGATAATTGGATGTTCCAATATACATATCGACCTTGAGTGTCTTTAATGCATTATTATATATATATATATATATATATATATATATATATATATATATATATATATATATATATACACACATGTATATATATATACACACATGTATATATATATACACACATGTATATATATATATATATATGTATACATATATATGTATATATGTATATGTATATATATATACATATATATATATATACATTTACATATATAATGTATACATGTATACATGTATACATATATACATGTATATATATACACATGTGTATATATATACATATATCTATATATATATATATATACATATATACATGTATACATATATATACATGTATACATATATATACATGTATACATATATATACATGTATACATATATATATACATATATATATACATGTATATATATATACATATATATATACATGTATATATATATACACATGTATACGTATATATATTTACATGTATATATATATATACATATATATGTATATATGCATATATATATGTATGTATGCATACATATATATATGTCTATATATATATAAATATACTTTGGAATGTAAAGTATGTATGTATGTATAGTGTTTAAAATACAAGTAGAGCTTGTTGAAATACAAACACCGTCTTTAAGAGAGTCAGTTTAAACAATAGTCAGAGATGTAGATCTGACAAATTCTAAACATCTCATGTTTCTGACTTGATGACATTAGACACAATTAAGAGATACAGAGGCATGTTGGGTAACTATAATAACTCTAATATCAAATATAACTTTATGTAAGGCCTCCTTGTGAAGCTTTGCATCATACACACACACATTTACACAGACAAAAGAAATCACAACAGAAAAAGACAATCAGAGAGATGCGTACAGAGGCGTCCATTCAAAAGGGACGGAGAAGAGAAAGTTGTCAGGAAGCCCAGAGACGGAGTCATTGTCGTACTGGAGCTCATCTCCGGAGGAATCCTCAGAGAGAAAGACTGTGTAATGACGAGTGGGACGAATAGAGCTACAGTAAGAAGGAGGGACGACAACAGGGCATTCACACATTATTAAAGGTATATTAATATAGAGAGAAGAAGACTAGTGTTAAGTAAATAGTGTCAAGAATTAGGAGAGACTTTTCTGCATACAGTATACTACTACTACTGTACGCATTATATTCAATATTGTTATCTGCTCTGAATGGGTCTAATGGAGGCTGTGAAGAATGTAGACCATAATGACACATACAAACACTGAATCCAAAGCTTTGAAATGTATGCATCTGACACAGTTAATACTGCGCATTACCTGCATCTAATATCAACATTCAACATTTCGCTATCAACAAGAATGACTCAATGACCACCTGCACCTGCAGTTTATACAACTCTCTTACAAAATATTAAACTGGAAAGCTGCTAAACCATTTTACACTGATGGAAAAACAAATCTCAACTTAACAAGATGAAAATGTTAATGTTAGTAGAGTTGGACAATGATAACAGCATTAAATAAAGTAAAATCCCTGCAGTATTTGGGACATTTACTGTGTTGCATGAAGGAAAAACCTCTGGGAACACTGAAAGCTGCAGGAAATTACTGACATTGCAGTGCAGCACCTGGTTTATTAATATCTGAACTGCAATGGAAAAAAGGCTGACATGCAGGAACAAAATATGTAAGTTGTAATTGCTATCATCAGTATATAACACACGTGTTTGACCTGTGTCCAAGATGTCAGATTTCAGCTCATGTGTGGGACAGAACAGTTGAATTTTGTTACACAACAAAGAGAAACTCTACTGAAAATGGATTGAGTGGCAGCCAATGAGACAAGTAATCCCACATTTAGATTGGGAGAAAATGAAATGAATTAATGTCAAACAATGGTTCAGGTCAATATGTTTTAAATGAAGATTTTTATATCGATTTCTATCTAACTTCCACCACCATTACCACACACACTGTTGTTTTGTGTATACAATCATATTTTTAGGTCGGTGCTCGGTTGCACTTGGGACCCCATGGAGGAATTCATGTTTAAATGTCAATAAATAATACAATTGTTTTGTACTTGTTTTTAATGATCAGAGAAAAAAAGAAGAAAAAAGTCAGAGAAAAAAGTGAGAATTCTGAGAAAAAGTCTCTGAGTTTCTCAGAATTCATGCCGTTTCTTTTTTTTCCCTTTCTTTCAATTTCAAAATGTGGCCCTAATAACTCTTCCGTAAATATAAGATGTGTTTTATTATTTAAATTGGTATGTGTTAATACATATACTACATCATTTATCATAGGTTCATATTTTGCATTATAGAAGCAGTTTTGTTTTTATCACGATACAGCAAAGTCTATTCAGTTTGTGCAATCTTTGAATTACATCATGGATAGTAGGACATAATAGAGGCAGGCTTACTGGTCAATGCTGGAGTCCAGACTCACATTGCTGTTTGGTCTCTTCAGTAACATAGGTGGCCAAGCCTGTGGAGACAAAGAAATCATAAATCAACCTCTCAGAGACTCAAAGAAGTGCTGATACTGTGATAACGTTGAGAGGTTGTGATGAACCCTTACAACCATTTATGAAGCACATCTACAATAATGCACTTCTACCTATCTATCTCTTTGTAGCATATACAGTATCTCACAAAAATGAGTACACCCCTCATTTTTATACATTTTTTATTATATCATTTCACTGAAGAAATGACACTTTGCTACAATGTTAAGTAGTCAGTGTGCAGCTTATATAACAGTGACAATTTGCTGTCCATTCAAAATAACTCAACAGACAGCCATTAATGTCTAAACTGCTGGCAACAAAAGTGAGTACACCCCTCAGTGAAAATGTCCAAATTGGGCCCAAAGTGTTAATATTTTGTGTGGCCACCATTATATTCCAGCACTGCCTTAACCCTCTTGGGCATGGAGTTCACCAGAGCTGCACAGGATGCCACTGGAATCATCTTCCACTCCTCCATGATGACATCATGGCGCTGCTCCTCCACCTTCCGTTTGACGATGCCACACAGATGCTCTGTAGGGTTTAGGACTGGAAACATGCCTGGCCAGTCCGTCACCTTTACCCTCAACTTATTTAGCAAGGCAGTGGTCGTCTTGGAGGTGTGCTTGGGGTCATTATCATGCTGGAATAATGCCCTGCGGCCCAGTTTCCGATGAGAAGGGATCACGTTCTGCTTGAGTATTACAGTAGTACATGTTAGCATTCATGTTTCCCTTGATCAACTCATGCAGCCCCAGACCATGACACTCCCACCACCATGCTTGAACTCCTCACCTGGTTACCGCCACACATGCGTGACATCATCTGAACCAAATAAGGTGGTCTTGTTCGTATCAGACCACAGGATATGGTTCTAGTAACCCATGTCCTTAGTTTGCTTTTCTTCTGCAAACTGTTTGTGGGCTTTCTGGTGCATCGACTTTAGAAGAGGCTTCTTTCTGGGAGGACAGCCATACACACCAATATGATGCAGTGTGCGGCATGTGGTCTGAGCACTGACAGACTGACCCCCCCCCACCCTTTCAACCTCTGCAGCAATGCTGACAGCCCTCCTACGTCTATTTTCCATACACAATCTGTAACCGTTGTATGGTCTTGCAGCTCAGTTTTCAGGGTGTTTTCTTATAGCCTTGGCCACCTTTATGAAGAGCAACAACTCTTTTTTTTTTTTTAAGGTTCTCACATAGTTCTTTGCCATGAGGTGCCATGTTGAACTTCCAGTGACCAGTATGAGGAATGTGAGAACAATGACACCAAATTTAACACACCTGAGACCTTATAACACTAATAAGTCACATGACACCGGGGGGGAAACTGGTCAATTTGGCCAATTTTACTGAGGGGTTTACTCACTTTTGTTGCCAGTGTGTTGAGTTATTTTGAAGGGACAGCAAATTGTCACTGTTATACAAGCTGTACACTGACTACTTAACATTGTAGCAAAGTGTAATTTCTTCAGTATTGTCCCATGAAAAGATATAATAAAAAAATGATTAAAATGTGAGGGGTTTACTCACTTTTGTGATATACTATATCAGTCATATCCATTCAAACACTACCAACGTGGATTGAACTGTTGACCTTCTGGTTTGAAGGCAGCCCGCTCTACCTAATCAGCCAAAGCCACCATACTTCTGAGTAATACATTTTAAATGTCTTCCTCTAAAATGACAGGGTCTTTGTCATAATGTTACACATTGCTTCCCTGGGTTCCTAATCTGCAGCAGTTTAACAAAGGAACTGCTACATTTTTATGGTTATATATAATTCAAATATTGTACTAACATATTGTAATAACTAGCACATTTATCCAGTCCTGGTTAGTGAAACTCTGTCCAAATTTCTGCCTACTTGTCCAAAGTGTACAGTGATTGGCCTGTGGTCATCCCAGGTTCGCAATGGCCCCTCTCTCCTGACTTCACTGGTAGAGGAGGTGACACTTTCTGTGCTGTTGTCACTGATGACTGCAGACCCTCCTGTAGAGACGCCATTTTCCGCCTGCTCCTGAAAAGTGGGTAACACAGTGATGTGGGGGTCAACGCGTTCTAAGAGGAGTCGTGGCACTGCAGAAGGAGAGGGAGGGAGGCTACACACTGTGGCTGGAAATATCAGGGTCAGTTAAAGTAGTTTAAGGTGAGGGCAGTTTCTAGTGAGACCAAGAATTATCACCACACATGTGCAACAGTGTTTACTAGGGTGGTCGCTATGTTCAAAATTCTAGTGTATAAAATACAGTTATAAGCTGTCACACAAATACCTGCATTTCTAATCAGAAATTAAGTTTAAGAAGACGCACGCTCCCAGGGGTTGGAAAGAGGGTCTGATTTTATTACAACGAATTACGGGTCATTGTAAAATTGTTCAAAATTAATTTTTGGACCTGCTTGACAGCCCTAGTGTTTACAACAAGTGCGCCAGCACGGTTTGTTCAAGCGTTGTGCTACTTACCTTCTGCTTCAGACGGCTCTTCACTTCTTTAATACGCATTTTTGCATGGTCCTTAGCCTGCCAAACAAACAATGAATCAACCAATTTGTTAATTAAACAATCACACAAACAAAGCCACGACTACCATTTCACCTCATGTGTTATTTTATAAAAGAATCCAGGGATGTGCTTACGATCTTGTAAGCAGTCTTCATGGCTGGGTTTGCCTTGGTCTTCACTGTGTTGAAAATGGCCCCACCACCTTTCTGAAAAAAATAAAAAAGAACTACATAAATCACTAAATATATATAAATATTTACACGCAATGTATAGGACACACACTACGTCTCTGATATGTGCTGTTGTCAAACAACAAGCAATGAACAGATCAGTTTTAGGTATTTGTTTAAATACAATCACTGAAACCTGAAATACATCTGATCTTTGTTGATTATATTGTCAATAGAGAGAGAGCTGCACTTGATCATGATCAGGTTGACAGACTTATATTTCTGGCAAATATTATTAGAAATCCTGTTGGGCCATTATGTATGGAAAAGACTGGGTCTAACCTGTTGTCAGTAATTTCCCATTCAGGTTGCGTTCTTTAAATGGTTACTGTGACGGTTTGTGGATTCTCGAACAGTACATGTTCCTATTTATTTGAACAATTCCTTTTTAAAAAAGTAACTGAGCACTGAGGGACATTAAAGCTACACAAGGAACACTACCTGACAGGATCGACTGCCCAACTTGGCTTTATCTTCCATTTAAAGGAACTGCTAATGACTCTAAAAGGAGGAGGATGGACTTCGTTTTTAATTATCAGCCTCAGATATACATAAAATGTTTTTTGTTTGTTTGTTTGTTTATTAAATAAAAATGGCTGCTGCCAATTTCTGTCTTTTGTATGTATTACGGCCATGGATGTATTATATGAACTGGATAGAGCACCGCCCCCTCAGCCTTGAAGACAATTTTTACATGGTGGCCACTGTGGGTACTGCAACAGACAACCCCATAAAAACCCAAAAGCTCAAAAAGCAATTTTCCCATTGACCGCAATAGTAAAAGAGACGCCTGTGAAAGTGTCCACAGGACACCTCGAGACATGGACACAGGCTTTTATAGATCTTTATATGGTAGTGACAATACTGCGCATGCTCTAAGGGCCCCATAACCCGGAAATAAACGCGGAAGTCAAAAAACTTTTTTGGCATTATGCGCTGGGTGAGCAGCTTCATAGGAATGAACGGAAGCGAAGGGGCGGTGCTCTATCCAGTTCATATAATACATCCATGGTTCTGGCATATTACAGAATGTTTTCAGAATTGTCCATCCATATTTTATTTACCCAAACAGTGATATGAACATTTAGTTACCCCCATTTTACCCCCAAAATATGACACACTCAATAGGTTGTGCACAAACCATTTATATAGGTTTAGTAGTGATGGATAGTAATTATGTTTACTATCCAGAGCGCTGAAGTGCATTTGGTGTCGGCTAATTCTGCTGAACACACACATCCTATGTGCAAATTCTTGTAAAGATTTTTCTATTCATAAAATATGTATTTTTGTTAGACTCTTGCTTGTTTTTGCTGTTTGGTCACT
The DNA here is from genome assembly GCF_963457635.1 of Microchirus variegatus. Classification (NCBI taxonomy): domain Eukaryota; kingdom Metazoa; phylum Chordata; class Actinopteri; order Pleuronectiformes; family Soleidae; genus Microchirus; species Microchirus variegatus. The sequence continues at coordinate 18,900,184 of NC_139817.1, read as the reverse complement.
ACCATACAAAGGCTATTAATAATTGTTGTCTCCTGTATTGTCAATATTATGACAGAATCACGGCCAGAATTGGCTGGTAGTTTGCCTTTTTTTTTCTGATTGAGGGAAGTGGGTCAGAGGACCAAGGTTTAAGTGCCAAGGTTCACTAATGGTGAGGACAGATCATATGAGAATGGGTGTTCATCGTGTTTCTTGTTGGTCCTACTTTCTAGAACTGTTTACTTCCCATTTACATCGCATGCACACACCCAGTGTACCCGAATAGTTGCACAAAATAGGCTTTTAGGTGTCATATTAGTAGGGGTGGAAAACGCCAGACATCGCAAAACGATATTATTACGATATTTAAGTTACAATACAATATCATCACAATAATGCAAAATACTGAGTATTTGATTATGGATCTTTCCCCTCACCCCTAGTTAATAGGGACGCAGATTACTGTTGAACCGAAGCTGAAACACTTGTCTTGATACAGATCATTTTTAACATGTGAATATAGCCAGATGACTACATCTTTCCAGGTTTTAATCTTAAATGTCACACATGAATTTACTATATTTAATAGTAGTGGTGTCTGTAAGTGGTAGCATTCAGACTAGCTCACCTTTACAGTGAACAGCCACTGGTGGTAGGTCTTGTCACTGGCTGTGGGAGAATGTTGTAACAATGAAAAATGATTATCATTTAGTGAGCATACTGGACACAAGCTATCAGCTTTTCCACTCTAGATGACCACTTAGTTTGCTTTGCTATTCACATATTCACACTGTAAACTATACACTACACTATAAAGTGTTTTTTTCTATCATACATCTTTTGAACATCATTTATACATGGATTTTGAGCATAGGTCAAGAACAAAAAAACACTGTATAAATAAAAGGGACACACATTTAGTTAGCATAGTGAAGGAAGTAATATAATCTTATAGTAATGAGAAAATAGAGGAATAATGCAAAAATGATTTCCTCATAATAAGAGGCCATACTCAAATAAAGAATGGAAAAAATACACAGCCCATTTCACGAGCAACGTGCTGTGATCTGCTGGTCATTTACAGTACATACTGTTAAGATGACTGGTCAGAATGTGAGCTATTTGTATTTCATACATAAAAAGGAGTCTATTTTGACAAATGCAACTTTTAATAAGTTCCAGATGTGATCAATTACAGATCAGACCTCTAACAATCTCTCATCACAAAAATCAGACCTAACCACACAATTTTTGTGACCTGCTGTTAAGATTGTTAATAAACTGTAGTGTATGTGGAGACGTGAGATCACATGACCAACTAAAAATATGGAAGTGCATTTGAGAAATGTATAACAAAATTGGACTGATCAGGACAGACATCCCAATCAAACAACAATTCATTTATCTTGTCTCCTCTCTTATTTGAGCAATTAACCCTGTGATAGGAATGACACTACATGTATGACGCTAAAAAAACAAATTATGGGATCACTCTCGTCAGTGAGCCTGCTCAAGATTTAACAAATTATCACATCACAACTGACATACCTGCATATTCACCCATGCTGATCTCCTCCTCAAAGATGTCACTGAAACCTTCGCCCGAGTTCAACAGATCTAGACGGCCATCAATAAACTGCAGAGTGAGAATAACATGAGGGTGGGTAGTTAACAATTAGGGATGCACCTATACAATAACAGTATCTGACTGATACTAGGCATATGTACTTAATCTAACCTCATCCTAACCATAGAACAGGTGTTTAAATTAAAATGTTAGAATCAACTTTATGGGGGACTTGCTTTTTATCCCAATAAGGAAAACAAGTCCCCTTAATGTGACTGTGTAAACAGATTTCAGTCCACACAACATGAGTAATACCTGGACAAGAGGGAATGTGTATAATCAGTGATTATGAGCATACCTGTTTGAAGAGCTGCAGGTGAATGGCACTCTGCAGAAACTGTCTCATGGCACTGGACCGATGATTTACAAAGGTGTCCTGGTTAAATGTTATTGGCTCTCCCTAAAAAAACAGTAACACAGTTGAAAGTTAGATCTGCCTTAGTATTAGTTACAGCATTGTCTCATCATAGGTTCCAGTTTGTTCATTTTACTAAGATTCTGATCAGGCCCCATCAAGTCTCAAAAGGCTGGTAGTATCTCTCCTAATAGATCACTTCCCAAAAAATGCTGTCACAGCCTCCCCGGGATCTCCCTACCTTCTCTGTGTGCGTGAGAGTTTTTCATTCACAGCAGTAGCTGAGTGCCCTGATTACACGGACATACCTGCATCTCATCAAGTCAACATATCCCATTCTTAAACCCCGGCTCTTCACCCACTGATCGCCAGATCATTAATCTACTTCTTGTGGTAATGTACGAGGCAGTTCTCCAATGAAGTCCTGGCACAGGTGAACCTGAACTATCATTAGCTATGCTGCCATAGACCTAGTCTGATGGGTGAACACCCATGTGATTAGCACTTAGTCTCTCTTTATGTGTCCTAATTCTGCAGATGAGAGTATCAAGATATAACATTATTACTGTTATTACCCGTGATGGGCACTGCTATTTTTTTTTCTACTATTATTAAAGCTATACTAACCTTTCTTGCATTTTTACACCTTTCTTTTGTAATCTTAAATTGCTCCTAATAAGCGTATGGCACTCTGAAAGGTAAGATAAACCCACCAGGTTTTGAAAATCATCATCATTTAATTCTCATATTATTATGATAAAAGTATGACCAATTAAAATATTCAGACCGAATAAAATAATTGGCCGAGCTTCCTGTCCGTCATCTGTCGCACGCCTCGCTGATCGCTGTCGCTTGGGGCCCCTATCAGCTCGGGGCCCCAAGCAGATGCCTGCCTTGTCTGTTCACAAGCTGCGCCTCTGGTCAGAGCACAGCGGAGAACCTGAGCATGCTGTGTCCAGGCTGCTAATGAATCACGCCTGTGCACAGCTCTTGCTGTTCCGCCCGGGAGGGTGGGACTTTGAGGGAGGTGGAGGTGTTCACGTTCAAATTTTTACTAAGTGCTGTGAGACATGCAAGAAAGGTAAGTATAGCTTTAATTGATGCTGTTATTATTAATGACGTAACAATTGTCCCCAATTTCTTTTTCATTCTGTTGAAAAGGTAGTTTTTTCTCTTCACTGCCAAGTCCTATGTCCTGTCAATGTGACATTTGATGTGCTATTATGACCAAACCCACATGCAAGGATTAACATTATCTGTGTCAGTGTTTGTTAATACACATCCACCGTGGCGCCAGATCAAAGCATGTACCAACCGACTCTATCTGCAGTGCGTTCCTGTAGCTGCCAAACAGCGCCACCTGACTCTTGAGAAAGGCTTGAGCCACACCGTCCCCCGTTGTTGTCGAAACCTTCTTCAAACGACTTTTTAAGGATGAAACCTTTGGGACAATTGTTCATAGATATTAGAACACTGTTCTGAGAATGTTTACATCCATACTGAATATTTATAATTTGCATACTGTATAATAGTTCCTCACCACATCATTGGGCAGGCTTTGAAGGTCATCATAGGGGGTTTCCATGGTGTTTGTGTCAATATTCAGGACCACCACATCATCCAGAGCCATCCCTCGTACTCTCTACGAGAAGAAATAGCACATGTCATTAAAATGTGTCCCTGCACTTGAAAGACAGGTGAACGTGTCATTTAAAACCTGTTAGTACCGGAGTTAAAAAATAAAATACTTTGTTATAAAATTTTAAATGACATTGATGTCATAGCTATGTGCTGCGTATAGACACCTACCTCCATCAGGCTGGTATGTACTCCAATGAGGTAGGGCATTGGGGCACTAAGAAAAAACAAGATTTGTTAAAACTTGTATGCCTTACATAATAGATTGGTGATGGGACCTTCACCCTCTAACTAACCTCAAAGACAGGGGTAGGCAATTACTTTCCCCAATGGCCACATGAGAAACAAAATATTGTTGAGGGCCGGACCAATGGGCTGAATTAACTCTGCTGCTCAATACAAATGTTATCTCTTTATAAAAAGCAGTAAATGATATCGTTTTGGTGTAAATTGGGCAGCATACAAAGACACAATAAACAAAATTAAGGAAAATGTAGATTTTATTCAATCATACCCAACTAATTCTTGTGAAAATATCAAATTACTATACTGTATAATGAATACTATTATACTGTGTAGTGGTATAGTGTAGTGAGCATTGTTCGACACCACCAAATTGATCAATGTGTGGAAATGTCAGGAGTATGTCATACTCTAGAAACCTGTTATTAACGTTCTAATTTCTAATTAACCTTACGTGGGCCAAGTCAGGGAAACCTGGAAACCTGGATCAAACTTTTCTTAGAATGCTCCCTCCTACTTCCTGGATCTATCTGAACACTACTACATTTTGCATGCACAGACTAAAGTTAAAAAGAATCATCAACTGGATGTTCATGAAGTCATTGTTTATTAACAATGGACAAATTACCATTGTTATTAACTTCTCTCAAGGTGCTGTGGAGATATTACATTGATACATTAATTTTAACCCACCCAGATTCACATCTGAAATCTGAAAAGATCGATAAAAACTAGACATTTTATCTCGTCATTGTTCCATTGTGTTAAGTCACACTGACACAGACCTTTGAGCTGCAAATTCTATGATAATGGCCTTTTTCTTTGGACTAAGAGACTCTATGCATATCAGCACAGCAGCATAACAATGCCAATGGTTTTTGTCATGTCTATTTTTCATGCCATTTCAGTAGAAGAGAAAAAATAAACACAACTCAAATGAGGAGTAACACATTATAAAAAGATGTGCATGTGTTGTTACCTCTTTAGGACATTTTCTGGCAAAAACATTGACCTTGTCTGGACTAGTAGTGGATACCAGAACCTAGTCCTAATGAGGCAACACCTAATTTCTCCAAAGTCTGAACAAGTGTCTTGAATCCTGGGTTGCTTACGGTACTGACGCCAACATGTCCTTCACTACCATAAATGTCACAGCCTCCGTTATCTCCTGATGTCGTGGTGGGATATGGGGCAGCATTGTAAAGAGTCTGCCATGAGGACCGTGTTCGTCAATGTGTTTCCAGTTAGCTGATATTGTCCTACATTTCTTCTCAGCGAAAGGCTGCCTTTCTGTCGTGTTTCCACGTTCTCTCCTCATTATTGATCCACACACATCACTTGCAGCTGCAATAACACAGGTGCATTCAAGGTGCGGCGCATTAATCGTTTTTCTTCGATTCTGTTTTTATGATCGCGAGAAGCCAAAATCGTGGTCACTCTATGCATTACGGTGAAACGCAGTAACAACAGGTAAAAGGACATTACTATGGGGTATATGGAGCGGGGGTTGTGACGACGCTGCATGACAATAGGTGATAAGTGGCGACAGTATGGCTGTGGATAGTAAAGCCCAATTTATACTTCTGCGTAAAGTGCTCTGCGTAGGTTACGCAGAGACTCTGCGTCGACGCAGAGACTCTGCGTCGACGCAGAGCCTGTCGAAGAGCCTCTACGTAGTCTCCGACTGCACAAAATATTTTTTAAGTGTCCGTCACTCCGTCAAGGGACAACGGAGAAGGCAAGAGCTGCGATTGGTCCTCAGGACAGGCCGAGCTAAGCTGCTCTGTGCCGGCTCACAGTGCGCACCCGACCGTCCACAGAGGCGGAGCTCATCCCCGCCGATAACGCCGCTGCCAAACTATAAATACGCCATATCTTAACACACACAGCACATGTTCCCCTACTGATCGGGCGGGAAATTGCAGCGCGTGTCCGTCACCACGACGCAGAAGTATAAAGGCTCGAGGCGTCTCCGTGGTGACGCAGACGGATAACGCATACGCAGTCGGAGAAGTATAATGTGGCCTTAAGTTAGATGTCGAACATAACACTGATGTAACGTTATTACATTATTCTTTGTGGTTTTCAAGAAACTTCCCATAGTTACAGCGTGGAGGCAATGCAGAAGTATAAACCTGAATTGATCCAACTTAAATTTATTTGACAAGATGACCACAACTGTGTGAGATAAGCTATATTCCTGGAAAACGTGAAAAATTACTGTACCTTGTCGGATGACATTGTTGTTTTCTGCAACGTGCTGATGTGAGTAGTGGAGGAGGTGGCGTGTCGCACTGTCTGGGTGGTATTTTACGACAGCGCTGTTACACTCAGCAACTGTGGGGAGCGCTTGTGAGTTGAAAATCTAAAATGCTGCCCTGTGTTACTTTAACGTTAGGGATAAGGCTTTGTTTAGGCTGTTCAAACCTTGTGTGTGTGTGCGTGTGTGTGATGATAAGCACGATACTAACCAACAGTAGTCTAACAGATGTTGTGGAAGGACAGGAATGTAAACATGTTGCCAGTGCATTGGATGTAGCATGGCTGCAGAACCATGGACACATGCTGTTAACTGAGCCCAAGGAAGAGAAGAAAAGAAAGAAAGAAAGAAAGAAAGAAAGAAAGAAAGAAAGAAAGAAAGAAAGAAAGAAAGAAAGATGTCAATCAAACATGATATTAAAACTCAAAATGACCATTTTCAGATGTTCAAAGATGTATTTTCTGATATAATCTTCAGCTAATCAAATAAGCGTCTTACTGTACCACTTTTGGAAATATGTAGGAAGTGTTTTTCTTTACCAGCATTGACTCATATAATATGATGTGCCTACCTCTACATATTACTATTGTTTTTGACTACACAACTATCATCAAGATTGACATTGCTGCTTTGCTGTATATAAACATATAGTTTTTACACTAATGCTTTAAACATTGGTCTGTCATGATATTGATTTACAGTGGTATGCAAAAGTTTGGGCACCCATGTACATTTTCATGATTTTCCTTTATAAATCATTGGTTGTTTGGATAAGAAAAGTGTGCAAGAATTATTTAAAAAAATTTGGCATGTGCATACATTTTAATTATCATTTTATTGATTTCAATACCTTTAGCAATAATTATTGGAACTCAAAATTGGTTTGGTAACCTCAGTGACCCTTGACCTCCATACAAAGGTGAATCCAATCATGAGAAAGAAGGTAGGTAGTAGGTATTTAAAGAGGCCAATTGTAAGTGTTTCTCCTCTTCGCATCTTCTCTGAAGAGTGGCAACATGGGAGCCTCAAAACAACTCTCAAATGACCTGAAAACACATGATTGTTCAACATCATGGTTTAGGGGAAGGATACAGAAAGCTATCTCAGATATTTAAGCTCTCAGTTTCAACTGTGAGGAACATTGTGAGGAATTGGAAGACCACAGGCACAGTTCTAGTTAAGGCCCGAAGTGACAGACCAAGAAAAATCTCAGATAAGCAGAGGCGAAGGATGGTGAGAACAGTCACAGTCAACCCACAGACCAGCTCCAAAGACCTACAACATCATCTTGCTGCAGATGGTGTCACTTTGCATCGTTCAACTATTCAGTGCACTTTACACAAGGAGATGCTGTATGGAAGAGTAATGCAGAAAAGGCCTTTTCTCTGCACCCGCCACAAACAGTCGCTTGAGGTATGCTAAAGCACATTTGGAATAAGGTGCTGTGGATTGATGAAACTAAAATAGACTTATTTGGGCAAAACAAGGGGCGTTATGCATGGTGGAAAAAGAACACAGCATTCCAGGAAAAACACTTGGTGGTGGTTCCATCATGCTGTGGGGCTGTGTGGCCAGTGCAGGGACTGGGAATCTTGTTAAAGTGGAGGGTCACATGGATTCCACTCAATATCAGCAGATTCTGGAGAACAATGTCCAGGAATCAGTGACAAAGTTGAAGTTGTGTCGGGGCTGGATCTTTCAACAAGACAACGACCCTAAACACTGCTCAAAATCTACTAAGGCATTCATGCATAGGAACAAATACAACGTTCTGGAATGGCCATCTCAGTCCCCAGACCAGAATATTATTGAAACCATCAAACCTGACTAAACTGGAGATGTTTTGTAAAGAAGAATGGTCCAAAATACTTTCCACCAGACTCTAATTGGAAGCTATAGGAAGCGTTTAGAGGCTGTTATTTCTGCAAAAGGAGGATGCACAACATTTTTATTTTGTGGTGCCTAAACTTATGCACATGCCTAATTTTGTTTAAATAATTCTTGCACACTTTCTGTAAATCATATAAACTTTATTTCACTTCTCAAATATCACTGTGTTTTTCTCCAATATGATATATTTAACTGACATTTCTTATCCAAACGACCAATGATTTATAAAGGAAAATCCTGAACATTTACAGAGATGCCCAAACTTTTGCATACCACTGTACATATCTATGTTTCTAATATGTTTTTCAATATCGGTTGCTGCCTAATTACTTTTGTTTACATGACTATATAGCCAAATCTGACCTGAGAGTCTGAAAAGATTTCAATAAAATGAACAAACAAAAAGTGTTCTCTACTTACAGTGCTTAGCTTGCTACAGCAGATGAGGATTCGGCGTTCATGAAGCATACTAGCGTATAGATGAAGCATGTTATTGACATCTACTGCGACAAAATACTCAGTTAGGTTTCTCTGCAAGGATCAAACACAATAAGAAAAAAAAACAAAGTGGTAAGTGGTGGAGACCAGCTAACCATGACTGATGACGTCAACTGTGGTTCAAGGTCAGGTCAGGTCAATATTGCAGAGAAAGTGTAGCAACCTGTAGCTGTTCTGAGCACAATGCATTATTTCATAACATGAATGGTGAAAAGGGGCTTCCTAATCTTTCTGAAAAAATACTGATATTGTCAAACATCTATTGTGTAGTATTTTTTACTAGCACAGCAACAGACTGACAATGTGCAATTTGACACCAGACACATTACGTCCATCCATATAAAAACTGTGTGTTGTAATATTTACATACTTGTCTGTGTGTGGCAAACAGCAACTTTCAAACAGAAAAAATCAAATATATAAATTCTCATGTTGACTTAAACTCTACATTTCTGATTATCTTATTAGCTTCACCCTTCCTTTGATAATGACATACATACATATTTTCTGATTTCTTTGCACCACATCACAAAAAAAAACATTGCATCTGAATAACTTCTGGTTTGTGGACAAAAGAGATTTCAACGTTTTCCAACATTTAATGGCACAAACAACTAATTGATTCATCAAACAGATTCATCAATCAATTATGAAAATAGTTGTTATTTGCAGCCCTAGTGTGCAGCTCGTCATGTTACTTTTTAATAGAACTGATAGATAGAAATATCAACACTCACATTCTCTGGTATGCTGGGAAGTTCCATGGTGTCAGGCACAGTGAAGAAGGAATGCTGCAGAAAATAGAAAGAGTCAGCCTTAGATATAATAGCCTGTAGGAGACACTGCTTCAACTACAAATGTGTGCCCAGAAACATGGGGGAAAAAAAAAACATACATTTTTCCTATATCAAAAATACAAAAAAGGAAATAATGGGTTATGTTGCCCCTCTTGTGACATGATTATCCACATACACTGCCCTACTCTGTCCATTAGAGACATCAAAGTCAGTCGTGTCAGGGTATTGAATGTCCATCATAGTTATCAGTCCTACTCATACAGGACACAAGTACACACACCCACAAACATGGCTGCCTTTAGCAAGTCACCTGAAAAAAGCTAGAAGCCTGTCAATTGACCCAATAGTTACACGATTAATAGCCAGATTGATGCATTTATAGAAAGATGCAACTCCTCATCTCATTCCCTTGGTAAAACATTGAGGAGACACTGGAATAACTCTTCCCAACAGACAGGAACTAAAGCCTCTTGTCTACTTATGGCTCCAGCCATGGATGTATTATATGAGCTGGATAGAGCACCGCCGCTTTGCTTCCGTTCATTCCTTTGAAGCTGCTCACCCAGCGCATATGCCAAAAAGTTTTTGACTTCGGCATTTATTTTCGGGTTATGGGGCCCACAGAGCATGTGCATTAGTGTCACTACCATGTTGCCTCTCGGCTGTGTGAACGAGCCGTCCGCATTATCGACTTGCTCGGCGCGTACACGAACAGCGAGAGGCATGATGGGAGTACGCTAATGATGTGCGCAAGCGGATTTCATGAATACCGACGTCATGTTAACTTTGGCTTTAGTTTATATGTGTTACAGGAATAATGTTCTTTTTGCCTGATTTCCCTTATATAACTGTATAATTATTATTATGAACAATAACAACGTGTTAAAGTAGTTGTATAACTCCCGATTCTTTCACTCAACCGGTTATATTCAACTATAACTTGCGTGTTCATCACATTTAACAGTAACTTCATGAACCGATAGTGACGATAAGACAAACAGCATCCCCGGGAAACATTGGTGAAGTGACCGCAGGTCTCAGTGCATCACACGGTCACAGCTCAGCAGTCCACACCGTCATCAGTGTCACGATGTCCGGGACTGAACGCAGTGATAAAGTGCAGCATGTCGGTCTCCTCTCCTCAATGAATCACACAACAGCTCGTTAATACATCGATAATACGTTTGAGAATAAATGTTAATGAGCGACGAATAAATAACTAAAACCTGCTTTATCATAATATTTTAAAAAAACGTAAATGAAACCCCTGCATTGTGTTCATTTATTCACATTTCTCATAACGTTTTCATGGCGTACGGTTCACTAACAGCAGCGCCGTTCCTGAGACGCCACATGACCGCGCTTGGCTGTGCTCGTACACAGTCACTCTGGGAAATAAGATTTGTCTGGGCTTTTTATGGCCTTTAGGAATGTTTTTCAAATATGAAACTCCATCCATCCATCCATTATCTAATATGAAACTCCATTAATTAAAAATATCGAATATAAAGATTTGTAAAAGCCTGTGTCCATGTCTCGAGGTGTCCTGTGGACACTTTTACAGGCGTCTCTTTTACTATTGCGGTCAATGGGAAAATTGCTTTTTGGGCCCCACGGGATTTTTTGTTGCAGTACCCACAGTGGCCACCATGTAAAAATTGTCTTCAAGGCAGAGGGGGCGGTGCTCTATCCAGTTGATATTATACATCCATGGTCCCAGCTCGCCTTGCATACCCGAGGCACTGCACAGGTTGGTTTTCCACGACAAAATAGTACCTACTCAAGGTGGCCAGACTCCGTCTGGCACAGTCACTGGAATGAAATACAGCGTCATTGTTTGTGATGTGGCTCACCAATCGTGATCAACAGTGCTGTCGCACCAGACTCCAGAGAAATTGAGATTTTTGACATTTCCCTGGCAATTGTTGAAGAGTAACCCATGTTTTTTAGGATTGTTAAGTCTTTTAACTGATCTACAGTTCAGCATTGTTCGGCTTGTTTCTTGTGTTGGACTTCTGCTCATGCCTCTTCCTGTGACGGCACTCTACCCAATCAGCGGCCGGCAGTCTAGCTATGTCGCGCATAGTGTCGCCTCAGCTCGCTTGGAACCTCGTCAGAGCAGGTACTAAAATCTTAGCGTCTATCAGTAGTGGAAACGCAAAATAACCTTGCCGTGCCAAGCCGGTGGAAGCATCACTCAAGCTTTTTCCTCTTCAAGAATGGTTTGAAGGACAGAATAATGCAGAATGGAGCCAAATGAAGTGTGTAAAAAAGGTAATATGACCCGGTAGAAAAAATATTATTATTGTTTCTATCCACGTGATCCACGTACCAGGAGTGTGTGGATGCGATCGGGTAAAAATCCAACTCACCACGCCAAGATGAACAGGGACCCTGGGCTCAGGGATAGGGAGCACGTGCAGTGACACCAGGAGCTCTTGCCTTTGGCTTTCCTGGGGGAGAAGGAAAATGTATCTGAAATCCATGCATCCATTCATGGTCACATTCTCATGCAATACACACAAACAGAACTCAATCATCTCTTGGATTATTATGATGAGAAGCAGCAGTACTTCATTCTTCTGTTAAGTCCCAGTGCCATGTTATTATCACACGTGTTTATATATTCCATAGGTCATCAGTGTAATAAAAAATTTAATCTCATGGCCATTTTGTACTTTTCCATAATGTAAGAACAACATGTCAAATCAGGGCTAATTCTTATTGGTGAGAGTTTAGTGATCTGTCATCACTTACCTGGCCTTTGATTGTGTAATCTGCGAGGATATTAAGTAGCTTGTAGAAGACCTCGAACCAGGGCAGGTAGCTGAGAGACACAAAGTGTTTTGCACTTTTACAAAGATGAGTGTGACACAGTTATAGTAAACTAATCACTCTTTTTAAAAGTTTTCTTTAAGTTGACATTTTTAAAACTGACACGCCAATAATGCAATGTAGCAGGTTAGTCTGGTTGTCACTGAAGTGACGCTTTAACTGGGTTGTCTATTAAGGCTCTCATCTCATCCAGGTCAGAGCATCCTCAGGAGTTTAGCTATCAGCAATTGGACTTGCTATAGTGTAAAGTGTATAGTGTAAGTCTTTCATATCAAGTAGTTGATATTCAAGTGGCAAGTGTTTGTCATCAGAAGAATCTGAACTCGCTATGTTGAAATTGCAATAATCACAATAATGGCGCTATGCTCTATTAAAGAAGACCTAAAACTATTAATATCATAAACTTATCATGGGAATGTTAACCGACATTGGAAATCAAGTTTCCCCACAGACTTCCATTCAAACTTTTTTTTAACTGATTAATATGCCATTTCAACCTTTTTCCCTGAAGTGAAGTATGACAAAATGTGTAGGACCTGGACCAGGATTTATTTAATCATCACTAGAGAAATATACCAGAAAATCACTGCCGATGACAGTGGGCAAAGAAGATATGAGAATTGATTGAAAAACACAATATACAACAAGTATAGCGTGGGATCTTTTAATTTCATGGAGTTGATAGCCTGATCATTAGCAAGAAAACCCTCCATTATGCTACAACCTCCAATTATTCATAGTTAATAGGAAAAAAAAATAAGAATAACCACTGGTTCCTCTTCATCACTGTAGCTAAGCCGACACTGAATCACAGCTCTACTGACCCGTCTATCACTTTCACCCTAGCAGTGAGAGAGTGGAGCCAGCCGTCTGTGAGCTCACAGGCACCACCCACCCAACCCTCACACAGACACAGCAAAGAAGTGAAACTGAACTCACAGCTCGTGAAAAAGGAAACAGTGGTGTGCTATATGCAAAAATAAAATGCAAGATGAACAAAAGACAGAATTAAATCCTACCTGTATTTTATCCTGTATTTTTAAACTTAAACAACTAAGACCAGTGGTTTTCAAACATTTTATACCAAGTACCACCTGAGAAAATACTGAGCTCTTGAAGTAACACCATTATCGGCAATGTTAAAATACAGTGGTGTTAAAAAAAAAAAAAAAAAAAAAAAAAAAACATCTTAATCCAACACACCCCAATCGGTCGAAGTAGATGCTGCACACGTTTGAGTCTGGTTCCGGTTTCTTAAGAAATGTTTTTTTATGAACAGTCGACACAGCATTTAATCAGCACACAGAGCGATTTCCCCACTGAGCTGCTGCTGAATTGCATTTAATGTCAAACCAAACCCAGAATTTCTGTTTTGACAGTTTTTCTCATGTTTACTTATGTTAAAACATTTTCAGGCTCACTCACCTGAGAATGCAGTAGCAGGTATGTGCACCTGAGGACAGTCGACAGAAACCAAATCTCTGTTTGCTCTTGATGTCAGTCAACACAAATGTGAAGTTTTGTCCGACCTGGTTGATTGACGGGCTGAGAGATTCAGTGGGCAAAGAAAGAGAGAGAGTAAGTGATCTGATATGATAAATTCACAAAACAAATCTGTGCTGTGTGCTGAACCTGCAGAGGAAAATGTCTGAGCGTGTGTGAGAGAAAAGAGTGTGTACCTGTCCATGCTGAAGGGGAAACAGAACTTTGGCACAGTCTGAAGAGTTTCCTGTTGGACACGGATGAAAGATGTATTATCTGCAGTGTATAGTGATGGTTTTACAGTGTGTATTATACAGAAGTGATCCATGGAGTGACTTAAAGAACCACAGTAGGGACAGAAATAAAGTTGTATGAAAAAGAAACAAATGAATAGCTTCATTAATTGAAACATAGGCCATTCCAAACCTGGTCTGTGTAATCCTCGGGGAACTGCCTTTTCACTTCAGGTGCTGTTAGAAAGGACATGAAATATGAAGTTATTGTGTAGAAGTGATCAAGATCAAATCGATTGTGACTAGAGTCAACATGACCATCTAAGATAGGCAGGTCAAAGACCTGACACGCATAAAGTTCATTAACTCATCAGACTGATTAAATCTCAAACCAGCCACACAACTTGGCTTGGGCTTCACAATGACCCATGACCGGTGTTTCATGATCTTTTAAACATTAACCAATCATGCGTGTGGTCAATAAATACAGATTTATTTATTTTTTTCCATCGGTGCCTTGATTGACACGTTCATTATTTATTTATTTTTCTTTTCAATTTTATTTATTGAATTGTCTGTTTTTGATCTATACATTTATTTTACACCACACATGTTTTTATTGTGAAGTTAATAAGTAAAATCCACTTTAACTTTGAAATTCTATGAAATATCAGCATGAATATTAATGCAATATCATGATGGAATATAATATAATATTTTGAAGCTAATGTTGCCCACCACCTCCTAAACAGATGTTTTTTCTTCCCCACTTCTTTTCTCAAGACCAGACTGGACACTTGTCACATTTGAGTCTTTACACATCAAAAACTGGACTGTAATGTCCATATTTACAGAGGAATTGTACATTACAAAAAGAACCACATTATTAATGAATGTGCAAATGACAAATGATCCAAACTATTCACTTAAACCTCATTGCTTAATTTAAATAATGATACATATCTTCTGTTATTATGTCCTAATCAGAATGGAAAGACAAAAATGATAAGTGGAGTGAAGTCAGCTAATGAATGAAGCTATGCGAAGGATTAAAGTAAGGAGAAGAGCAGCACTATTCAGATTACAGAAGGAACTGTGTGACACACAGATAAATATGGCATCTGACGAATGAACAGGAAATGTTGAGGCACAAGACTCTAACAGGAAGTCATTCTAAGAAATACAGCCTCTCCTCTGTACCAAGGAAATGTGTCATAACCAGCAGATTTCAAATAGCCTGATACAAAGAGACAGAAGATGGAAAACCATACATCAGCTTTTACCCACACATTTTTGACACCTTAGAATTAAGTGGCGTCTTCTCTTGAGCCCATGTTTGCATCATTTGTAAAACCTCTCACTGAGTCCCTCTGAATAAAATCACATCTCAAGTCTTGTCTGAGGCGTAAAAGCAGATCTTCACTATTCAATAGTGCTGTCAAACGGTTAAAATATTTAATCGCGATTAATCGCATTAATGTCATAGTTAACTCAAGATTAATCGCATGTGGATGTGGAATGCTCATACACCACCCGACCAACAGTGCTGCATCAATTAATTATTAATAGAGCACTACTAAATGTATCAACATTTAAAGGTGCATTATGTAACAATGTGGCCAAAAACTGTTACTACACTCAAAATCAAAACACTGCGGCGAGTCGTATCAGCCTCCCACTCCACCCCTCCCTTCCAGAGTCGAGGTTGCCAGAGCGGTTGACATGTAACTCCGTCAGCAACGAGAGGAGAGAGCGTTTTATCATAAATGAGTGGCTCTAAGACACACAATTCTGTTCTCTCAGTAAAGATCAAGATGTATGATAATTTATGGTAACATAAATTATTATATTATTATTATAGCTGTTGACTAGGGATGGATATATCAGATGGAATAACTTTATGCATGATATTTGACAGAACTGTCCTTCATTTTACAATGTTATATAGCAGGGCTGCCAACTTCTGACAAATCCTTAGAGTGAGACATCGTGGCATGCGGGGCAAATTACCACCACACACCCAATATATTTATTTATGGTAATATTTTATGTATCACAAGGGTATTAATGCTTTATACAATAATAGGGTAAATCATTTTGACACTGTCCGGAATCGATCCTATACCCTTACCGACACCGGCGTGCCACCGCCGCCCGGACAGGTTCTGCCCGGAGCCACAACCCCGCCGTACCAAAGCGGGTATGGCAGCCGCCCACCGGGAGCGGCTGCCATACCCTTCGGTGCGTCAGTACGGCAGTCCCAAAACCGAGGGAACAGTTCAAAACACACAACTCGACAGTCAAGCTATGATGCTAACTTAGTTAGCCAAGCTGAACTTACCTGTCTAGGAGAAGAGCCCATTCTGCATCCATTTTGAAATTCCTCTCAGCTTTAAACTCTCTCCACCGTTCAAAAGTCTACTGACTGCTATGATTGGTAGACGGCGGTAGACGGCGCGTCATGCCAAAACATAATTTCATAACATAAACAAACTTCCGGTGCGGAAAATATTTTTTTGAATGCAAATATTTTTTTTTTTACTAGTTTTGTTGGGGAGTTCAGTATGTTACACGAACATTATTCCTGGTCCTCTGTGACATATTAGGAGGATTTTATGGCCAGTTGCTCTAAATTTATTACATAATGCACCTTTAATCTAAAAAATTGATTAATAGCAATGAGTCTGTGTATATGGATTTCTGCTTCATAAGTGTAAAGAACAAATGCTAGTGCGGTGGTAAACATTGTTGCCTCACACCAACGATATTTTAGACAGACATATCAGGCCAAAGTCTGCATGTTTTTACAACAACATGGCTTTGGAGTAAACCAGTACAATTTCCTGCAAAAACCTCTTTGTTACCAAACACTTACTGAGTCTTATGAAAGGACAGGATGATTTAACACAACTTTTTGGATCCAATTGCAGATATTAGATTTGGAGGAAAATTTTTGTCTTTTTCTTACATTAGGCCAAAGGGGATTTGATGTTTAAGGTCCTTTATATAATTAATTATGATAAATGTGACTTTCGTTAACCACCACATGGACATCAACTCATCAGATACAGGTTGGCCTTAACTACGTTTATTTCTTCATGCAGTCCAGGATTAGCAGAAGCTCCAGTCTTCACAAACTTACCAGAGCTGTGGGAACTTGGATGGGCTACCTCCAGATACACCTCAAAGGTGGACTCCGGGTTCTCCCTGTAAAAGAGGAAGACTGCTCATTAGTATGTTGTATGTATACAAATATGTTATCAATACCATTAAGTGGTTTTATTGATTTAAAAAACAATGACATTAGCATTCATACTAACTTATAAAGTCTCTCCACGGGGGCACCACAGCGGATCACCCGCACATTTGTCTGGTAGAGATTTTTACACCGGATGCCCTTCCTGACACAACCGGCCCATATATCCAGGCATGGAAAGGCAAGCAGCATTAAGGGCCTTGCCTAGGGGCCCACACGGGGTATTAGCTGACCTTGCCCTGACCAGGATTTGTACCCCAGCCTGCCACACGAAGGTCTGTGGACTATACCACTATACCAACCTGCCTACCCTAGTAAGCATTTAAAAAAGTTATTCAATGTTTACAAATTAGGTTTTAAATTATATAATTCTTCAGGTATTGTTTGCTCTGAGACTGTGGGGGCATGGCCACTGCAGTGTTGCACACGGTCAGCGTTTGTACAGAATATTAACGTTAACGCTCGGATAACATGTAAAGAATTGACAAGTTCATTATTTGGTGGTAGTTAAATGACATAAACAGTGGTAGTTTAGCTGCAGTCCTCCACCTTCATCAGCAGCACCTGCAGCCTCACAGCAGGAATATTTTTCTTCTTCTCTACTTCAGTTCCTCATCTTTAGGAGTTTTAGATAAAGTTAAACCCGCTGAGAGTTATTACATTGACAACTTGTTTGAGGCAGAGTTGAGCTAACTATGGATCCTGTGCATCATGAAGCCATATTTTAATAAAAATAATTTGAAACGACTCCTGAAGCAAAACTATTTTGAGTTTTAATTCCATAATTCTTTACTCTGCACATACTTCTCTATTTCTCAGCCACTAACTCCTAATGTTATATATATATGTATACTCAACAAAAATATAAACGCACAAACTTGAAATGGTGAACGAAAATAGCATGTCTATTTGCTCAGATTCTTGATGCATTTGTTTATGGAATGATTTGTTTTGCT
This sequence comes from Microchirus variegatus, assembly GCF_963457635.1. Lineage (NCBI taxonomy): Eukaryota > Metazoa > Chordata > Actinopteri > Pleuronectiformes > Soleidae > Microchirus > Microchirus variegatus. The sequence continues at coordinate 18,882,135 of NC_139817.1, read as the reverse complement.
CAAACCCAGTAGTCCAGTGTCACTTGGCCACTCCTAGTGACTACAATCTCAGATTGAGTATTTCAACTCACGAGAGTCATGGAGCATGGCAGAGTGGTGGTCAATATGCGAGACCAGTACACAGACACTCCTTATGGTATGGTCAATAAAAGGGCACACCAAAATGTGGACTTTTGTCACTTGCCAATATGCCACAGTGCCATTGGTATGCTAAGTGCTGGGTTGAGCGTTACGGCTGTGGCAACACAACTGAATGACGCCGTATTCACCAGACATGTCGCCTATCGAACACCTTTGGGATGTTCTGGATTGGCATGTCTGCCAGCGGGTTTCAGTTCCAGTTCCCCAGAGCCAACTTCAAATGGCTCTGCAGGAGGAATGGGACAACATCCCTAAGGCCACGATCGACAACCTGGTGTTGTTCATGCGTCGCCGGTGTACCGCTCCTGGTGAGGCTAATGGTGGACACTGTTTGAAGTTTGAGAACTTGGATCATCGACCCCCATTGTGTTCTTCCTGCCATTACTCCAGGACTTTTCTTTTGAAATTGATCCTAATGCTCGCAAATTAAAGCCACTTTATTGATAAAGTTGTAGGGCTGAGTGATTTCATCGGTTCCGCGATATATATATCGATTTTTTTTTCCCCCAGAAAGTAGCGATTTTTCCGCCGCTCTTTCTAACTCCCAGTTATTTTTCCAGTCAGCCACATGATATGAGCTGTTAGTGCTACCAAACTTTTTTTTAACCAGGGGTGTCAAATTATCACGTTAATTGTGATTAATTAATTACAGTCATCATTAACGTGTTGTGTTTTTTAATCGCGTTAATCTCTTCTTTACTGATGTCCTCAGTACCGGGGGTAGCGTCAGACGCATCGACAAAAGCGTCATAAAACCATGTCTAACTTTAACAAACACAGATATGCTGCATACCCACAGAAAGGTCAGAAACTCAGCTAAAAGCTTATATAAACCATTCTGATTCACCAAACACAGTTAAAACACAGATTGATCAAACAGCAGGAGCGGAAAAAAAATGTCACAGCGCACACATTGAAAAGCGGCACCAGAGTGTCAGCGTGATTATGTAAACAAAAAAAACATGTGTCGGCTGTACAGCGGAGAATCTACAGATTCCAGCGGTACCCTTTTTATCACTCTATGACCAAGATTCACGGATCCAGCCCCAAAATAAGAGCAAAACAACAACTGACTTTCAAGAAAAACAACCAGAAATATTGTCTTACCTTTGCTGTTTATCAAAACAAATTATTTCCACCGGAACAAAACCGCTTCTAATGAAGAACTACACTTCCCAGCATGCTTTGGGAACAATCCCGGTCTGATTGATCATTACAGAGCGACATTAGATCGTTCTGATTAGAGAATGGTGAATGTCCGCCCAAATGTGTCATATGCATTTATGTCCTTTTGACTCGCTAAAGAAGTGATTCACATCTATTTGGAGACCAGGGTCTGATTCTACCGGTTTAGAGGTTTAAAACGAGCTGTCAATCACCCTAATTGACCAAGGTAAGCCAGAGCTACGGCGCTGCGTAACTGAAGACGCTGCAGAGACACAGACTTTTTTTTTTCTTCAAAACAAGTTCTTTTTAGACCAATATTGACAAATAGATAAAATTTAATTGGTTTTTAATAATTTGGTACCTACGAAATCTCAAATGGCACAGCCAAGCTGAGCCAAAAGTGAGAACGCCCAGACATCTCTTTACTAAAACCGCTGTAATTTCACTCTACTTTATTTCAGCAGCATCAGACTTTGCACAGCTCATGTCCACATGTTGTTACATGACCTCCATGTGTTTTTAAGCTCCTACTGCATATTTTAAAGGTGATATTTGTTATAAAATGCAATATTTTTTTTAGGGGAGAGAAAAAAATCCTTCAGTTATGCTGTGTTCCATGTACATTTACTCTGACAGAGTGACATCTACAGTGAAACTTACACCTCTGGTGGAATCTCACAAGTGTTCTCTTTATTTTGATACCAAGATAATCCACATAGAGCTTGTAACTGCATAGATTTACTCTATTTAGTCTGGGCATGTCGTTTTCGAGCAGGGACTCCAAAAAGAGGGTCAGGGAAGAAGAGGTTAAATAAAATGTTTTTTAAATTTAAGAAAAATCGTGGAATGTATCGAATCGTGGGTCAAAAATCGTGATACAAATCGAATCGTGAGTTTGTGTATTGTTACAGCCCTATTTACGTCCCATTCAAATCCCCCATGTTCCTTCTGGCACGTCCTTGCAGGAAGAGCGATTAGATCAGCCAGCTGCTAGTGTCGCTGTAGAGCATTTATAGCAAGTGACCCGTATTCACACGCCGACATCTCCCTCTTCCTATTTACTTAGTGAGAGCGAGGAGAATCAATAAAATAGCAGCAAAGTCCAGCACTTTTGTGGTAAAAGCAGATGTGTGGGAGCACAAGGAGGAAGTAACGCAGTTGTTCGTGCCACGGCACCGGAGTCTAGGTACCGTTTACCAGTTAGCTCCGTTAGCCTACAGTCGAACTGGAGCGTTCTGTTCTGTATCAAACGAAAAGAGCAGCGTAACCTGTGTACTGTGTATGTGTGCCTCTGTTTTTCCACGTTTAGCGTTTCTTTAGAGACTAATTTTGACAATCGGGAGTCACGTGAACATGGCGTAGCAAATTTTTGACGACGGTCAGTCGTCATGGAAACGAGTCATGCATCAACGCCATTCATGGCCCAGCACTAATTTTAAGTTAAATGTTTAAAAGCTGTATTTATTGACCGTTTGGGAAAAGCCATGGTACTATTTTACTTACCTGGTGGCTAGACTGGCTACTTCATATGTTCAGTGTCGAGCTAAAAAAGCAACTGTTCAGAACAGGCCACTTGATGTACTTTTTAACTCTCCATTGTTAATTGCAATACTGCACTTTGTTTACTTTTCAGGCCTATGAGCTACAGTTTGCACTGTTTCAATAAAGGGAACTAATTTTCTCATCACATTAAACACATCTTTAATTCATTTTGTCCAGCATTTGTAAGCTGTAGACTCTGTCCAGTAGGGATGGGACTTTTTTGTCCACATATCGATCGACAATCGACACTTGCGCACCTCGTCACAGAGTCTCTGCGTAACCTACGCAGAGCACTTTACGCAGGAGTATAAATTGGGCTTAACACCTTCTGGGAGCCAAGAATCATCACATTTACATAGCACAACCCCCTCCTGGTCAAGCTGTCAGTGAAACCACACCTCTCTGTATAAGCTACTTCTCATCACAGAAAACTGGAACACAGATACTATTTTGTGAGCTACACTGCTTCACAGAACAATACATATACAATACATAAAAAAATATGAAGAGCCCGCTTGGAGATGGAGAAGCGCACATTGCACAACCTCTTTTATTTGGGTGAAATGCAACCAAACTTTCGAGCTCCGTTGCCGGCTAGCCATGATACTGTTTGGGTATAACTTTTCAGGTGACATCACAGCTGACCCCACTATTACCGCTACTGCGTAAGTGTGCCAAGGATAGAAAGGCAGGCAAGACAGCAGAAGGTGCAGCAGCAGTTTTGAGATATGAACAAAGCTTCAAATAATAAACAATTACGTCGACTATCAAATTTGTCGCAGACTAATTTAATAGTTGCAGGATGCAGACCCAGTTTCAAGGCTATTATTATCATTCATATCATCACCATCATTATTATGCTATAATTTAAGTTGATATCAGTATAATTTTTATCCACAATATCTGCTGCTGCTTGTATTAACTGACATTTTGACACCCATCATTATATCATTAATGTTATATTTTCATTAATCCAGCACATTCGTCTAACAATGCAAGATAATACAATTAGACATTAACACACATTATTTTGCTCTACTAGCTTGTAGCTGCTTAAGATATTAACGACACAAACATGACTTAATTTGCAAACAAAACTTTTTGCAAATTATAGTTGTTGTTTTTTTCAAATCTGTTTAATTCCAAAATAAACATTCTTGTCTCCATATCAACAGACCATTTTGTCAAAGCATGAGAACACTAACATGTTCACTGGCTCAGGCATGATCACCAAGGGGACCCACTTCAATATCTTTTATTTGTTCCCTGATCAGACAGACGCCCTCATAATTTAAGTCGAAGCATTCTGAACTATGTCTGGAGACCTATTTATATATCACTTAACAACCAACAAGTCCTTAAACTACTGAATAGCTTATTGCGCAGTGTTGGCACATGTAAGTTACAAACATGGTCATACACTTACAGAACCAGTCACTAGGAATACCCATTGACTGCTACTGTATGTAAAATAGTAAAACCTCAAATGGCCAGAGTTTAACTTTGTTCAGCACAGCTGCCACAGCTCTACCTGCTGACTTTGACATTCACAGTGTCTATAAATGTCATGTGCTACTCATACATTGTTAAACCAACTGACTTCTGGACTGCTCTCTGAAGAGTTTTCTAAAATTAATGGGTTTTTTTCATTACGATTGGGGTATGTAGGATGAATGTACAGGGTATAGCAATCGACCCACTTTGCTTTTTAATGTCATTGGTGAAGGTTACACTGTAACAAAATGGTCTGACTTTAATCAAAACATATGCATGTCTGATCTAACATACAGTCTCTAATCAAGCGGGAAATGTGTTTAAATTAAGTCTTTACTTTGTGTGTGTGTAGTTAACACGATTGTTAGCGTCCTTGATCAATAATTCCATAATAACCTTTCAGCATAATATAAATCATGTGATCTGAGAGTGTATGTGTGTGTGAGAGAGAGAGAGAGAGAGAGAGAGAGAGAGAGAGAGAGAGAGAGAGAGAGAGAGAGAGAGAGAGAGAGAGAGTGACACTTCTCTGCACCATCTCTGGCCTCTGTTTAGAGCCACTGCTAATTCTGTCCAGTCTCGGGAGGATTTGACCATTTACAGGGCATTTCAGAATCAGAGCAGTTTCTGTTCACAACTCCATAACTCAGGGGTGTGCAAAGGGCCAGATTTGGTAAGGTGAAAATGTGTGGGCCTGACCATTCAGCCTGACATTCTTTGAACAAATAACATTAAATACAAATGATCTATTTTATGAAATTTTTATTGCAAATAGCATCCTTCATTTTTTTTTTCATTTTCAAGTTTTTACCAAAATCACTCTGCCTTTCGTATTTGAAGACCACATAAAATGAAGGAAAAGTCTGTCTGGAAAGAAACACTTAAGCGTATATTAAACATATCTAAGTTCATTTGAAGCTACATATTATTCACTATTAAATGCTCACTGTAAACTTCTAAATTCAAAACGGTGGTTTTGATCATCACGAAAAATCAATTAATTAAGATTTTAGAATATTCACCTCAGAGGACTAAACAAATCATGTCTGCACTAATATGAAGGGGTGATACTGAGAGTATGTATGCAGTATGTAGTCCAGTTCTGGCTCAAAAACAGTGGTTTTAATGAGCAAGACGTTACACAGGTGAGAGTCACTTAGGGTGCTTTCACACCTATAGTTTGATTGCTTTGGTCCGCACCGGTCAGAAAAATGTTACAATATAGCAAACGGTACGGTTTGCTTTCACATATGCATAGTTCTAAACTAACCTATATAGACCGCAAAGATCATCGGCACCGGAACCAGACTTCCACCGATTTCCATGTTCCGCGCCGCTGATGCACCCGCTGGAAATACGGGGTAATCCCGTATCTCATCTCATATGAGCAAATAAAGCTGCATAGCTGCAAAATCCCGAAACAGCCTGGAAACGGCAGTCCTCGCTGTCAAATTTCCTTTTTTTATGGGCAGTCGCTATGTCAGAAATGGGCTGGGTTGAAATGATCACATTTTTTTTGTACACGTGCATTTAATACTCGGGTCAACAGTGCTGGCGGGCCACATGAAACGGTGAAAATTTGAACATGGGCCGCAATTGGCCCCCAGTTACGGTTGTAAACACCGTAGATTACGGTGGTAATTCTCCGTCTTCCATCACTTTCAAAACCTTCAAGCTCATCGTTGTCATCGCCAACCTCATCGTCTTCAAACATAATTATGTCTTAACCATAAATCCCGGTCGATTGGTTCAGCGAGTTCGAAGTCATCAGCAACAATGTTATCGAAGCCGAGAAACTCCTCAAAATCACTGCCTTCAGAAATATCTTCGCTGTCAAAGTCCTCCATGTTTGCTCGGGGCAAATTTCAAAACAATGTCAAGAGGAACCCTTATACCCCCCGAAAATTGATGTATACGCTTTCCCACACACTCTATGACCTGCGCAACCGCACTGCACTCAGGGAGGAGGTGAGTCAAGTAGCGGGGCACTGGGCTCCTGCTTAGCACTGAACGATTTGGTGAACGCATCTTTTGAACAAATCATTTTAATGAACTGATTCAAGTGATTCAGTATACTCAAATGAACTGCCGATCCCATCACTACCTCATAACCCAAAAGATATACCATTTTTCTCCTTGAAGCACAAAGTGGTGGGATGCCATCACACCACGGGTACCACTATTGCCATGCATTGTGGAAAATGTAGTTTATGGTCAGCGCTAGGGATGCAACGGTACAGTTTCTCCACGGTTCGGTATGTATCATGGTTTTGGGGCCACAGTATTGGTACGGTTTCGATATCTTAATATAAAACTGTTCAGACTAGCAAAGGCAATATTACATTGTAAAAATAATTACAAGCACAGATATAATCACACCGCAAACTTCATTCAAACAATAGTGCACTATCAGATCAAATGAAACAGCAAACATAAAACCACACAAATTAAAAATAAATAAAGTTTAGTGCTATCCAACAAAAATAAACACAATTTTAACCACTCAAAGAAACTACAACTACACACAATGCTGCTCCAAGTGAAAGAGACGGGTGATGACGATGTAAATGAGAGGCTTGCTCTGGGTGGCGCTGTAGAGCGAGTGCCAACTTCACTGCGCTGCATAACAGATGCTTGCAGACCGTGGTTTGTTTGTTGACATTCATTTTCTCATTCTCATCGTAGTCTACGCTGAATCCTAAATTATCTCACACAGCGGACTTGTTTGAAGACGGTGCCGCTTCAAACTTCCTTTTTTCAGAGTCTCGTTCACTCGAGCTGATTGGCACTGAAGGCGGCTGCGCTCATGTCTCTGCTCCAGAGTGGATCTTATCAATACCGAATACCGTTGCATCCCTAGTCAGCACATGCCTTTAAGCAGCATAGACCTTGCGGGCAACATCTGGCCCCCGGGCCTTGAGTTTGACACATGTGCTTTAAGAATAGGGATGTGAGTAACTGACAATGACAGGCTGCAGTAATCTATTACGTCACTACCTGTTTTGCGTCACTTCCTGTTTTGCTAGTGCTATTACTACTTTTCTTTAACTCTACCATTCTGCTTTTTTAACTGCTGCGACTAACAATGCAATGGTCATAAATGTGTTTAGTTCACAGCTCTTACACTTTGGTAGCAACACTCCTGCAATGACCATGACAGCCCTATGATAAACACAGTAGGTGTTCAGTAGACGGAGAGATTGCCTCTGGTCATCTGTTTTGTACGAAAAGGTTGTGTCAAGGGATGCCTTGACACCAGTATTAGAATCAGAATAACAAATACTTTTTTGATCCCCAGAGGGAAAGTGCTTACATTGCTCGTATGGGTAGCAAATAAGTAACTCCTGCAACACAAGTCATTTGATAAAACATCTAATGAACCAACATGACATACAGCAAAGGATTTGACATTAATATTAAGTATCTTGACATAAATGCCTATAATAAAAGCTGAAAAACTGATCTCTTGTGTTGCGTCTTTTGATATCAAGCCCATTTTTTCCAGTTTACAGCAACAATTCCCAATACTCCAATACTTTTGGAGGGAACAAAAACAAAAAGTTTTTGTTAAAAACATCGCCCATAGTATCTAATGTTGTATTTTGTTCACAGTCAAAATGAGGCAAAAAAAATAATAAGTCTAATTTACTTAAAAGTAAGTACTCGGTACTCGCCATTGGCAAGTACTCAAATTTAAGTAATTGCACAACTCAATCAGAAAAAAGTGGAATGAACTCAGGACAGAGGTTTTTTTTAAAACATTAGTATTTTTAACATCTTGACTAATTTCTCTGTGATCCTGTGTTCTGTAGGTTTAACAACGGTTTACTTAACCTGTTTTTTATCATCTTGATTAAGCCACAAATTAGTCTTGTCAGTAGAAACAGAAGCGTTAATTACAGAAAAGAACTCTCTTTTTTGTACATTTTAACATCGTACCTATTGTTAATAGCAGAATATTGCACAGAATGGGACCCATTAACAGCATTTACGTCACTGCCTCATGATGACCGAACAATCTTAACTGTAATATAAATGTGTGGTTCTCATAGTAATTAATCTTCCGTCAGATGAGCGGCTTTAGGCTTCAGGCGAACACATTTACATCTGTCAAAAGCCAGCAGTGCTGCTGTGCTCTTCACCTCTGGAAGCTAGCATAAGCCCCAACACACTTAGCATGTTTACACTGGCTTTTCATACAGCTACATATGCCCTACTAGCGGTTGGTAACCCATGTATCAACCTTCGCCACACCAGCATCTGTTAGATGAAGATAATCGGAGCTAAATGCAACACGGTTCGTTTTTCTGGTCAAAACCGTGCAGACCCACTAGTGCTTTTAGCTAATGTCGCAACAAGTCAGGGCCCGGCACAGGACTTTATTTTGTCCAGTGACGCACTGGAAGAATGCTAACACAACACTAGGCTGCTAACAGCCTCATTAAAACACCACACTGAAATATTCTTACTTTAATCGGGACCCCATCCTTCCTCCTTGCCCTGCAGTTGCTGCCAGCAGCTGTCAGTGCGCAGCCGCGAACGTCCAACGGTGTTTTTCTGGTGCTTGCCTGTCACAGACCCGTGTAGGGTACACCATGGTCTGGTAACAGGCGCAGATCACGCTCCGCCTCACGCGGAACTCTGGGAGGTGTAGTTCTTCTGTAGAAGACATGCGTGTTTGCAGTTCGCAACAACTGCGGATTAAAACTACATGTTCCATAATACGTGTCGCAGACGACGGTCGGGTCATGTGGGTCGGTGTGGCCAAGCTGCGGCTGGAACACACTCATAGCATTTGGGGACAATTGATGGGACGTCCGGCTCTTTTCAAAGAATTGGTTCTGTTGTCTCGGCTCCCTTAGAAGAGCCGGCTCCCAAATGACACTTAGTCTCATGTAGAGCCTTCCATTTTAGCATAATTTAGCAATTATGATTGGTTTGCGTGTTGGTAAACATTAAAAAAAAAAATACAGTTACTATTTTCTTGTAATATGTTAATCAAACCTTTAAATGAACAACTAAACCCTGATAACCTAACCAACCAACCTAACCCTGCACTGAGCTTTGCAGCCTCCAATAGGGCTCGGGCACCGTGTTGCATTCTGGGACGTGGCGGCCATGTTGATGGCTTCGCGAATGTAAACAAACAGCAAGTGAACGAGGAGAAGAAGCATAGTTGGGAGAAAGAAAATAAAGAAAAAAGATGTTAAAATCCCAAAAAAGATGTGGAATTTACCAGGATACTTTAACTAGGGAATCCAGCAACCGGTATGTATATATATATATATATATATATATGTACATAATACATATATAGATACCTATTTATTTATAGTATTGAAAGAATTTATAGGATTGTGGGTATGGATGTTTTGAGAGAGAGAAGCAGAGCAAATCCGTACTTTATCTGACAAAATAATGTACTTGTTGCGGACGGTTCCAATCACTCTTTCCACATGAATTCAGTGGTGGACAATTTTTCTTGTGCTCTCATCTTACAGCCGTGATCCAAGCGAGCCGACGACGCGGATACTTGGGTCTCCGTGGTTGCGCCTCCAAGCAGGAAAGCCGTGAAAAGTTCATCCATTGCCGATCTTTCTCCCATTGCGTTTGTGTGTTGCGCTGTTACACCCCACAACACAGCAACGGTTTAACATGGTTGAGATGGTAAGTAACACCAAATTATGCAAACTAAGACACACGACTGAGAAGAGAACGTCTACAGTGCGGAATGGTCCAAGTAGTAGTGGTGAAGTACAGGAAGTAAAGGAAGCCTCCAACATGGCGGCCACACCAAGTAGTGACGTCACGTGCCCAAGCCCTATATCTTTGAAATGCAGCCACACATGCTGCTTCTTTTTCGGATTTCAGCACTTTTTTCCCTGACCCAGTTGTATAAATCTGTATCCTTGTCCTTCTGTTGCCCTGTGTGAACACTGCCTTCATTCTTTTACATAATGGTATGATCCTAGTATGTCCTGGCATGTCATTGGTCAAAATGTAAAACCTGTCAATATTAATTAATATTAATTAATAATATTAAGATGGTAGATTGTTGTTGTGTGCCAGGAACAGTCAGGGGACAAGCTAATGTGAGAAATATACAGCAGAGGTGGATCTCTGTTAAAGCACAGTGTAGCAATAGTTTAGAAGACAGAGTAATGGGGGCCCACAGGCAACGGATTCCGTTTGTAGAGTGATCGCTTGATATCAGCTACTGAATCAGGACGCTGATTAGTGTCCAGATTTACAGCTTAATATTAACATTTAAGTATTTAGCAGGCACTTTTATCCAAAGTAACTTACAAAGTTTAAGAGTGTTTTAGTTTTCTGAAACTTCATAAGTAGTAGGCACTGCTGGGATTTGAACCCAGAATCTCCTGTTACTTTGACCGGCTAAGCTAGCTACCTATAGTTCTTCCCAGATGGCAGTTAAGGTGAAACTTAAAGGACACATATCTTACATTAAAAGTGCATGTTTTTGGTGAGAAAGCATGTTGGACTAAAATGTAAAGCCTTACTGTATTTTGAGAACGCTATGACATCAATAAATCTTTATTCTAGTTGTCAAAGTTAGTGGTATGATCATTGTCATAGCGCTTTTCCACTACACAGTCCTGGCATGGCGTGACTCAGCGCGACTTGGCACATATTTTTTTTGCTTTTCCGTTAGTGATAGTACCTGGTACATGGTACTTTTTAAGTACATCCTGTGGCAAGGTTCCAAACGAGCTGAGCCGACACTATATGTGACATTGTCAGACTGCAGACTCTGCCCACGTTGAGGAGGTACTATAGGGCTCTTTGTTGTTAACAAACAGTGCAGATGCGCGTGCAGCTTGGTTGCAGAAGGGTGATACTCAGTGTTTAACTAGAAGTGTTTTCCTGAAGTTAGCCGGCTCTCATGTACGAATTCAGATGGCTAAAAAAAAAAGGAGGTGTTTTCCTCGTACTACGAATGGGATACAGCTTGATGACCCATATGCTTTAGGCGCGGGTGAGTGGATTAATGGCAAGACGAAGTGGCCCTGTCTGTCAAGGACTAGGGCCAGGCACAACAAAGGACTCAAGTGCAGGATTCAGGACACAATTCAGAGTTTATTACAGGCAGTGGTTCGGTACAAGGGCGGTCAATCAGATCCAGCAGAGGTACAAAAACATGAGGCAAAAAGGCAAGATCAAAAAAGGCAGGCAAGATTCAATACACAAATAGACTATGACTGTGAAAGATAATGCTGGAACGTGAGCTGTGAACATCAACGAACAGGTAGAGTCAGAGACAATCTTTACTGAGGCTGGTGCAGGGCAGGATTATTAATCACAAGGCTACGACTCACTTTGAGCAGTTTCTGAGGCTTCGACAGGCACCCACCAAGTGCCCCAGTTGACTGCAGTAATAACACCTTTCATCTCTCTGATGACGAAGGCGCTCCTCAGTGGAATGATGGGCACGGCCCAGTTGCATGGGTTCCCGAGGAGGAAGAGAAGATGAAGGCAGGTGAGCGAACGTGGCTTGGCTGATCCTCGAAGCCTGAAGACGTCCCCGCTCTTGGTCCCAAGCTGAGTCGCTTGTCAATCTTAACTGCTAGCTCGATGAGGGAATCCAGATCTTCTGGAAGATCAGTGGAAAGCTGATCCTTCACTGTCTCAGAGAGCCCTTGAAAAAATGCGTCCAACAGGGCAGCAAGGTTCCACTCGCTTTCAGCTCAGACAGTGCGAAAGTCTAACATAGTCGGAGTCTTGAGTCTTGAGCAGCAATCTCACGACATCCCTGCCTGGCGTGGAGTGCTGAAAAATCTGCTCAAGAGCCCGTGTGAATCTGACGAGGGAGGAGCAGGCTGTCGAAGGTCTCACGTCCCTGGATGGTAAAGCTGCAGGTAAGACGAAGCGGTGCTGGCAGGGGTATGCACGTCCGAGTGTGGACCCGGAAGAGAGGCTGGGTACGAAATCACTTCAGCAGGCGCTTCCTGTTGCAGGTGAGAGAGTAGTTCAAAGTAGAGGCCCACACAGTACAAACATGTGAGCCCTAAACCCAGCTGTCTGCAGAGGTGTCTGCCCTGGAGGAGGGTGCTGCAGATGACAATTTACTTAAATCCGTAGAGTTAATAGCAGCTTTATATGGTAACAATGTGATTTTCTCTGCCTCACTTCTTTCTAATAGACATAGTGACATGGCAGCCGTTGATTGAGCCAGCCCTGCAAACTGCGAAGTTGGAATAAAGGTGCAAAGGAATAAAGAACTAAGGATCACAAGGTGGAAATTAGAGAAAGCTAATTGGAAGGCATTTGCAGAGAAGAGCGAAATCAAATATGAGGGAATATTTAAAGAAAGAAGCACAGATGTTGACAAAATAAACCAAAAAGTGCAGCTATTATCCAAGCAGCACAGGAAACAATTCCAAAAAATACAGGAAGGAATAGCAGAAAGAGTGAGCCATGGTGGGATAAAAAATGTGAAATACTTGGTTGAAATTTAAGCAACTGAAAAAGCAACACAACCTTAGAAACCTTGGTTCAGTACAAAAGAGCTCAAGCAGTAGTCCACAAAACAGTTCAAACAGCAAAGCGTGCATGCTGGAGGAAATATTGCAAAAAAATTGGGAGAGAGACAGCATTGACAGAGGTTTGGGGAATGATTAGGAAGATGAACGGAACCAAGAGCAAATATGAAATACCAGTACTATGTAGCAGTAACAATAAAGCAATTACTAATAAAATAAAAAGCAGAACTTTTTGGCAAGCGCATTTGTGAAGATTCATGGTTCAGATAACCTATCAGCAGATGCAAAACACAGTAGAGAAATTACCCTCATGCAGTATCCAGGAGTGACAAAGACGGGACAATACAGGGCGGAATCTGGACTGACCTATTACTATGCTAGAATTAAGGAGAGCAATAACAGATGCAAAGCAAACATCACCAGGGAAAGATGGCATCTGCTATAAAATAAACATTTGGTGAAACCTAAAGTCAATGACATGTAACATGTTTTTCTTTTTTAATAGAATATTTAAATGTACAAATAATACAAGCTAAATAGTCATTTAATTGTAAAATACAGCGAAAGTAATTTTAAATATCAGTTTACAGTGTATTTTTCATTTACAGGACAAAACTGTACATTTCAGTGACAGTAAAAAGATGTTGATTTTACAGTAACATCTGTAACAAACCAGCTGCCAGTTCTTTACTGTTTTTTTTACAGGAACATTTCTAACAGTGCAGAGCTCAGATTTTTGGGAATTATATTTGATGAAAAACTCACCTGGGGTCAACATATCAAAAAAAAATTGTAACAAATGCAAAAAGGTCAATAACTTATTAAGATGTCTAGCAGGCCAAGACTGGGGAGTAAACAGAAGATCTCTGGTAAATATATATAGGGCCCTCATGAGATCAATACTAGATTATGGGTGTTTAGCATATATGTCTGCGCCAGAAACAAATTTAAAGAAACTGGACAGGGAACAATCACAAGCCATCCGTACATGCACAGGAGCATTTAAAACATCTCCAATATCAGCACTTCAGGTAGAAGTGGGCGAAATGCCAAGAGAAGAGGTTATCTTAACTTGACTCAGAATAGGGCACACAGGACTCAAACACTCACTCAGTAAAATAAAGAAACATCCAGCAGGTTTGCTGTGTTGCTGGAGTGTAGTAAGTACAGGGAAGGGAACGACAGGAAGTTATCTAAATGCTGACAGAAGAAAAGCTGGAAGTGACTTTAAGGAATTTATTAGGGAGTACATCAAAAAAAGGGATGAGTGTTTCAATGAAATACCTAAAGGACACAGGTATAGGATATAGACTTTAGGGAATAACCGTTATTTTTTTATATTTTCCGTTCTGACCACACTCCAGTCCAGTCGGTGGCGGTAAATGCACCTAAAAGCTGGTTGTCAACCGCCAATAAAAGCCAATAGAAGAAGAAGAAAGAGAGGAAGAAAGAATGGGGAGCCGGCCGGAGGACTTTTTCCGCGTCAGTCCTTCCTCCACAGACAACCAGGCTGTTTTGCATGATGAGAATGATTTTTCTGTTTTCCTCATTTTTTGTCTCAGTTGGGTGGAGGTTGCCAGCAGTCCAATTTCGGGTTTAGTTTAGTTGATCCATTTTTGTTTTGGGGACGCACTGGATCCTACTGCCCATTGCGTGGCTGGCCTGGCGTTACCCACCTTTTGTTTATTTTTGTTCGGTCTCCTATTTCGAGCCATGCTTCTATTTCTAAGGGGCGCCGTAACAATAAGTTTCAGTAATAATAAGTTAAGTTCATTCTTAATAAGTTAAAAATAAGTTCAAATGAAATATTTTTTTGTACACATTTCAAGGATGGAGAGGAGCCTGTCCATCCTTTTCTCATTCCTTTTTGTACCTGAGGAGCTCCACAAGCTCATCATCCCTATTCCTCCTTTTTGCCATCTATGGTCTTCGGTTTTGGCGTTCACCCACTGCTGAACTTGGCCCTGGTATGTCTGGGATGGAGGCGATGAGGACAGGTGGGGAAATTGAGTGCCTCTGACCAAGCACCTCCACAGTACCTTCCTCCGCCATCTTGTTTTTGCTGGAAATCATTTGCCGCTGGCGCACAAAGAATTGCGGGATATGGTCGGCTGCGAAGTATACCGCAGACCTATCCTTCAAAAACAAGCTAACGTCGGCCGCATATCTCTGACGCATACGGAGCAGTCAAGGTAGTCCGGTTTATTCGGGACAGCCTACGGCGCAGCGCTGTGACGCAATTTGATGATATCCGGTCGACGAATCCACACTTCCTCGGCCATAGCCTCGCTTTTGGGACATGCCTTGTGAAAGATAATGCTGGGACGTGAGCTATGAATATCAACGAACTGGCGACGAGAGGAGACACAGAGGGGAATATAAACAATGCTTGATTGGGGAGTGATTGCATGCAGGTGTGGGAGATACAGTCAGGGATCAGGTGCACACAGACAAGGAAGGGGGTGCAGACCGGAACCTGAAACAGATGCCGTTTCTCAATACCCAAGTATGCCAGTATATACTTGCTTACTTGGAAAGTACATACTTCAGAAGTACGACTGAAGTACATACTTGCCAAGTACGGGAGTACACAAGCACGATTCCAAGTGGACATTTCGAGTATTTAGTTATGCCCTTCGGGCTCACCAACGCCCCTGCCTTCTTCCAGCACCTAGCTAATTCTGCACGACATGCTGGACAGGTTCCTCTTCGTCTATCTGAGTGACATCCTGATATTCTCTGAGACGGAAGAGGAACATGTCCAGCATGTCTGCCTGGTGCTGCAGAGACTCTTGGAGAACAAGTTGTTCGTTAAGGCAGAGAAATGTTCGTTCCACACACAGTCCGTTCCCTTTTTGGGGTTCATCGTGGAACAAGGCAGCCTCGCCCCTGACCCCACCAAGATCTCTGCTGTAAAGGACTGGCATACCCCCTCCACCCGGAAGCAGCACCAATGCTTCCTGGGTTTTGCAAATTTCTACGACGTTTTATTAAATTGCAGAAACCCTCACTAAACGTACCTCTCCTAAACAGGCGTTCCTCTGGTCCAGTGATGCCGAAGCAGCTTTCCAGCAGCTTAAGGAGATGTTCACCTCTGCTCCTATCCTCTCTCATCCTGACCCGGAACGCCAGTTCGTCGTGGAGGTCGGCACATCGGACACCGGGTTTGGGCGGTCCTCTCCCAGCGTAACCTCGGAGACCAGAAGCTCCATCCCTGCGCCTTCTTCAGCCGATGTCTTTCCCCAGTCGAAAAGAACTACGACGTTGGAAATAAGGAGCTCCTGGCTGTTGTCTTGGCACTCCAAGAGTGGAGGCATTGGCTGGAGGGGACCGCCCAACCGTTCATCGTCTGGACTGACCACAAGAACCTGGCGTATTTACAGAACGCCCAAAGACTTAATTCGAGGCAGGCTCGATGGGCCCTTTTCCTCGGCCGTTTCAAGTTTACCCTGACCTATCGTCCAGGCACTCGGAATGTGAAGCCAGACGCCCTCTCCCGACTCTACTCGCCCGACCCTCCAGAAACTAGGGTCCGCCAAGCTCAACGGACCGAACCCGATCCTGGAGGGGGACCTCCCAACCGCCTGTTTGTTCCTGCTGCCATGCGCTCAGAGGTTCTTCAGTGGGGGCATTCTTCTAGACTCGCTTGTCACCCTGGAGCCGCCCGCACTCTCCACTTCCTCCGACAGCGTTTTTGGTGGCCGTCCATGGCCCAGGATGCAGCCACGTTCGTCTCTGCCTGTCCCACCTGCTCCCGAGGGAAATCCTCCAACCGTCCCCCGGCTGGTCTCCATAGTTTCAGCCCTCATGTTTTGTCTTATAATTGATGCTCTGTGAATAAATACTTTCATATACTGTGTCATCAAACAATAGCCCCATCCTGAAGAGAGATGGAGGTGTGACATTCGACCTACTTTTCAACAATGTTCAGCTCAGCTCAGCTTTTACACTTCATAATCAATCACTCTTTCATTTACCAAAGCTGTTTCCAGTGGTGGAAAGTGATGAACTACATTTACTCGTAATGTTGCTTTTACTTTTACTGTACCTCGTTTTAAATCAAATCCCTTACTGGGTAAAATATTTTGGCCTGAATTTAAGAAAAACTAAAACTTTGGCAGTGAATGATGAGGACAGGTGAATTAATTAAGGTCCCTGAGTGAGTGAGAATATTTTACTCATACTTTATGTGTTTACATATTTTATTTTGTCTGCACTTTAATTTAATCAAAAGCAATTAATGTCCATGTCCTTTCTGCACAACACAGGAAATAACCCAACCTTGTTCACAAAGTAACTAAGTAACTTTTAAATAAGCTACTTTTTTACTTCTGTACTTTCCAACTTGAGTAGATTTTATTACAAAATTACGAGTAATCAGAACCGTTTCTTGCTATATGCGGACTATGCAGCTGTCTTTATTTGCATGTATTGCATGCATTCATTATGCATATATTTGCAAAGCATGTAAGTGTTCGTTGGGTAATCAGGTAAAAATCCCATTATAAATACATTATATTTATTTAGAAGTAAGTTTAGTTATTTCTTTTTTTTACTGTTTTTGAATCGTGGGTTAAAACTGTTTTATGTTATGCCACCTTGTTATGCTACCTTGTTATGCTACCTTAAAGTTTATATTAAACATTTTTCAAGAACCTACTGTATCTGTTGCATTTGTGAATGTACTTTAGCCTGCTTTCCTCTTAAAATGTAACAAACTGCTGCATCATCACAGAATAATGAAAAAGTTAGGAATCTCTAGTTTGAAAAAAATAAATAAAAATAGGGGCCCCCAAATAGTATCTCGCATAGGGCCCCCAATGTAATTTATTTTACATAGGGCCCTAATACTCTTACAGAGAGGTGGAATATTTTTTTCTTTCCACCTCAGTAAAGTGAAGTCTCTCAGCAGCGGAAGTGTGCGCACACACACATCAGTGGTGTGGTGGGGGGAGGGGCGAGTGTGTGTCTGAGCGTTTGCGAAACAGCACGTATCAACGTGAGAGCTGGAGAGCGTTCACAAGTGTCTGCTGAAGGACGTTATAAACTCACTCTCTCAGGTAAGACACTCGAGCTTAATGTCAGCGACTGCGTTTAGAAACTCTGTCTCTGTGGACGTGTAAGTCGCATTCTTATGTCTCGTAAAGACAGCCTGCGGAACCCGGACACTACTCTCTTGTTATAGAATGTTGTGAACGCTACTTAGCACGTACAGAACAGTACACGCACAGCTAGCTACAGTTAGCCCTGTGCTGTGCGCGAACATATGGAAATGATATTTATCATCCGGAAACGAGTCTGCGCTGATTCCTGCTGCAATCCGGTTTAAACACGTTTAAACAAACGGCTGAGTCCGTGTCAGGCCAGGAGAGAAGACCAAAAAACACTTTATTAACTAAGTCTAAGTGTCACTTCTCTAAGTCACATCATGTTTTCTTTACCCATGACCACACTGCCAAGTTAGTCTAATATTGGGCTGTCAAGCTAAAGTGATGTGCTATTTATTAATCTCATCGTATAAATTGTAGTTAGTGTGGTCTTTATTAAAGCTGAAATGATTAATCGATGAATCGATTATTAATCTATTTCTAAATTAATCGGCAACTATTTTGATAATCAATAATTGGTTTGAAGCTTTTTTCATGATTAAAACCTGATTTCTGATTGTTTTAGCTTCTTAAATGTGAACATTTTCTTGGTTTCTTTGCTCCACATAACAAAGAAATCATTATAACTGAATCAATTTGGTTTGTGAACAAAAAAAAGACTTTCGAGAACATCATCATTTCCAGCTTTGACAAACACTAATCAATGTTTTTTTTATGGACCAAACGATTCATCAATTAATCGAGAAAATAATCGACAGATTATTCGATTAGGAAAATAATCGTTAGTTGCAGCTCTAGTCTTTATTCCTTCTGCTTAAATTATTCCCTCAGTGTGACAAAAAAACAAAAAATGTCTGGTGTAAAAACCAACAACTTGCAGCCACACACACACACACACACACACACATACACACCTCCAAAATGTTGACATGCAACAATAAGGCAAAGTGTTATATTTCTGTGTTGGTGTTGCAGTGAGGTTTTCAAGTGAAAATGACATTCAGTTCATAGTCGTGGTTGGTTGGGTGGTTGCTGGTGGCTGTAAAGATGCCTGGGAATTCAAGATCAAATAACTGGCTAAAATTAGTCACGTGTCAGCTGTGACAGGGAGCCAGTGTCCTATGTGACTGGGAGTTTGGTCAGTGTCCACTCAGCAGGAAGCCATGACCTCGTACTGCAAGTGGTCACTGAGTAGAACATACTCTGTTGTGTCTCTGTTCCATATGAAGGAGTATTAGGGCCAACCCCCCCCAAAAAAACAGCCGAAAAAAAAAATGTGACACAAGAAAAAAAAACCAGGCAAAAAAAATAAACTGCAGAGGCTTGACCACGTACCACAAGCAACTATCAACTGACTGCTCCATGACAGCAGCCGGCTGGACTCCACGTCTGTCTGAGCTCCATACTGACAGATTCACGCAACTTGATCAGTTGCCTTCTTGTATCTTGTGAGACAACATACCCTCTCTGGATCACATGCAGGTGCAACCATCGGTACCCCTGCATCTGCCCCGTTCCAGCTATTTCATTTTGTATGAATGCGGCCACCTCCTCCAAGTTTGTATGGTTTATCCTCCTGAAACCTGTTCCGTTTTTGTTTTATTTGCCTGACTTTTTTTTTTGCTGGATTTTTTTTGTGCCGAATTTTTTTTATTTGCCTGACTTTTTTATTTTTCTGCTTTTTTTTTTTTTTTTTTTCGGTTGGCCCTAATACTCCTTCATAGTTCCATGATCCTGACCACGTCATAATAAACATTGACAATGATGATAAACACTGGATTTTGGATGTTGTTTTAAGCCTCAGATTATGATTATGATACATACTGTCACCTGGTAATTTAAGCAGCATCTTAAATTAAGAGCTCAGCTCATGCATGCTTCACTTCATCTTATTATGGATTTCAAGTTTATTTCAATTATTTTTGTGAGACATCTTAGCTGAATAATAGCATATGTGAGTACATCTCAGTTTGCAAATGTAAGATACAGGCAGATAAACAATTATTAATAAAATATACTTTTTTTGGAAACACATATTTCCTTAGTTTGCATTTTAAACATCTCACCTCACCTATGTACCATTTTCCTCTTCTACAGGGTTTGCCCCCAGGAAATTGGTTAGGCACGGTGGCCTATGGCCAAGTGTATTTTTTGAAGGGGGCCTGGCGTGAGCAAATGACATGATAACATAATTACAGATGGAATCGCACATTTTACAGCTTTTAACACAGATTGCATAGGATCCTACATTAAATGCTTTGAGTGTCACAACCCCCCCACAGCCTCCATTTGCCTACTGCACAAAAGGTGAAACTAAAGGCCAAATTATACTTCTCCGACTGCGTAATGTGTTATCTGACTGCTTAACCACGGAGCCTCCATACTTCTGCGTCGTGGACGGATACGCGCTGCAATCACCCGTCTGATCAGTAGGGGTCGCTGCGCAAGGTTGTTGTGCTTTTGGCTGCAGTGAACAATGGCATCCGAGAGAGAAAGACTGTTGTTGTTGAAACAGTGGCCGTTTCTCACTTTTCTGTGTCACGGAACGCAGTTTTAAGATAATTTGGGGCGAGAAATTGGCCATTTAGAGTTTAAACATGTGGTTTGTGTGTTAAGATATGACATAGTTTGGCAGCAACGTTGTCGGCGGTGATCAGCTCCGCCTCTGTGGACACTCGGTGCGCACTGTGAGCCGGCACAGAGCAGCTTCGCTCGCAGATCTTGCCGTCTCCGTTGTCCCTTGACGGAGTTACGAACACTTAAAAAATATTTTCTGCAGTCGGAGACTACGCAGAGGCTCTGCGACAGGCTCTGCGTCGACACAGAGGACTCTGTGTAACCTACGTAGAGCACTTTATGCAGGAGTATAAATAAGGCTTAACTTCAGCCTGATTCCAGCCTCTGTCTCCTCACCACTTACCAGCTCCACAAGACTTCATCCCCAATGCTGGTCTCAAACCTTCCAACCTGCTTGGCTCCTCTTCCACTTTAGCCATTTCTCATCCTCCTTCCCTGCCTCTGCTTTTCACTGGAATCCCGTAGTCAGGCTTGTAACAAAAAAAAAAAAGATAAATTAAAATATATTTTTTGGGATGAATACTCATGACAGAACTACTGAGCTAATTGGACTAGGGTTGGGTGATGTGACAAAAATAACATATAATGATTTTCTTTACATTGAATTCATGATTTATCACCAATTTTTTGACAATAGTTTTTTTGCTATTTTGCAGGTTATTGAGTATTGCAACCTTTCCATCAGCTCTTCTAGTCTATAAACCTAAGGATTCAAGAAAATTATATCAAAGCCAAAAAGTGCTCGCATGCATCTGCATAACATTGCACACACTTAATCTATTTTATTATTAAAAGAATGACGTGATTAACTTTGGATTAATTTAGGATTGTACAAAAATCACACAAGAACACCTGGCCTTAGATTTATTATAGATGGGCTTCCATTCATCCATCCATTATCTACAGCTTCATCCTCCACCAGAGGGTTGCAGGGGATGCTGTGCCTATCTTATTAATTTGTATTTTTCATCTTGGTTTTTTGTTGAAATTTTGAATTAAAAATTAAAAACCACAGAGCAGAATATTACTAAACATGAATGGAAACATTAAAGTGCCTAGTGATGTATAAGTTCAGGGTGGTTATGTCTCTGTGGAAGAAGCTGTCTCTGAGCCTGTTTGTCTTGGCTTTAATACGCTTCAAACTGTGGTATGAGCCTTTATGATATTTAGTGCGCTTCTGAGACAGCGTGAGCTGTAAAGGTCCTGCAGGGAGAGGAGTCGTATAACCCTGGGTATCAGCCCAATCTGGTCCACATTGCCACGCGCTCCATCAGATCATTCTCTTCTCTCTACCTCACTGTCTGCTCTGTCTGCCTCGCACCATGGGGAGCAGAGCTCTGCCCTGCCCTTATTATTTTCTTGGTCTTGAGAAGCTGCAGTACTTAATAAGGGACATGCTGCTGCAATTTATTTTTTGCTATACAAAACAATTCATTGTCTTCAGGAAGGCTGCTTCCTGTATGCCCTTGACTTGTTGTGGTTGCTCCTTATTGGCTGAGTGGTGAGTGGCACAATTTTTTTGCCCCCTTAAAGACTGCTGTGTTGTTGCACCCTTGTTTTGCCCAACAAGCGTGGGGCATATCGTGTATAGAGACATAGCATTCTTGAAGGAACATTTTCCCTAGCCTCTTTATGCACAAGTAGGCTCTGACAAGGCATCTTGTGAGACCTATTCCTGCTTATTCTTTGCTGGTGTAATGCACACACAGAGTGATTGAAACACAGCACTGTTCCAAAGTGTACAATAAGAGCTTTCTGATTTCAGGAGGGTGTATGGAGGCCCTCCAAGTCTTAAACTGCAACAACAGCAGTCTGACCAACGTGTGGAGCAAAGATTGTTTTTTGTGGTGGAAGCCTAGTCATGTCTTGAGGCCCAGCTTGCTTTGTATTTTAATGGTTAGTAGATGTGGGTAGGTTTGGATGAGTGCAAGTCCGTACTTGTGGACTCTGAAAAATACTTAAAAATTACTCGTCAGAAATGTGGGGTTGTGGAAGAATAATATTTGTAAAATGTTTCAGGACAGGGAGCAAGCTTCAACATGACTCAGCTTGTAGTTTATAGCAGCCATCTGTGGTCATAACAAGTGATTAACACTTAATTAGATGGGAGTTAAAACTCACAGGAATCACAAACATTAACACGGTTGTTTGTAGGGCTGAACGATTATGGAAAATAATCTAATTGCGATTTTTAGTGCCAATATTGCGATTGCGATGCGATAATTTTTTAAGGCCTTAATCTTCTGTATTATTTAACAAAGACAATGATACATATACATAATATGTACAAAATTCATCATAAGTATGGCCAATACTATATTACATTAAAAATAAACTGTTCTTTCCTGGAAGACAGACCTCTGTTATGATGACATGAGGTAATTGATGATTGATATTTTTATTTACTTACAAACATCTGAACATAAAGTTATGACAAGGAACCCTGGTGTAAACATTAAAATGAAAGTCAGTCACAAGTCACACAAAGTGCAGATTGCAGATGTGTATATATATATATATACATATGTATGTATATATATATATATGTGCATATATATATATGTATATGTGCATATATATATGTATATATATATATATGTATATATATATGTGTATATATGTATGTATATGTATATGTATATATGTATGTATATGTATGAAAGTGAGAAAATGCGTTAAAAAAATTAACGTGTTAATTCCACAAATTAATCATCCTGCGTGAACGCGTTAATTTTGACAGCCCTAGTATGTATATATGTATATATATATATGTATATATATGTGTATATATATATATGTCTTTCTGTATGCTGTAAAGTGGTTTTAAAATCGGCCCCAAAAATGGCAATAGGTGCATCCCTATGCTCATATTTCACTATTCATTGTTCATATGTAGCTACTGTGGCCACACAGTCAGATGTTTTTGTTACTGCGGAGAAAAAGTTACATATTCTTCATATTCTTCATATTCTGCTTGATGTGTGTATCCAGGGTGTGGATTATTTGTTCAGCTTTTTTGGACTGAATATTAATTAAAAATGAATTAAAATTAAATGCAATTGAATATTTATTAAAATTTTAAAAATGAGTGACCGTTTAAAAAAGCTTATGACAGGATTTTTATGACCCTGTCAGTCAGAATGACAGACTAGACAAAAGTCTAGCGCAACCTCTGATATACATATTTCTTTTCTTTTCTAATTTTTCTGATTCAATGTTTTCTTTCAGCTTCTCCCTCTCTAGGGGTCGCCACAGCATATCACATGATTTTTTTAGTGATTTGCACAGTAATCCATCCATCCATTTTATAGCGCTTTATCCTCCACATGAGGGTCGCGAAAGGCACACATATAAATAAACTATTCACTCCCATGGTCAATTTGGAGTGTCCAATTTACCTAATCCCCCGAGGAAGCTGGAGAACCTGGATTAAACCCACGCACTCAGGGGGAGAACATGCAAACTTCATGCAGAAAGGCGAACAGTCATTTTATTATATTATTACATTTTAATTATTCTTGTTAGTGCCCTTAGTGCTCATGTGGCATCCTTGGTAATTTGCTCCTTTGTCGATCCTGGACAAGATTTTGGTTTGCTTTTCTTTTCAGTGGCATGTGTAGACTTTTGTGGAATGACGTGCCCTGTCACAAATTTCTGCCTGGAAATTAAATATGTTATTTATGGTTTTTAGACACTGTTAAAATATATTTCTTCAAATTTACAGTGTCAGAATAAATGTTTTTACAATGTCAAAATAAAAAAAATAAACAATTTAAAAAAACGATCCCTGTTCATCCCTAAATCAAACAAATAAATTCAGATTTTACAATTTTGAGTAGTTTTTGCTCAGGTGTGTAAATAGTTCAGGTTTTTTGAAATGTGGTAAACGTCTTTGATTTATTATCCACATTGATAAAGAATTAAGCAACACAGTCTAAATAATAATAAGTGTTTTAACACATGTGAGCTACATGCACAGCAGGATTTTTGCTTTTATACCCTTTTTCTCACCTGTGACTTATCACTGAAGTCTGACTGTTTTTATGCTCTGAAGAATAAAATTATGTATCATTTAATGAGCTGAAATGAATGAAAATGTTAACTGTTCTCTTGTTACAGTGGTGGGTGGGTGTGATGCCACCATGGAAGGACAGAACAACAACCAGCCCAACTTAGACAACCACAATAATCTCTATAAGATACCTGGTCAGGAAGATCAGGTAGGTCTAACCAGAACTGGACAGTTGTTTGATAACATGACATTCATTGTATACTATTTGTACAAGAAGTACAAACACACAACACTTCTAAAGCTCACTCAGGGGTGCTGTGTTTCGGTGTGTAGAGTGGCTTGTCCTTCACGTGGAGGGTCAGTGGTTCAATCTGTGGCTCCTCTAGTCTACATGCAGATGTGTTCCCTAGATTATACTATTTATCAGAGGTGGGACCAAGGGCCAATTCCAATTCCTATCCCTATCTGGTGAATTCCAATTCCTTGCTTAACCCTCAATCTCAAAAATGCGCACTCCCTGTAGTGCAAGTGCTGTCCCGATTCTCAGAAAAATTAAGTTCAGGGGCGAGTTTAAGGGCTGTATCGCCCTCAATATTGAGATTTTCGTGTTTTCACATAAGAAAGATGGCGTCGAAAGCAGCGAAGCGAGTGCGATACAAATTAAGAATTTTCTATGTTAATAGAGATATAAAAATTATGAAAACCATTGTATTATCTTAGTTTAGGCCCATATTATGGATTACACTTACACTTGCACTAGAGGGAGCGCACATTTTTTGAGATTGAGGGTTAAGATTGAGGGTTAAGCAAGGAATTGGAATTCACCACAAGTCTTAGCAGTCAAGTCCAAGTCAAGTCCCAAGTAAAGACAGAGAAGGGCAAGTCGAGTCAAGTAACACCAAAGCCGAGTCGAGTCCAAGTCCAAGTTCCAAGCTTTTTCGAGTCCTAAACGAGTCATCATGTACGCTTCACTTAATAATGCCATTATTAGACTAACAATCATAATTTCAACATATCAATCTAATCTCCAATAATTTTTTGTTTATAAATACATTTTAAAATAAGTGCTGTCAAGTGATTAACATTTTTTTATGAATGATGTATGTATTAGATTAATTAATTACAGATCATAATTATTTAAACTTATTAATCTCATTTTTAATCTCACCTAAAAATTGCTGAGAAAAGACCTCAACTTGAGGTATTTTCATTTAAATTCATTACTTAACTATTGTGGCAGATCAAAAGATTGATATATAACAAAAGTGGCTTTATAAAGTAATTTATTATTTTGACAAAGCCATTTACATTCTGCTGTGTTATTGTCAAACTCTCAATAATTAGAAAATACAAATAAAAATCAGGTCCATATAATGTGCTCTAAGTAAACAGTTAGCAGTAAGAATTTCTGAGCAATACAACACTGGACTTGATCAGATAATAAAAAATAAATACATCTTATCCATCAATCACAGTGAGTGTCAAGTCTTGAGTGAATAGTATTCAAGTCCAAGTCAAGTCGCAAGTCATGGCGAATTTTATCCAGTGACGTGCGGTGAGCTCTAGGGTAGGTAGGCAGTCACAGACCAAGACGTACACACACTAAATTAGTATTTCATACGTTGCAGTCAGTGCACCATGCAATCTGTGAATATCATGATTGTAGTACTGTACTATAACAGAAACTTAAACTGTGTGTGTGTACGTGCGCGTTGCGTGTTAAAGAGAGGGAGTGCACTTGCTCATTTGAAGATGAAGTCCATGTGCCGTTACTTCTTCACAAAGTTGTCGATGACAGAGTTATAAAAGTCTCCTGACTTGGCCTTCAGTTTACAGTCTACAGAGTTAACAGTTGCTCTGTCCTTTTTCTTATACCACTCCTTTTGAAAAGTACGTATCATTTTCTGTCCCTTCCTTTGGAGAACGTCCGGTAGCTCAGGCGTGGGTCTCCCTCTGATAAAAGCTGCCGTTTTTCATCAAATGCCAGCCTTAAGAAATGTTTAAGCCTTTCTTGTAGAGCCATCATTACACCTCCCACTAAATTGCTGGACCTAAAACAGCGAGAGGGCGTGACAGTGTGTTGACAATTCACAAAAGCAATGCGAACGTAAATGCAGCACAAACATAGTACAGTAACGTCAATAGGCAGCGTAGCGATGTGCTTTTTGACGTACATTTTAACTATACGGGAAACTGACTGCGCATGCGCAAACAGTCACATACACACTGATGAGACAGAAAGGCAGAGGAGGTTTGTGCCTCTGCTCTGTAATAGAACGTTATGGCTTGTGCAGACGCTGCCTGGCCAGAAAACAGCGCTGTTGAGTCGCTTTTATTAGACTATGAAAATCACCAAATGCGGACACATTCAAAGTTATCTGAAATTAAAAAATACAACATTTAAAAAAATGCTCAAACCTTACATGAATTCAACCTCAAATTTTCCCTGACAGCCTAGGCACTGCCTACCCTGACCGCACGTCACTGATTTCATCAAGTCGAGTCTGAAGTCATTAAAGCGGACCTAGACCGGAAGTTCCAATTAATGCTGTTTTTTAGTGTGTATCTGCATCCTTACCTTGTTTAAGAAGCCCTGAAGGTTCTAAACAAACAGTTCAGCCACTGCTGAGAACGCTGTGTTTTATTGTAATCTTGGGCTCAGCGAGATCTCTGAAAAAACCCGGTCCGGTTACGTAAACAGCGGTTCTCCTGAACAGCAGATCGTCCTGGTCCGGGCACTAGTCCGGGCACATCCGGTTGCCTACATTGAACCGCAGAAGAAGAATAACGTCCAGTGTGGAGGTGTTTCACGAGCGACAGTGTCTTCTGACTCTGGGTCTGACTCCGGGTCAAAGTCATAAAAGGGACTGCGGCGGGGAGTCATGAAGAAGCTATTTTTAAACACTGTTAAAACAATGTTTTGATAATGAGGAGCAGTGCATCCACCGTTCCAGAGGGGGGAGCTGCCCTTCTGAGAGCTGGTGTGCTGAAAAGTATTGGCCAATCACAAGACACTGTCTTCTGGGAGTGAGAGTTCACTCTGAAATATCGCGACTCAGGATCAGCGTCAGAAAAGAGGATTTCTATCGGCTCGTTTACAGCAACTAGGAGGTTTTTGACCATAAAAACAAGTTAATGTATGTAAGTAGACCTCCATAACTAACATATGTGCAACAGGACCACTCTGTGAGCTTTAAAATAATGACTCGAGCCTGACTTGAGTCCAAGTCATGTGACTCGAGTCCACATGTCTGCTATTTATAATATTAGAGACATCCCCTCACCAGTTGATACATGACAGATGACCCAAGGCAATCTCTTAATCTCTGAAAATATTAAGTTTCAGAGGATTTAAATTCCTCAATAATAATGACTATTATTAATAATTAGAACAAAAATCTGTCAGGGCCAGGCATTATTGAACTTTGCATATTTTTAATTGCGCTAATTAACTTCTCGGATGAAAATGGCTGGTCAAGGCTAGTCTTTAGGTCTGGTTCTATGGCAGGTATTGGCCAATTTGTTCAGGAAGTTATCCATTAAAGAGGAGTCTCCGCTGGACTCAGAGGTGTAAAGACGAGATGAGAAGGATTTTAATTTGTTGTTAATTTCTAATTTCCTATTACCATTTCCTGTATTTATATATGGACACACAAACCACACACATGGCTAAGTTTAAAATCGATGGATTGAGTGACTGAAAAAGTAAGATTTCAATATTTATTCATTAGTAGGACAAATGGCTGCAATGACTCATCATTCCTTTCCACCAAATGCATAATTATACCATTCATTCATTCTGTAGTTATGGATGACGTGCATTGGGTTGTTGAACATTTTAACGAAATGTTTTCTTGTACAGAAAAATCTGTCAAACTACAAGTACTGCTGCACTCTGGCAAACTTCCGCATTGAGAAGAAGATCGGTCGTGGTCAGTTCAGTGAGGTCTATAAAGCCACATACCTGTTGGAGGGACAACTGGTCGCACTCAAGAAAGTCCAGGTAGAAATCTCTGCAGTTTCAAGACTGTTATTCTACAGTTTAAACTAGCTACGGGAAAACGATTTTTATTTCGTTGTTTGTCACTGCAGATTTTTGAGATGATGGATGCCAAGGCTCGTCAGGACTGCATCAAAGAGATAGATCTACTGAAGGTAAAGTTGATCAACTAAAGTCATTGTTTGAAGTGGAGGGTTGCTAGTTCGAGTCCCCACCAGGTCAAAGGGCAACCATTATTGCTCTCTGAGCACTGCTCATTGACTGCCCACTGCTTTTAATTCTAGGAAGGTTTCTAGTAGAGGATGGGTTAAATGCAGAGAATGAATTTCCCATTGAGGAATAATAATAAAAAGTACATAGTATTGAAATGTTTTAGATTAATCTAGGTCAATAGCTGAGGCGATACTTGAGTGCTTAAGTGGTTATATTTCAACTGAACATATTTTTTTGTTGTTTGCTTTTGTTGATGTTTCTAAATGTTCCCTCCCTCTTCCTGTTTGTCCTCTGCAGCAGCTAAATCACCCCAATGTAATCAAATATTTAGACTCCTTTATTGAAGACAATGAGCTCAACATGGTTTTGGAGTTGGCCGACGCTGGAGATCTGTCTCAGATGATAAAGGTGAGGATGGAATCACTGCCTCATCTCATGAAACACAGATCACACTAAAGGCCTGTTCCACACGGGATGTGTGCTGGGGCTGTGTAGATGCACATCTTGAGCTCGGCCTTCTCACCTATTTTTCACGTGCCATGCACAGTTCCCGGCAAGAATATGAAGAGAAAAGATCTGTAGATAATGATATTGACACCTACAACCGCGATTACAGAAACCTCAGACATCTCTCACTGCAGTTTAAGTGTCTACGCTGAATATGAATACATGAAAAGCATATATGTTCAAGCCTAAGGAGTAAAAGTAGCTGGATAGAAAAGTAGTGTGTAAACATGATGAATGAAATTGTACACCACAAATCATCAACTGATTAGATTATTGGCGTTAATCAGTGTGGTTTGAACTTTGTTAAGCCAGGAAGACTTAGCAAAAAACTAAGGCTACGTCCAGACAGAAACGGCAAAAAAGTGAGAAAGTGCGTTAATGCGTTAAAAAAAATTAACGCGCTAATTCCACAAATTAATCATCCTGCGGTAACGCGTTAATTTTGACAGCCCTAATTATTTTGCTTCATGATTGATCCTTAACGAATCATACAGTAAATCAAATGAGAGAATGAATATTTAAGAAGCTGAAAAATCACAAAGCTTGTTTTAATTGTTAAAAAAACAAAACTCTATAACCAAATTATTCATCATTGCAGACCTACTGGTTCCCTAAATGTTAAACTAATATTACATGATAATGACTGTAACGTGGTCGCTAAAAAATATTTAGAATATACTTTTTTAAATTAAAGGTGCCATATGTAAGAATGTGGCCAAAAACAGTTACTACATTCAAATTCAAAATACCGAGGTCTTTTAGGTTTCGTTTTCTGACGTAACTGGCAACCTGTGGTTGCTCGGCAGCTGAGACTCTACTGACTGCAATGATTGGTAGCCGGCAATAGGTGGCGCCACATGCCAAAACATGATTTCAAAACATAAACACAAAAAAACATTTGCAAAATATTCTTTTTAATGCAAATATTTTGGCTGTATTGTTGTTGTTGGTGAGTTCAGTTTGTTATATGAACATTATTCCTGAGTCTCTGTGACATATTAGGAGGATTTTATGGCCAGTTGCTTTAGATTTATTACATAATGCACCTTTAAATTTTGAAACCCCCGGGTGGGGGTGTGGTGATCTCGGAAGGGCCTCGGAATCCTTTGCCTGGGGTCAAAAATGTTCCAGATTCGCCCCTGAGTATTCACCTAAATCCATTCCAGTGATTAAAATCATTAAGTGCTTAAGTATGTGCGGAGGAGTATTTTAAATTGAATTCTAAAGTGTATGTGGAGCCAATACAG
This sequence comes from Microchirus variegatus, assembly GCF_963457635.1. Lineage (NCBI taxonomy): Eukaryota > Metazoa > Chordata > Actinopteri > Pleuronectiformes > Soleidae > Microchirus > Microchirus variegatus. The sequence continues at coordinate 18,851,629 of NC_139817.1, read as the reverse complement.
AGAAGCTAACACTGGAGTGATATGGTCTCTCTTTGTAGTTTCTGTCAGAACTTGTGCTGCAGCAATTACGTTTTAGAACTTTTTGAAACAGTGTTTCCTGGTCCTTGGGGATCCTTTTTCCTGCATGTTTTAGATGCAACCCTGCTCCTACACACCTGCAGGAGAAGACTGAGCCATATGCCTTTTTATCTTCCGGAACAGCACACAAGCATCACAGGCCTTTGTTGATTGATCAAATTTCACGAAGACGCTTTCTGTGGTGTAGCTGGATCTGATTGGTTTGGTGAAATCCAAGTGAAAGTCTCTTAAGATTTTGCGTTAACGCATGGCTAATGCGGTTTTGGATGTCAGCGGAAGTTACCAAATAAAGGGTTAAGAACATGTCCACTACTGGATCTCCTTTTTCGACTGCCTTTAAACTGGAAGTTTATAAACCACTCACTCTACCACACTAATTATTCCGTTATCCATCTGTTTAGTATTTCAAGAAGAAGAGAAGACTAATCCCAGAGAGGACTATATGGAAATATTTTGTCCAGCTTTGCAGTGCCGTGGAACACATGCATTCACGCAGAGTGATGCACCGAGGTAAATACTGACACACACACACACTCATCTACTCCTCTTCTGTGCAGCCCTCACATCATCTCCACGACTGTTTCTACAGCTATCATTAATCCAGCCTTCCTCTTACATCTACTGAATATTTTTTTTACCTCTCTTCCAGAACAAAATGAAGGAAGGAACAAAAATAATTAATGTTTTATAATAAATTCTAATTAAAAAAACACATGGAGGCAATAGGTGTAGTTATAGAGCTCATTACATACTGCCAACCAGGTTCTCGAGAAAGTTCATCTCTTCATGTAGACCGTTTTTAAGCACATTGTAATTCTAGTGAAAAGGGGTGTGAAAATGTCTTGGTCTAAATGTGTATGTTTGTGTGAACCAGATATCAAACCAGCCAACGTGTTCATAACTGCAACAGGAGAGGTAAAGCTGGGTGACCTGGGCTTAGGTCGCTTCTTCAGCTCCAAAACCACTGCAGCTCATTCCTTAGGTAATGTAAGCATGCACATGTCCTTTTCTGTACAGAACATACTGTATTTGATAGGGTAACATTTTAAAAAATGGCAAATGCAGGATTCAAAAATGAAAGAGAGTCTATAATAATCCAAACAGGGGAGATGTGAAAAGTAAAACAAAAACAGAGATGCATTAGCAACTACAGTATACCCATGAAATACAAACACTGATAATATATAATACAGATATAATACTACAAACAATATGTAGAAATTACCTGTTCAGCAGAAAACACGCAACGTCGGTGTGTCTTTTTGGTGCCATGATTTATTTTCTTAAGATTCAGGTGCCAGTCCTCTTTCTTCAGCAGCACAATAAATTGACACTGGAGCCAAAACTGCCAACATTACATTTGCATGTTTGTCCACGTCAGGCTCCTGTAGAAACATAATGTGATGCAATTGTAGAGGATTTTAGAGAAGCGGTCCGTGACTATATTGTTAATGTCTTATTCTAAGACTATGAAAATAATACAGTAATTATTATACGGACAAGATATATATAATATATATAAAATCATATTGAGATATACTTTGATCTCTTTTCCAGTGGGGACACCTTATTACATGTCACCAGAGAGGATTCATGAGAACGGATACAACTTTAAGTCAGATATCTGGTCCCTTGGCTGTCTTCTCTATGAGGTAAGTCATATACATGTGATCTTTATTATACTGATGTTTTATAATATTTTGCCGCAGAAGGCAGCAATATCTTCGCCTTCTCTATGTGTATGTATAAATACTATTATGGTGTGTTTTTTTGTTCTAGACTTACTAATATGTACTAATTTTTTCAGTTAGCTAATATTTTTGTTTCTAGTTTTCATTAGAATGAACCAATCCTTTTTTTTTTCAGATGGCAGCACTGCAGAGTCCGTTTTATGGAGACAAGATGAACCTGCTCTCCCTGTGCCAGAAGATTGAGCAGTGCGATTATCCCCCGCTCCCTCCTGATCATTACTCTGACAAGGTAAACTTTCCCCCCCCCCAGATATATTCAATCCCACCAAGGATTTGCATTATTCTCCGACATCAAATATATACTTAAAGGGACACTCTGTAGTATTTATGGGTTTATATAACCCAAAATCCACTCTTTTATACATATTATGTGCTCCTGCATTGTGTAGTCGTTGTATAATAGTTTTTGTTTCATTTCCGTAGTGTTTCAAAAGTCATGTAAAATAATATGGTCGCGGGCCGCGGTTGCATAGCCACTGTTAGCAGCGAGACGCCATGTTTCTACCGGAGCCTGTAAGGACAAACGCGAGAGAACAAATCAAGCGTCGCTTTACTTATAGCGGAAGTCCCGCCTCCACTCTCTCCGCTTCGTCTGCTACGGCCGCGGTAGCTCGCCCTCTCCCTCGCCTCACGAACCTCATCTGCTGACACGGAGAAAGACGACGAGGACGACATTTGACTGGCTGCGGATACCGTAGCGCTCAGGGAAGGGAGGGGGTGAGCAGAGGAGCAGTTCTTTGTTGTAAATTTCAGCCTCTCCTCTAGATGGCACTATAAACTACTCACTTCACCTTTAAATGACACATTTCAGACATAATCAGACGCTGCAGTGCACACATGTTCTGTGTGCAGCGTCTGCCTCGGTGACCGGTTAGGGTGATAGGAAAAATGGGGGACAGGAGAGTTGGGGGACAGAAAGGGGGGAGAAAAAGTGTATCAGTACGGTTTCGATATCTTAATATAAAACTGCTCAGACTAGCAAAGGCAATATTACCTTGTAAAAATAATTAAAAGCACAGATATAATCACACCACAAACTTTATTTAAACAATAGTGAAATCAGATCAAATTAAACAGCAAACATGAAACCACACAAATTAAAAATAAATAAAGTTTAGTGCTATCCGATTAAAATTAATAACATTTTAACCCACTCACAGAAACTACAACTACACCATGCTGCTCCAAGTGAAAGAGACGGATGATGACACTTGCTCTGGGTGGCGCTGTAGAGCAAGTGTCTGAAGGTGACTTGAGCAGAGCAGAGTGCGCTCTTGTCTCTGCTCCTGAGTGGATCTAATCACTCGGCATTGTGTATTTTAAAGCTCACATAGAGTGGTCCTTTTGCACATATAGATAATGTGATCACACAAAGGCAAACTTAAGACAAAAGTTAACATTTGTTCAATCAAAACAAATAAACTTACTGTACAAAAAAATTACTTGCATAAATAAAAGCTTAGGCTAGCTGCCGTATTCTCCCAGAAGTTACAAAAATCAAATGTGCACAATTTGGTGTTTTTTTCAAAATAAAAAACAAAAAAAAAACAAAAAACGTTTTCCCCCCCAAAAAATCGATTTCTGAAGTTTATGAGTCAATTCAGATTGTGGATGATTAGAATCGCGATTCATATGTGAATCTATTTTTTTTTCTCCACCCCTAGTATATGTATATATGTGTATATACACATATATACGGTCACAAGTTGGCTAACTTGTGACCGTTTGTGTTTTTTTTTTTTTCAATGCCATGTGATCTATTGGGCACCCCTGGTTTAAAGTAACTTACCCAACACTGTAAGTCTTAATAGTCATCGTTATCTTTTAAACTAATAAACTCTACTTTCCACAGCTGCGGAACCTTGTAAGCATGTGCATCAACCCTGACCCAGACCAGAGGCCAGACATCGTCTTTGTGCTGCAAATCGCCAAACAGATGCACATGTGGACGTCCAGCACCTGAGCACCACCTCTGCTCGGAGCCTCCGTTTTGAGAGTCTCAAACCACTGGACGTCAGCCGTGGCTGGTCTGACACTGAAAGTCTTTGCCTCATCTCGACTCGAGGAGACAAGTGGACTGAGATGTTTCAGTGTCCCAACACTTGGAGGATGTGAAGAGATGCATTAGTGATGTGGCACTAGTGGGAAGGTTGTTCCTCTTTTCTTTAGTTAAGGACATTTTGATCACGGACTTCTTTGAAACCTTTTTTGGGGGGTTGCATTCCAAGTGGTGGTGGATCCTGTATCTCAAGTCAACTGTGCCATGGAGATGCATATTCTCAGTATTTCTCATCTATCATCTTTCACTGTACCCATATTATTCATGTTTATAATCGGACTGAATATATAACTAAGGGGTCTAATGGGGAAAGTATATATATATGTGTGTGCAACTACAAAGTCACATCAGTCTGAGAACGGTTTCTGATAAAAAAAGCTTTGCTTTCACTCCAGTGTGATGGAGTTGAGGTGATACATACTGTATATGTATATCTAGCAGAAGTTTAGTTCATTTTATTTTTTAGGTTGTAGAGCTGATGGAGCCTGAGATCAAAGCTCACAAAAGTGAAGCAGCTCATCCACGCTCTACTAACTGGGAAAATCCACAATGTCCATAAAGACACAAAGAAATGTGACCCCTGTAATTCAAGAGGAGAGTTATTTCCAGGATCTACATAGTTATGCATCTGTGTGCGTGCATGCGCATGTGTGTTTTTCCCACTTAAATTCTTTCAGTTTTTTGTGTCTAAAGCTTCATTTCTTATCATTTTGTTGCCTCCTGGGCAAGTAACATGACACATGCAAACAGAGACGTGTGAATTTAAAGGGACGGTTTAGTTTTTTTTTAGAGTATAGTTAAAAAATATATATATTTGCACTCTTTCCAGGGAGAGTGCAGTCGGCACCAATTATATATATATATATATATATATAGATATTTATATATATATTTATATATATATATTTTTATATATATTTATATATATATATATATATATATACATATACATATACATATATACACACATATGTATATATGTATATACATATATATATCATTGTTGCTGATTGCACTCTGTGGAAAAACAGGTTTGCTCTCTCTGGAAAGCATGGCTGCATTATTGTTTTAGCCACAATAAAAATAAACTGCACACACTCACATGCCATGGTGTAACATTGCTTATTTTCTCTGTGGTATTTGATGTGGGAGAGTGAGCTGTGTATAAAGTGACACACTGTTGAAAAAAGTGGGACTAACAGTGAGTTAGAGTAGCAGAATGACCCCTAAGTGATCATAGACTGTCATAGGTTTTATTGTAAAGTGTGCTAAAATCTTTTTCTTTCCTCACTGTCCCTACTGGCAGCAAGCATCTGTGTGTCTTGTATGTGTCAGTAACTCATGCAACCACAGTTGTAAAAAAAAAAAAAAAAAAAACTTGAGTTCATGACCACAGTGTTGTGTTGGATCAACAAGGCGATAATATTCTTCAGATCAAAACTCAGTCACAACAGCTGCTCCTCGCTTCCAGGTGTGTTTCTCTCAATGTGTCATCATCGTCCTTCATCCTGGATTGACTTTTATTAAGACTTTATTAACCTCTGATTTTATCCTCATTTGTTTACTCACTATGTTGTTGATGTTGACTAAATACTTGCATAACGTTACAGTGTTTATAGTGGAATATGGAAGGAAAATGAAGCTGTCCTGTTTAAAAATGTACTACTCATTATCCACGTGAAGCTGAAGGAGCAGCACAGCACTGAGTGCTGTGTGTCTTCTGTTCTGATCATTTGAAATCCAAACACACAAAGTCTTTGTTGCCGAAGAAGAGGTTGTTTGTGGTATAGTGGGTTTTGTTAAGATGTTAAATATTTGAGTTGTTTGATATCATGTACAAGAGCAGAACGTTGTTTCCGTGAATTTATGTAACTGCAAATACAAACCATCATGACTGTGAAGATGCAAACGCCATAAATCAGAATGAGACGCTGTGAAAGTCATTTGGATCAATACTGAACCAGAATAGTTTTGATGACATATTTTCCAACTTGGCACAAAGAATAACTGAACATTTCATTCATCTGGTAATAACAAACTGTATTCTCTGAAAATGAAATAAACGTATTACCTACACCTACAAGTTTTCACCTGCATTGATGTTGAAATCACCCAAAACGATGGGGGTTTTTTTGCGCATTAATTCAGATAATATCTATCTTGGCCAAGACTTCCTTGAAAAGACGATGGGAATTTCCTGGTTAAATAAAGGTTAAAGGTGCCATATGTAAGAATGTGGCCAAAAGCGGTTACTACTTTCAAATTCAAAATACCGAGGTCTTTTAGGTTTTGTTTTCTGTGGTTGCTCTGCAGCTGAGACTCTACTGACTGCAATGATTGGTAGACGGCGGTAGGTGGCGCCACATGCCAAAACATGATTTCACAAACATGATTTGCAGTCTGCAAAATGTTTTTTTTAATATGAATATTTTGGCTGTACTGTTGTTGTTGGTGAGTGCAGTTTGTTATATGAACATTATTCCTGAGTCTCTGTGACATATTAGGAGGATTTTATGGCCAGTTGCTTTAGATTTATTACATAATGCACCTTTAAAGGTGAAGTAAGTAGTTTATAGTGCCATCTAGAGGAGAGGCTGAAATTTACAACAATGAACTGCTCCTCTGCTCACCCCCTCCCTTCCCTGAGCGCTACGGTATCCGCAGCCGGTCAAATGTCGTCCTCGTTGTCTTTCTCCGTGTCAGCAGATGAGGTTCGTGAGGCGAGGGAGAGGGCGAGCTACCGCGGCCGTAGCAGACGAAGCGGAGAGAGTGGAGGCGGGACTTCCGCTACAAGTAAAGAGACGCTTGTTTTGTTCTTTCGCGTTTGTCCTTACAGGCTCCGGTAGAAACATGGCGTCTCGCTGCTAACAGTGGCTATGCAACCGCGGCCCGCGACCATGTTATTTTACATGACTTTTTGAAACACTACGAAAATGATACACAAACTATTATACAGCGACTAGACAATGCAGGAGCACATAATATGTATAAAAGAGTGGATTTTGGGTTACATAAACCCATAAATACTACAGAGTGTCCCTTTAAGTAAAAAGTTTAATTAAAAATGGCTCAGACTATTTGGCCTGAGCTTTGGGGAATATTCGGCACAACATAAGCATGAACATGTGTGGGTGGTGACCTGTCCAGGGTATTACCCAGCTGAGATTGGCACAGCAGAAAGTCAGAATCTTTTCTTGACACCAGCTTCACGGTTAGTTAAAGACAATGTTGAACTGCGAGACCGCAGTGGCCAAGGCCTCTAGTAGCGTAACTGTCTTGACATTAAAGCTGACCTAGACCAGGGGTCCGTTTCACAAAGCAGGTTCAACAAACTCTCAGTCTAACCCTGAACTCTGAGTTGATCTACTCTGAGAAAGGAAACTGAGTTTTCGGTTTCAGAACAGCTGATTTGAGTTAGTTTGTTCAACTCGGAGTAGTTTCACCTGGAGTTAAGCGAGTGCACCACAAGTATAAAAAGACAGCATCAATGGAGCCCCGTTTCGACGAGTCACAATGACAACGGGGAAGCGGAGGGTGACGTTTGTTATTTGAAAGATACAAATATTACCCACTGGATTTGAAAATATTAATGTGTGAGTTTGAGCAAGTTTTAGAAGGAAGTGTAACAGCAGCAAAAGAGAGGGAGACGGCGTCTGAGAACACTGCTGCAGATGAGGAAGTTTAAATGTCGTCCTTTGCACAATCACAATAATATTACAGGGGAAACTGCTTGACTTGTAGACTATTAATTTATTTCATTTAGGTGTAATCCTAAAAAGTATTTTTTTTTTAACCGCAGCGCAACACACTTTCTGCTATGATGTTAGAGCGTGACTCCGGTTGTTAATGTTTGAAATGTAAGGACTGATTAGGTTGTGTATGTAAATGATGGACTGTGACATGAAACAGTACCGCTCAAAAAGAAAAGTGTCTGGAAATGTAAGAACATCTATGGGCGGTCTGATAATCATCTCCTGACGAATATTTAATTCTCTGTGCAGTAATGCTGCACCTTCATCCACTGGATCACTGTCAAAAGGACATGGTAGTGAAAATAGTCTTCACCTAATATAACTTCTAATGTAGACGACAGAACAGACGCAGAACTATACTACGCCAAAACTCTGCTGACTGAATGAATGAGGAAATCAAATACCGTGTGTGTCTGAAAGAGGGCGGAGACAGAGAGAAACTCAAGCTTGCGGAGAAAAACCTGGTCCCGACCAGGTTAGTTTCAAAGAGCATGTTACCATGGTAACTGACCGAGAGCTTAAGTTACCTCTCTCTGTGAAACAGGCTAGAGTTACTCCTCTTTCTCTGGTTTGACTTACCTCCCTTTGTGAAACGGAAAACTCAGTGTCCCTCATTTCAGGGTTAACAGACTCAGAGTTTTCACTAAACCTGCTTTGTGAAACGGACCCCTGAAGTTCAAATTAACGCTGTTTTTTAGTGTCTGCGTCATTACCTTGTTTAAGAAGCCCTGAAGGTTCTAAACAAACAGTTCAGCCACTGCTGAGAACGCTGTGTTTTATTGTAATCTCGGGTTCAGCGCGATCTCTGAAAAAACCTGGTCCCGTTACGTAAACAGCAGTTCTCCTGAACAGCAGATCCTCCTGCTCCGGGCACTAGTCCGGGCACATCCGGTTGCGTACATTGAACCGCAGAAGAAGAATAACGTCTGTTGTGGAGGTGTTTCACGAGCGACAGTGTCTTCTGACTCTGGGTCTGACTCCGGGTCAAAGTCATAAAAGGGACTGCGGCGGGGAGTCGTGAAGAAGCTATTTTTAAACAGTTAAAACAATGTTTTGATAATTAGGAGCAGTGCATCCACCGTTCCAGAGGGGGGAGCTGTGCTTCTGAGAGTGGGTGTGGTAAATAGTATTGGCCAATCACAAGACTCTGTCTTCTGGGGGTGAGATTGATGTCTGAAATATCACGGCTCAGCACAGCGTCAGAAAAGAGGATTTCTATCAGCTCGTTTACAGCAACTAGGAGGTTTTTGACCATAAAAACAAGTTAATGTATGTAAGTAGACCTTCATAACTAACATATGTGCAACAGGACCACTCTAGGTCCGCTTTAACTTACTTGTCTCTCGCTCCTCTTGAGGTTGTGCTTTTCTTCACCGTCTTCTGCAGAAACCTGTGATTCCAATTTAAATTATTCATATTATGCATTCAATTGCGTACACATTAATTCCAGTGCTTACTCCTAACGATTATCAGTTTTTCATAGCGTGATCATATGGATACATGCAAGTGAGGTGAAGTGAGCCCGTGGGCGACCCCTGATTTAGAGTCACCAATTCACCTAATCCCCATATTGCATGTTTTTGGACTGTGGGAGGAAGCCGGAGGAAACCAACACACACACGGGGAGAACGTGACCTCCATGCAGAAAGGCCCTTGTTCCAACCGGGGCTCGAAGTTGTCCAACCTCAGTCTTACTTGAAATCATTTACTCTGATGTGGTGCTATACAAATACAGGGTTCCTACAGCTTAAAGCAAGTTCAATTTAAGACTTTAAATGCCACTTGCAGTGAAATTTAAGACCAATTTAACAATAAACGAAAACACCAATTCTGCCCCAAACACTTTAGGGACAACTTTGCACAAAAGTTTATCTCAACATAAAACTGTTTTTTTTTTGTTTTTCTTTAAATAACCGTTACCATTTTGAGATTTTCAGTTACAAAAAATATTCATAATAATCCTTCCGCGTTCACATTTTCAAGATGTTTGAAAGAGGGATTTAAGACATTTTAATACTAATTAAGGCCTTGTTTTTAGATTTATGAATTAATTTATGAGTTTTAACATTTTTAAGGATCCACCCTGATATAAAAATTATTCGAAATGTTTTGCAAATAAACCCCTCAAATGTTATCATAGAGTATGTACAGGAACCACATACTCCACACCACAAAAGAAGTACAACACAAGTACATGAAAACATTTATTAAATGGCATGCATACGAACATAACAAGTACTTCAAACATTTCATCAAATATCAAATAACACATCCTAAAACAAATAACACTTCTTCGAGGTGCAGAGCTTATTCAGAGCGAGTAAAGAGGAACTGGCGTTTGATGCACGTCATGACTTTAAAGCCCTGTGTGAAGCACACACATCAACATGTGTCACAACGCTTTCACACTGCAAACACAAGTCGGTATAAAAGGACTATTACACACTTCACTGGTCCTGTAACTTCCTAATGAATACAATCATGTCAAGTCATGACATTTCCATCATTGAACAGATGCTAAACAATAAAAAATACCACTGAACACAACCTTTCATGTTATAATTACTGTTGTCCACTCACTGTTTCAGAGCGAGTTTGTCCTTCCAATAATAATTATTTTACCAAAGTCTGCTAATAACACTGAAAATTTTCAGCAAACAAACCAGCCCACTACTGACACCATGTGGCTGTTTATGTCATTAAAGATAAAGCAACCACGATAAAAGATTTCCTAAAATGACAAAATTAAAATGTATTTTAAAATGAGTTTTTAACAAAAAAAAAACACACGTTCTGTCGTTGGGTTTAAGCACAGTTGAAAAAGAAAGAAAGGAGGGTTCTACAAATACAAATTCTGTTCCTTTTGGTTCTTCGTATACATTTATAAAAAATATATATACATTGACCAAAAGCAGTTGTATTATCAGAAATCAAAAGATAGAATCAAAACAATCCAAACACTGTATTGAAATGCACTACAAAAGATAGAAAAATAGTTCTAGTATTAGTAGTATTACAGTTGGCAGCAGACTGGCTGGGCTCAGAGAAGGAGGGCTGGTGTTGGTGAGCTGGAATCACATGATCACATGTGGAATCACATGATGGAGCAGCCTCTCTTGGCCGTGCGAGGATCGCCCTACAAAAGAAACAAGTTGTTTTATTTATATAAAACAACACAGCAAACCAGGCAGAATTATATAAATGCTCTGTATTTATATCGCACTTTTGTAGTCAATGTTGACCGTTCCAACCATTCACCCATTGACACAGTGCAGCATATTATTTTCTATCACATATCTTTCATAATCATTCACACACTGCTGGCACAGATCGGCGAGAGCTCCCTTGTCCATGTGCTGATTGAAACTCAAGTCACACCATCAAATGTCGTTATTACGGTTACATTGTTCTTGTCAATAAAGATGTTATATTTAGGGATGCCCTGATAATTCGGCGGCCGAAACACAGCGAGTTCACTGTGGAACAGCACCTATTAAATGCTGGCACGTCTCTTTGCGCTAAAGAGAAACTTGGCTGCATACAGAGCAGATTATGAACTCCCTGCGACTTTGACTTCACACCAGAGAACATTCTCTCTCTTTGAGCAGTTAACTAAAGAAATCGGCTCATCTGATGCATCTGTTATTCCCTTAATTGCAGCGCTAAAGTGTCTTCTACACAAAGATTGAGAACATGGAGTGAAAACAATGAAAAGTGAGCTCTGCTCTTAAAGAGTCTGTCACCACGTTTTATTAACATCTACCCAGATCCCCTGCACTTCATTGCGACTGTACTCGATCCTCATCATAAAGATGTAATGTTATGTGAATTGTTTTTGATGGGTTAGGATTAGGTTTAACTGATGTCTAAAACACATGTTACTATTTGAAATGAAAATGCATTTTTTTTCAGCATATTTCATGTCATAACTAATGTGGTCAGGTGGTGCAACCAATATCTGTCAAGTGGTGCAACCAATTTAAACCAAATAAATGATAAGTTAAAGTGACCAAATGGTTTATAAATGTAATGTGTGTAGTTATTATACTGAATATATGAATTTGTGTGATTATTTTCCTGTCTTTAAATATAAAATTGGATGTTAAGGATGCTTAAAACCTGACCTACAGAGACCAAAAATCTTAAATTATCCCACTCTGGAAGGGAGGGGTGGAGTGGGAGGTGGATACGACTCGCAGGAGTGTTTTGATTTTGAGTGTAGTAACCGTATTTGGCCGCATTGTTACAGATGGCGCCTTTAAGAGAATTAATCATTATACAAGTACTTTTAATACTTAAAGGACATTTAAAATCAGGTACTTTTTACTTTTACTTAAGTAAATATTTCTCTGGTTATTTGTACTTTTACTTAAGTACTGAGATTCAGTACTTCCTCCACCACTGCCAGACAGCTGCAGCACTCAGTGGAATCCCAGGCTAGCGTTAGTACAGACGCGCCTCGTACAGAAAACGCAAGTGTGAAAAGCCAGAGCTTGAGGAGCCACAGGCTCCTTCGGGACTGCTGTTTGGGAAAACCACAGTTTTCGAGTCTACTACAGCAGCAGCGTGGGGAAAACGTCACTCCTCTCTGCTTTTGAGGTTAGGCTGTTCATTTTATGTCTCTGTGTCGCTAATGCTGTGTTGTCTCACCTGCTGATAAAAGAGGTCCTCCTCAATGGCCTCCACGCCATTATCTTCCTCCTCTTCACCCTCTTCTTCTTCTAGTGATGTCTTGTATGTTGTGGTTCTCTTTGCCACCTCCTGCAACACACACACACACACACAAGTTCAAGTCTTCAGCAAAACAGTGGACAATAACAAGCTCAAAAATTCGAAGCATTTTTGGCTGGGATGTTTTCAAAATGTCCCTGTATCTAGAGAAAGTATATTGTGAGCGATGGATTCTTGCGCAGCTCATGTAAAACATGGTCGAAATTCCTGATGAATCACTGGTATATCAAAAATGAATCCTATTTGTGATGCAAACATGTTTCGGACCAAAATGTATGGCTTATTGATTACAGGGTATTTTAGAGACATTTGTTTTACAATTATTACAACAACATCCTTTATATTATATATCATCCCATGTTTAGTTAGATTCAATTGTAAGAATCATATCCATTTAAGATCCAATGCACATTTGTGTACCTTCGCTAAAGGAGCATCCGTTTTCATGGCTGTGGGTTTATCTGCATGTTTATTGTCCTGTTTGCAATTTACTGTGCGCACTACACTGTAAACAAGCCTGTAAGCAGGTAGAGTTCTGTACATATCCAGAATGTCTTCTGGATTCAGTGGATCAAAGTGTAATCATTTCAGGTTCTGGTATGCAAAAGCTGACAAAGTGACTGTCCAGACCTCTACAGTGACTAAATCATTGGCTTATATGGTGGTTTGACATGGTCTCACCTCTCCCTGAGGGTTGATAAGAACCACATGGACGTCCTCTCCTGAAGCCCACGAGGACAGGTTCTTCCACACGAGGTCTGCGGGAGGTTTAGAGCTCACACCAGCATCAGAAGCCCACACCTGCACAAGAACAAATACTTGAAGCCACCAGAAAAAATCCTCACATTTTAAATTCAATGTAAGTTCATTCTTACTTTATTGTCAACTTTAAATTGTACCTAAATATTACATATTGATATATTTGTGTGTGTCGTGTGTAAAACAAAGTCATGAACGCCCACTTTGAGGAGATACTATATTAACTCCTCAACGGAGGAAACAACAACCAAACCATGTAGAGGCAATCCGAGCTGGGACCATGTAGTAGAAACATGGCAAAACCCTCTCTATTCAGAGCATTTCTGACATGGCATGTTTTCTTCTATAAATATTTGTTATTTCTTTTGACATTCTTAAACTCCTGAGGAGGTGCAGCTAAAAATGGTTATAAAGTAAGACAATATCTTACCATGACTTTCTGACCAGCCTTCAGAACATATTTGGGAGTGAACTTGTAGGTGACCGTAGCATTTCCACTTGTCTTGATCATCTCATAACCCACCATGGCCTGATCCTAAACGGACACAATCATCGACACAGTTGAGATGCAGGTTGAATACTTATCTCAAATTAAAAAATACATACATTCATTTTGTCCAACAGCCATAGATACAAAACACATTACAACAGGATCTCACCTGATCTCCGCTGTTGTAGAGGCAAACGAACTTGCCATCAGTATCAATCTCGTCGATGCAGATGGGTCCTGTTGCTGAGGCAGAGTGAGCGATGGACACCGAGCTGCTGGCTTCCTGTTCTTCCACATCCACTCGCTTCCTCTTTCCCTGAGTGGTCTGGACACTGCGGCTGCTGGATGAGGCTCTGGACACTGTGACACGAGATGAAGGACTGGGAGACAGCTTCAGTCTGCAGGGGGAAACACACAAACAGTACATTGTTTTCCTGAATATCTACATTTTCTGAAAGGAGAAAATACTTGGATTATGGAATGATGTGATATGAGGTATGGGAATTGCATTGTTGATTACTGTTGGGCTGGGCAATATGGCCTCAAATCAATAGCAATTGCTCGAAAATGTATACTGAAAAAATGGATTTAAAACTTTTCCACATAGTATCACCCTTTGGTACAGGGAGGTCTTTAATATCCTCTCTCATGAAAGGCTACAAGCTGTTGTAAAGTGTAATGATGAGTAATTTTGATTCTGTGTTTTGTATTATGTCTTCTTAAAGATAATAAAATGTGTTTAAAATCAATATCAATATCACAATATATTGAGCAGCTTACCTCGATAACGATAAATGAACGATAAGTTCAGAAGAGAGAGAATGCTCTGTGGCGGGGAGTTCATAATCTGCGATATACGCAGCCAAATGTGTTCCCTGGTTTATAGGGATGCACCGATTAATCGGCCAGGGATCGGAATCGGCCGGTCACCGATTTCGGCCGGTCACCGATTTCGGCCGATCACGTGAAAATCGGCCGATTCCGATCCCTCATGATCAGTCAGAATATTCCGATTTTAATAAGCTGATCAAATGCACCCGCATAGCGCAGCATCAGAGAGAGAGAGAGAGAGAGAGAGAGAGAGAGAGAGAGAGAGAGAGAGAGAGAGAGAGAGAGAGAGAGAGAGAGAGAGAGAGAGAGAGAGAGAGAGAGAGAGAGGGGTAATTTACTTATTTGTGTGTAGGTATGTTGTGAAATATGTTTAAACTTAAATAAACTACACATACAGGTAGTGATTAGTTTTTGTATTTTTAGTTGTATATTGGATGTGAACAACATGGTTCCATAACACTGCACTTTTAAGATGTGTGTGAATATTCCACAGCATTATTTAGTTCTATTTTATAGTGGTAATCTGTTCAAAAAGTCACACTTTAAGTTATTATGTTCCATGGTAGCATGTTCAAATGTATCATGACAATTGTTTTTGTATTTTTGTATATACTTCTATTTTATAGTGATTCGTTTTGAATTTTTAGTTGGATATTGGATGTGAACTGATTGTATTTCTATGTTAAAATGTTCTATTAAAGAGAAAAGATGCAAAAATATATATCTTTCTGTATGCTGAAAAGTGGTTTAAAAAATTTTAATCGGAATCGGCTAAAATCGGTATCGGCAGGTCAAACTTCTTGAAAAATCGGAATCGGCCCCAAAAATGGCAATCGGTGCATCCCTACTGGTTTAGAAAAAACACTGTGGCTAATTTCGATCACATTCAGCGAAGTTACAGGGGGAAATGGGAGGAAAAAATAGGTCCAATTTCTTATTATTTTCAGCGGCTGGAAGCCCTGCTGGCTAAAAGCCCGTCTCCAATCCCTTTTCAATGTTTGAGGTTTAAAGCACTCTTGTGTTACGTGAAGGTTAAGATGTATAGGGGAGACATGGAAAGTCGAAAAATCGAAGCTGCAGAACTAGTAGACCATGCCGACACAGAAGAACTTGGAAGACGCCATCCGCGCCGCTTTGTGAGTGGTGCCCACTCACAAAGCGGCGCTGCATGTAAACATTTCATTAATGTTAATATATTTGTTTCAATCACTGAATGAAGCCTGTCATATTTGGACAAGAGTCGGGACCTTAAATCACTTGCACGAAACTCTTGATCAGCACTCAGCATTTGTTTGTTTGTCATTTAAACAAGTGTGCACAGAGAGCGTGAAGCCTTGTTGGCACGGGGCGGGAGAGAGAGAGGTCATGGTCATTGGTCATTAGTTAATTTACTTATTTTTGTGTAGGTAATATGTTGTGAAATATGTTTGAACTTAAAAACGACATATACAGGTAGTTATGTCTCGTATAAGTTTGTGCTGTTATTGACGTCATGCTGTCATCGCCTGACAGTCTGGCTGATTGAAAGCCCCCAGATGTGCGATGCGATACAATGCGAATATATATGCGAATATATTTGAATATCTGTGTTTTTTAGAGGGAATATTCAAATATAATTTTTGAGCAATTTTGACAGCCCTAGTAAGCATGTCTTGGAATATCAAGAATGCATGAAGTTAAGGTCGGCACCCTCCACATCAACAGGTTACACGGGGACTTGTTATAAAGGATGTTGATTAGCACAGTAAAAGTTCTGTATTTTCACTGCAATTGTCTTTGCATTCCGATTCCTCACTTCCTCACATTAGAATCATGAGTAGCATTTCTTTGTAAACAGCATCATTTTCTGGGGCCATGTGAACCTGTACTCACTAAACTACTGAGTCGCCTAGAGGGTTTAAAATGTTCTTGTCAGCGTGTAAGTGGTCAACAAAGTAGGAGCTTCCTCCCCTCACCCTCTCAGTTCATTCAATGCAGGTACATAACAGCTGATTTCACTACTCTGCTGACATAACACCCCAGCTGGCTCCTCCCCCTATGTGACACACAACCAATACCAATACTGGACACCTTCAGTATTCATGACAGTAAAATAAACCATCCTACATTAATCTACTGCAGTAATTCTGTTCTCAACCAGTAGAAAATGCTGTGAACACCCAATTATGCATGAAAAGAAAAATACTGTAATATACCGTGACATTTTGAAAAAATACCGTGATATATATTTTTGGTTACACCGCCCACCACCATGATAGTGTAAAATAAAATTAAGGCACAACTCTGGCCATGTTTAGCTGTAAATGTTCAGTGCAGTGTAAAATAGAACCAAAAACTATGCACTATGAGTTAGTGCTGGCTGACAGACAAGACAGCGGAAGGTGCAGTGGCAGTTTTGAGATAAAAACAAAGCTTCAAAAAAAACCCAAAAAAAAAACAATTACGTCGACTATCAAATTCATCGTGACTAGTCGACTAATCATGGCAGCCCTGCTGCGGAGATGTGCTCTGTGTTTATTGGTACAGAAGCAGCTCTGTGAGTGAGTGCGCAAAAGTAGACACATTTTCGGACTTCTCACCTTTCTTCTTCTCCTTCCAGAAGCTTGCGGTAGGCATTGATCTCCATGTCCAAAGCCAGTTTAACATCGAGCAGCTGTTCATACTCATTTAGCTGCCGCTGCATCTTGGTTTGTATCTCTGCCAACTCATGATCTTTGTCTGACAGCAGTTTGCGGGATTTGTCTTTCTCCTGAGCCAACGCTGCCTCCAGATCCATGATACGATCACGCCAACCTTGAGACTGAATATAGACATGGAAGTCACAGAGTGAGATGGCAATAACACTTAGGGACCTTCTTTGATACGGTCATGGCAGAGATGACAATGAAACACAATGTAGCAGGTGTCAAGTTAGTTAACAGTCTTTCCACGGTCTATTTTTTAATGTGTATAACATCATGTGTTACTTCTCAAAACTGTGGGGCAAATTTTGGCAGAAGAGGAATAAAAATGCTTGCTTTAACTCTTACTATGAGAATGTACTGTGAGGTGGATACTTTTACAGACAGAGGATTTGCCCAAGAGATGCAGAAGAGAGTGTTTTCATGCCTAGTTTTTTTGTACTTTAGCCATGTTTAGAAATCACTCACATTTGGCGAATTAGTTAAAAACACAACTGTTTTAACTGCATTCCAGGGACTTCCATTGAAGTATGTCATAACTACTTCTAATTTTGCACATAATAACTTTGATAAGGAAAATGTTATCGGGATTGAGATGATCTTCATGTTCCTGTTTGCTGATAATCTTTGTCAACTTTTGAACAATTTCAACAGAAATACCTCTGAAGACACTGATTCCAATTAATTCAAAGATTGAGTAAGATTACTGGCCAACCTCTTTCTGCAATCCTGCCAGCTGTGCACTGAGGGTTTCCATCCTCAGAGACGACTCTCGTAGATCCTCTCGAGCTGTGTTTGCTGATGCTCCGTTCATCTCAGAAAACTGACGCAGGTCCTCAAGCTGCAGAAAGAGACACAGATGTTTTCAGAGGCAGCCTCTTTCTCATCACACTCTATAAGAGGAACTGAGCAGAGTCAGTCACTTCCTGACATACAGGAAGTTAGTAAAGTGTTGCTTTACTAACCGGTGTTTTGTAGCTACACTACATAAGTAAATACATAGAATGACAGCTTATTGCTTTTTATGGTTTCAGTGGGACAAAGGCATGCTCTTCTTGTGATATTTCCAAAATGAATTTGTGTCTTAATGGTTTTCCATGTTCTGAAGCGAAACCTTAGCAAAAGAAGCAAAATGAAAACAATATTTTACAAACCAACAATGCTAAAGTGCATCAATTGCATATGAACAGTGTATTTGTATTTCATTGTAATAACATTTGAAATAATACTAAATATTTTAGTTTCACATGCATCATCTGCAGGTAGATGGATTAATTGGTTAATTAACAGTCAGCATGATACTGTTACTGATTCTGATGAATACAGACATAGTTAACTATTTTTTGTTTATTTTTACAGGGCAGAAATGAGTGTGTGAAACAGTCATTTTAACTAATATCTGTTTAAGAGTAACTAAACCCATAAACCATTTTTTTCAAGTTAAAACTAGTGTATAAGTATACCATATTATTGGTAACTAGTAATACAGTATTATTGAGTGATTCTCTTGGTAGTTTTGGGTTAAGCATTTGAATTACATATTTTGTGTAAAAATTGGTGTATGTACCGTCTCTCTGGCTAAACACCTCCCATTACATTTGAATTTTTGTATATTTCGTATTAGGTGGCTCTTCCCGGGCTTTCGTCACTTTCCCGTTGCTTCTTCACTAACCGTTCTCCTCTGGCCACACCCCCAAAAACAAAACATCCGGTTTACTTTTCATAATAAAAGATTCCGTGTTGACACCACATTGTATTTCACTTCACTACATCACAGAAAGAGTATTGCAAGCTCAGCGTGCTCCTGTTTATTCGGTCGTTAGAACTACTGCTCCGTTTGTTGTGTTTACAACATTTACAGAGTATTTCTGTGCCCGAAGAACCCCAAAAAAACATTGTCTCGCGACTCCAGCTGTGTAGCCGTGTGGAAGCAGGCGGACGTGAGACACAAGATGTGGGAATTGCCGTAGCTGTGCGAATCATTCTGCAACCAGTGTATTTACCCGGCAACAGTGAGTGCCATTTTCCGATTGGCTGATAAGTTGCACATTCAAGACAGCTGTATGAATGAACCAAGCAGAACAGACTGCCTTCGTCTCATCAATTCATAGATTACTAATTTATGCGTGCATACTTTTATCACTTATCAGTGTGAGAAATGTCATGTGTGGCGTGTGAACTTATTGAAATGTGTGCATCACGCTGAATGAAGCTCTCAGCTGCCACCAGAAATACCAGAGCAAGCTGCCACAATTTGCCCTTGCTGTCACTCTATCATCACGCCCCCTGCGGTGCTCAGTTCCCCTTCCCACTCACTGATAACTCCCACTTTTTGTAGATTTTCAGGCGTTGGGCGGAGTTAGCCTCAGGTTTAGTTACTCTTAAAGCTGACCTAGACCAGAAGTTCAAATTAATGCTGTTTTTTTGTGTGTATCTGCGTCATTACCTTGTTTAAGAAGCCCTGAAGTTTCTAAACAAACATTTCAGCCATTGCTGAGATCGCTGTGTTTTAGTGTAATCTCGGGCTCAGCGAGATCTCTGAAAAATCCGGTCCGGTTACGCAAACACCAGTTCTCCTGAACAGTAGATCGTCCTGCTCCGGGCACTAGTCCGGGCACATCCGGTTGCGAACATTGAACCGCAGAAGAAGAATAGCGTCCGTTGTGGAGGTGTTTCACGAGCGACAGTGTCTTCTGACTCTGGGTCTGACTCCGGGCCAAAGTCATAAAAGGGACTGCAGCGGGGAGTCGTGAAGAAGCTATTTTTAAACACTGTTTTGATAATGAGTAGCAGTGCATCCACCGTTCCAGAGGGGGGAGCTGTGCTTCTGAGTGCGGGTGTGCTGAATAGTATTGGCCAATCACAAGACTCTGTCTTCTGGGGGTGAGATTTATGTCTGAAATATCGTGTCTCAGCACAGCGTCAGAAAAGACAGATTACTATCGGCTCGTTTACAGCAACTAGGAGGTTTTTGACCATAAAAACAAGTTAATGTATGCAAGTAGACCTCCATAACTAACATATATGTGCAACAGGACCACTCTAGGTCCGCTTTAAACTATCAGCAAAAGACAATGGCTCCATCTTTCTGACCAAACCTAACGGAAACTGTACTGACAGTGTGCAATGGTAAGTGGTTTGTATTTATATAGCGCTTTTCTGGTCTTGACGACCACTCAAAACCGTTTCACACTAGTTTTCCATTCACCCATTCTTTCATAAAGATAACTCAGCTTTCATAAACATAATTTCTCCATAAGTCAGTTTTCATACACTGCAATGTGGGAGTCGCATGCCTCGTCCTAGGACTAGTGGAGCCAGGAATCGAACCCATTGCATTCATACCTTGGTCACATAGGTCCTTTCCATGTTGTCCTTGAAAATCTCGATCTGCTCCTGATTTTGTGCCCTCATGTCAGTCAGAGCCTGAGTCAGTTTATACTCGTACTCCTCTTTCCGTCCAGAGTCCACCTCCACCAGGCGCGTCTCGTATCGCTGACGGGCCTCCTTCACTTCCTGAAGCACAGCACACAGTCCGCAGGTTTGATTTTAGTTTAGTGTTTAATTACCAATTGTGCTCAATTGAAAACTCAATCATGCCGCTTTAAACACACAGTATGTCAATTCTGTAGCTAGGGGTCTCCCATTAAAAAACATTTACAAAGGTGTGATAATGTCAAGAAGCATTGTGTGATCATGGGAATTGTCATGACATGGGACACAAGAAATGTGAGTAGACACAAAAAAAAGAAAAGACAAAAAAGACAAGACAACATTCTGGCTAAATAAACAAGTAGTGCCACATTTTCTTTCTCATTGACGTTTTATAGGAGGGCAAGTCATGGCAACATTTGAAAAAAGTGGATGACATTATTAAAAGGCCACAAAAACACAATAAATAGAAATACAGATCTAACCATCTCACCTCTTGAAGCATGCTCTTACGAAAGTTCATCTCCTCTGTCAGACTCTGGCAGCGGTTTTCCAAGTCCACGCGCTTGAGCATCTCATCTGCAAGGACCTTCTTAGCCTCAGCAAGACCTGTAACCAGCTAATAACACGCACACACAAAGTACTTTAAATACAAGAGCAAATGGAAAAAATGTCCAACTGTAAATTGAACCTCTGCAGTTTTTAGCGTCTTTCTCATTAAATTGTTGTTTGTAGCTGTTGAGTCTCATTTTTTTATGAGGAACCAAAGACAAATGTATATCTTACATTCAGAATAGCATTTAGAAACAAATCCATTACATAGCAATACACAAATAAACTTTTTTTTTTTTAAGTACAAGATTGAGAAAAAAAGTCTCTCATAAATGCTCACAACAATAAGTGAAATGAAAAGGAAAACTTCGACTTGTATCTATATTGACACAGTGTTATACCTCCTGTAGTTCATCTTGTAGGTCGGTCAGTGAGGTCTCCAGACTCCTCTTCTCAGACAGAGCTGTAGTCAGCATAGCATCTTTGGAGTTGAGCTGAGCCTCCAAGTCCTTCGACCTTGTTTGTGCTCCTGCTGCCTCCGAGTCCTTTTTATTATAGCTGAAAGAGGAGAACACCACCTGGTAAGTGTACGATGATGGTGACGCATCTGCTGGTAAACCTGAGACTCACTTGAAACACCAGTCACACAGGTACAGTGGCAAGAATAAGTTATGTGAATCCTTAAAGCAGGAACAGTTTAAGTGGACATCACTTAGATGCCATGCTTGGGTGGTTGAGTTGCACTGTGCAGAGGACAACATCCAAACAACAAAATGAATGCAAGACATTATTCAACAATTACTATCCAACTCTTGAAAATATGGAACTACTTAGGGCTCCACGATCAGGTCAGGTCTTTTTTTTTTTTAGAACTTTTGTTTTACTTCAGAAAATCATCTCTGAACCAGCTCCTTGATCTGTGCCCTCTCTCTCTCAGTCAGTCAGCCCCTACCGCCGTGCACATGCATGCTGTCCCTCACACACCACGCCAAAGATGAGTGATAAACAAGAGGGAGAGACTGTGGCCACTGACACAGCACAAAACGTAAACAATAATTCTTTGTCGTTCATGTTTCCCGTAAACATAGCATCGTTTCGGGAAATACCTCCGTCGGCTGTAGTACATATGACAGGACTGTGCTCAACCAAAAACAGAGAAGAATATATCGTACACATTACAGTAGGGATGGGATTACGTCACTGGCCATGCTACCGGCTGTACTCACCTCGCCACAGCACGCTTAAGCAGCAGGTGCTACAAAAAGTACCTGGTACCAGGTCCTTTCTTTAGTACCTGCTCTGGCGAGGTTCCAAGTGTGCCAAGTAGGTACTATGCTATATACATTTTTATTCTGCTTAATTAAATGTAAGCACGAGTCAATGTCTTGACCTTATTCTGTACTTGGATCAAGATATACTAACTATTAGTACTTTGTGAAAAGAAGTAAAAAGTATACTAAAGTACAAGTATAAGCTTTTGTATTAAAGTATAAGTGTAAGTCTTATTATTAACGTACACTCGACAAAAATATAAAGGCACAAAGAAAAACTTGTAGTTATTATTATGTGACAAAACAGAGTAACTATCCAAAAATAAAAGTACAACTTTAGCAATAAAGTGGCTTTAATTTGCGAGCATTAGGATCAATTTCAAAACACAAGTCCTGGAGTAATGGCAGGACGAACACAATGGGGGTCGATGATCCAAGTTCACAAACTTCAATAACGTGTGTGTCCACCATTAGCCTCACACAGAGCGGTACACCGGCGACACATGGACATCACCAAGTTGTAGATCGTGGCCTGGGGGATGTTGTCCCATTCCTCCTGCAGAGCCACTTGAAGTTGATGGCCGTTCTGGGGAACTGGAACCCACTGGCGGACACGCCTATCCAGAACATCCCAAAGGTGTTCGATAGGTGACACGGACAACAAATGCATCAAGATTCAAATGCAAATGTCATGACATTCTATTTTTGTTTACCATTTCAAGTTTGTGCGTTTATATTTCTGTTGAGTATGCCTATATGACTATATCTTAGTGTTTCCAGTACACTAACCAATGTGTGTGTGACAAAAGTCTGAGATAAATAATCCCCACACAGCCCTCTCTAAGCCTGGCTGAACTAAGTCAACGTGGAAGTTATGAAGGGTGTGGGATTGCGACTAAAGTGGACAAACTATGAGTGGAATGTATGGTATGTCTACTTTCTCAAATAACTGAGAAACTTAAGCAGGGAGTGAAAACCATGGAGTATTCTCAGGGACTGTGGAAAAACACCTTCCAAATTTGATTTTAAGGCAACAAGTGAGCTGCATGCACACATCATTTCACAGCAGTTTAATCAAAACATGCTCTGGTCATGTTCAATCTGTGTTTTTAAAATCACCAGAGGAAAAAGTATACAGGGTTTCCCCCAGAAATCCTGCTAAGCCCGCCGGTGGGCTGCCCAAGGTGTTTTTCTGAAGAAAATGTTTTATTATTATTTATTTATTATCATTTATTAACCATATTTGAACACCAACCATAGAGTGTTAGAAAAAGATAAACGCTTGAAATTAAAATAAATATATATATTTTTTTCCACTTAAATAAAATAGTAAGTAATTGGCCAGTGAATCTTAAAACAAGCCATGCAATGGTCATATTTAAAAGAAATCAAAAAAAAAAATAAATCAATCAATCAATCAACATCAATAAAAAAGTGGTAGTGCTCCCTCATCTGCCTCATCTGGTGCAGACCCTTTTTTCCTGCACACCGCACCTGTGCTGTTCCTTTCTCTCCTGCGCCGCTCCAGCGACCTACGTGTCTCCGTATCCAAAGCAGACTGGATCATTTCTCTACGTGTCTTATCCACACATACAAATAATGATATTTATGACGAGGATCGAGTACAGTCACGATGTGCAGGGGATCCGAGTAGATCTTAGTAAAACATGGCGACGACTCATAAGAGCAGACCGCGCAGTTCTGTGAATAAAGAGCCATTCTTCAACGCAGACAAAGGCCCGTGGTTTAATGTGTTGTGACGTAACAAGCTAATCCGTGCTGAAGGAGCTAGCGGAGAAGCTTGCGGCGCTCGCCATCCACTCAAAACGTAACGTTTAAGCAGACTAGTCTTTGACCGGCTCACAAGCGCAAACAAGTGAGCGCAGCGTGTCTGTTGTTTTGTTTCCGGTCTAGCTAGATCTGGTGGGGTGTTGTAGTTGTTCCAACATTACCAGTTGCTGCAACAGCATGTGAAAAAAACTACAAAGTTTGCTCGCCCAAAAAGAGTGTTAATCATGAGATTAAAAAAATTGACGCCGTTAAAATGGTTTGCATTAACGCCATTAATAATGCGTTTAACTGACAGCACTAGTAATAACACCATATTCATACTTTTTTACATTTATTTAAACTTTGTAGTGTTAGAATATACATATACAAGAGTAAAATAAACAACAAAAAAAAAACAATAATTAATCAACAGTCCAGAATATTACCAGCAGGTGCTTCCCTCTTCAATCATCACTAACCCTTGTCACCATCTCCCCATTCAGGATCAGAGTCCATGCCTAGCTCAAAAAGAACTGAGGATCAAGTACAGTCACGATGAAGTGCAGGGCACCCGAGTAGATCTTAGTAAAAACGTGTTGACAGAAGAGCAGCGCACTTTTCATTGTTTTCACTCCATGCTCCGTCTCAACCTTTGTGTAGAAGACGCTTCTGTGCTGCAATTAAGGGAGTAACTGAGGTTCAGTTTGACATTATTGTCTGTCAGTTAGAAAAACATTACATTTTTATTAAAATCGAAAAATAATATTTATAGACATTGAAGTAGCCGGCTGGAGTTAATAGAGCTATATGGCCAGCAGCCAGCGGTTGTGGAAAGCCCTGTGCCAGGGAAAGGAAGATCAGTGGAGCAGTGGTGAAAGAAAGACTTACCAACAGCCTCTTCTCCAGTCCATAAATAAAAGGCAGAAATAGAACCATGACCATCCAAGGGCAAAGGTACCAAATCCCCAGTCTGAGATAGGTTTCTGATGTAGCATTGCCTGAGTCGCAAGCAGTGATCCACAGATGTGAGGGATTGAACAGTCTCGCTTTATGGTCAACATGCCATTGTAATACTAGAAGTGTTAACCGTAATTGTAATTACCCGAGGGCAACAGTAGGGGGAGCGTAGAGGTGTTGAGCAACCTCCCGCTGCACGTCACCCCTTTCTCTCAGTTATAAACACCCATGATATGAGGAACGTGTGCATCCTTTACTCATTACTCCCGTTTTCAGGTAAGAGTCCCTCATAATAAGCAATGAAGTTAAATACCTGACGAGCAAACGAGCCACATGCGTTAACCTGTTGCGATGCTAGCTGCACTGCATTTTTGTCCAGCAGACACTGGCTTTTTTTGTTTACAGAATCACGCCGACGCTCCGGTGCCGCTTTTCAATGTCTGCGCTGTTTTTTCCGCTCCTGCTGTTTGATCCATCCGTGTTTTAACTGTGTTTCGTGAACGTAAGAATGGTTTATATGAGTTTTTAGTTGAGTTTCTGACCTTTCTGTGGGTATGCAGCATGTCGGTGTTTGTAAAGTTAGATATGGTTTTATTGCGCTTTTGTCGCTGCGTCTGACAATGCCCCCGATCCCGGGGGCAACCTTGAAGAAGAGGTTAAAGGAAAAGAGCAGCGCTACAAATAACCAGCGTACCTGTGTACTGCGTATGTGTGCCTCTGTTTTTAAAATTTAGCATTACTTTAGAGACTCTTTTTAACCATCGGGAGTCGCACAAACATAACGTCACGTGCATCTTTTTCCGGTTAGTTGCCATGTAAACGCGCCATGCGTTAACGCCGTATAGTGCCCAGCACTATACATTATATTTTGTTATCATGCAACATTCATGAAACATTTAGGTAACCAGTAGGGCTGCAACGATCAATTTATCGATTTTAGAGGTTTTTTTTTTTTTTTTTTTTTAACAATTAATACAAGCTTTGTGGTTTTTTAGCTTCTTTAATGTGAATATTGTCTGGTTTCATTGCTCCACTTGACAAAAAAAAATTAAGTTTAAAAAAACTAGGTTCCAGGATTAATAAACACTGATCAACATTTTATTTATATTTTATATCCACTGGACAGATAAATCCTCTGAGGCTGGAAGTTTGTGTATGACTCTTCCGGTTTTCGGATACCGTTGCCCTCACCATCACTCTAGTGTGTTTACGGACAAAGCAATTCCAGGAATTTAGGGCATTGTGACGTCCCAATGAGTGCAGTAGTCAACATCACGTGTTTCATCTCCTGTACTTAGACTGAGGAGAACCACAAAAACATGAGTGAGTCATCTTTATTCACACTTTTCTGACTGATAGGAGCCTCCTGAGTCCCAAATGTAAGGATTTGAATGATTAAAAAATTGATTTTGCATAATATGTCCCCTTTAAATATTGTTAATAAATGTCTTACAATAACACAGTCATAATTTCAAATTATCGGTTGTGCGTGATATCATAGGCGGGGGAAAGATCCAAGCAAGTTAGCTCATCGAGGAAAACATGCTGTATTTTTTGTATTTTCATTGCATTTTAAATATAGCCTATAAACAGTGATTTTTTATATAAAAACATTAATTATTAATTGATGGTTATTTCTCCCGACGATTGATTAAGAAATATTAATCGAATGCCCATCCCCAAGCCCTACATTAATCAAACTTACAAAGATGCTACACAATGTGTTAACGTTAGCCTCAGTCTTCAACCTTACCAATGGGGAATGTTCTATGTGAACATGCAACACAAACAATTGGCGACAAAGACCACACCCTATACTCTCCACAATCATATTTGTACATTACCTTGTTTGAAGACAGCATCGAGAACACAGGTGAAAAAGATATCTTTATGCAGCATTTCAGTAACAGTCAGGCACAGTGCCATCTAGTGGCAGCCCTAGTTTTCTATCGCTGCACAGACAAAAAAAAACCCTGATGTAATCAAATGACGATGAAGTAATCAAATGAAGACAAAGTCAAGATAAAGACCAGTTTGTGACCCTATCTGACCCAGACAATAATGGCCATCTAATGTAAGGCTCACAATGACCTGTAACAATGATGTATCATTAGAATATTATACATTTCCTGAATCCTTATGGTCATGAGAGTGTTGTACATTCTGTATTTTGTGTCCCTGTTGCTCCTAGGGACAAGGCTAAAAGATAGTATATAATTTCGGTGAAAATTGTGTAAATGTGTGTTGTTGACTGTTCAAAGGGCTCCAGTGACCTCTACATGGCTACATTTTAGCTTGGATGAAAGATTACATTTTCCCCTTTAAAATTATACCAAAGACAATATTGTGAAACACTGACAGTTGTCCTGTACAAAAATCTAAAGCAGGATAAGCACTAGCATCTGAAATGCAATTTACCCGAGGGGTGGGTATACTATGATATAGCTACCACTCAGGAAGGGCTATCATACCAAAATATCATCTACAGACATAGACCTTTTCAAAAAAATTATGTTAGTTTTGTCACCTTGAATGGTACTGATATCTGGTCTGGCCCATGGACTAATACATACAGACCACATGTGTCAAACTCAAGGCCTGGGGGCCAGATGTGGCCCCCCATGTCATTTTATGTGGCCCGCAAGTGATGAATTGGTCTTAAAAATCTGTGTTCAAGTAGGTCTATAGGTCATTTCCCACAATGCATGGCGATGGCATCCTGCCACACAGATACACATCACAGTGTATCATTGTATCATGGGACAAGTTAAATTGAGATTGAGACTGTGATCGCAGCAGAATGCGTTCACAAAAGCCACCACCAAAAATGATGTGGCAGTGAAAGCGAGCTTTAAAGTGACAGAAGAAATCACTGGTGCTTCAAAGTCTTTTTCTGAGGGTGTTTTTGAAGCAGTGCATGCTGAGCAGGTCTGAGCCGACCAGATACAGACTTTTAAAACTGTTAGTTTGTCAAGAAACACGATTGCGGACTGGGTTACATCTATAATGCATCATATTTGTAACTTGAATAAGTAATAAATACAGAAAGTTATTTAGCAATATGTTACGGAGTAGTTACCTTTTTTTTTACATTATATTTGGTTACATTTATTTAGTATGAAAGTTACATCTGTCCCTTTGAGGGTAACCATTATGCTGATGTGGCCCTCAGTGAAAATGAGTTTGACAACCCTGATATAGACACATTAGATTTAAAAAAAAAAATGTTGGGCTGTATACATAACATGTTATTCAGAAAATGGATTGTGAGGTGATTTGAATCGCCACACTTTTGCTGAGACGTTTCTATACTCCTCACATTGTTCATTCATGCAGTTGAACAGCTGGCATCAACAGATGCTGCTGTCAACCTGGAACACTGTTGGTTCCATTTTCCTCTAAAAGCATCACGTGTATTTTCAACTCTGCTCTGGTATTTGTACACAGTGAAGGCATCATGGGTAATAACAACAAGATCTGAGTTAGCAGATAATGAATATGTGTGAATATGGGTAAACAAAAGGGGCGTCAAATCTAAAAGAGCTAATCTATGAGCAACACTGCTGTAGGTCGAGTTTGAGGCGTAAATTCCCCGATTCTGTGCATCATAGTATGTCACAATGGCTCGAGTCAAAAGAGTTAGGCGCTTACTTCTGCTGAAGCTGCTCATGGTCGGTGTTGATCTTTCCCAGCTCGATTTGCAGCCAGGCCCGCTCCTTGGAACAGTCATCTAAAGACTTTCTGGTGTCCGCTAACTCCGTCTCATACAGGGCTTTCAGACCGCTCAGCTCCCTGCTCCGCACCTCTTCCTTTTCGCTGATCTGCAGATGTAGTACGTCGTTTTCAGACTCCAAACTGCGGACTTTGTCGATGTAAACAGCGAGGCGGTCGTTGAGGTCCCGGAGCTGCAGTTTCTCCTGCAGCCTGGTGATCCTGGTGGGACTGAGCAGTTTGTCGCCGCTGCACGTGCTCCTCTGGCCGGTCGGAGTCGCAGCCACAGTCGCCATTGTAGTGGGCAGCTGAAAAAGCCGAGTGAACAACAAGAGCCACACTTAACTAAGCCACTAAAATGCTAAAGTTAGTGCAGTAGCGGTCAACAACAAAGGGTATTTCCGAAAACTGCCCTGTCTTTAGTTTCTTTTCTCTGCCAAATGAAAGAGGGGGTTTGGCTTCCTAATATGGCGGCTCATTGAAATTTATTCTGGCCAATAGCGAATCGTCGACGCATTGCGTCTTTCAATGTTAACGTTCGGATTCGCTTGTGAACATGACCGGCATCTCCCGAATGGCTCCAGAGCAGGTGGAGACTATATTTGCCATTTAACCCGTGTGTGGGAAAAAAGAGGACCACGGTGACAACAACAAGCGCTTCCTGACTTCCGGAAAGCGGAAGTGCTGATCGTCATTTTTGCCCACATCACACCCCTGTGTGTGTGTGTGTGTGTGTGTGTGTGTGTGTGTGTGTGTGTGTGTGTGTGTGTGTGTGTGTGTGTGTGTGTGTGTGTGTGTGTGTGTGTGTGTGTGTGTGTGTGTGTGTGTGTGTGTGTGTGTGTGTGTGTGTGTGTGTGTGTCCAAGCAGGTTTTAAAAGATCATCAGGGTCTCCTGCTCCAGGCAGAGGCGATTCTAGAGTCTGTAGGGACCCTAAGCAAAAATTCCCAGGGGGCCCTTCCAACCAGTGTTCATCACCATCATGTTATAAATAATCTGACACCAACGAATATTATGGAACGAGTTCAAAATATATATATATTTTTTTCATTTTTCGAAATGATTGAAATAACATGGAATAACCTTGTACTTAAAAAGTATGTGGAAATATAAATGTAAAGAACAATAACATAATGTAAATAGCTTTTAAAAAACTATATAAACTTAGTAAAAAAATAAATTACACTGTAAAGAACCCACATAATAAAAAAATGTCAATATATAGAACAATAAAATACTGTAAATAACTGTAAAAAAAACTTAGTAAAAAAAGATATGCATTACACTGTAAATAATCCTCTTTATTTTCCAAATTGCAGAACAATAACTTCACAGAGGTTAAAGTGAGGTGGGGCCCCTTTAGGGAGGTTTCCTACTGAGATGTCATTGCAAATCGGCCATTGTTTTTTAACGGGGACGGGGAGGCAGCTGGTCACTGCACATTTAGTAAAAAAAGCCCTCAGGCTCCGAGTGTCGGGGGCCCCCATTAGCTCGGGGCCCCAAGCAGTTGCCTGCCTTGCCTGTTCACAAGCTGCGCCTCTGTCTCCAGGGATCAGCTTATTCCTCTCCTTTTTGCCCCACACTGAACTGTCTTTCAGTTTACTTTTCTTAGTTGCTGAAAGAATATTTCTTCATTTGCCAGCACTCACTTCTCCTGCATTCATTCCAGCTTCTTTTGTTTGTTCCCTCAACTCCTCAGCTCTCATGATTCATTTATGACTTCCCTCCTCCCTTTACTTCCTGCTCTGGTGAGAAAACTGCTCGGCCATTTTCCTTGACTTTCCATCGTCCCTTCTCGATAAACTGTGGTCATTAACTTCAGGTTTCACTTTGGTTTTCATGTTCTTCAAAGCTGCTTCACTGGGTTAAATCACAAATTAGATTGAAAGAGAGTCAATGTCTGACACTTTTGTGTCTCCCTCCCTTGTGTTTGGATACATGACAGTAGTTTATAGCAGACAGTAAAGATCTCTGATACCAGTGATGTAATATCTGACTCTAGGAATCAAATATGGTGCACATGTTTGGTCTTGAATGCACAGATTAGAGCTGGACCTCAGTCCTTGTTCTGAGGTCTGTTTCATAAAATTGTCATCTGTTTTGATCTGCAGAAACAGGACGTGTTGTGCTGAGCTCATATCTGCTGTTTTTAAAGGTGCATTATGTAATAAATCTAAAGCAACTGGCCATAAAATCCTCCTAATATGTCACAGAGACTCAGGAATAATGTTCATATAACAAACTGAACTCACCAACAACAACAGTACAGCCAAAATATTTGCATTAAAAATATATATTTTTGCAAATCATGTTTATGTTTTGAAATCATGTTTTGGCATGTGGCGCCACCTACCGCCGTCTACCAATCATTGCAGTCATTAGACTCTCAGCTGCCGAGCAACCATTGGTTGTCAGTTATGTCAGAAAATGAAACCTAAAAGACCTCGGTATTTTGAATTTGAATGTAGAAACTGTTTTTGGCCACATTCTTACATATAGCACCTTTAAGACACTACACGTGAATCATGAGATTCATCCGTCAGTTGTAAACAACTGCATTGAAAGGAAGAGAAAGAAACTACACACTGTGATGATGTATTCACTATTCAGTCAGATAAACTACAAGTTGACCCTCTATACCAGTAGTCTCAGACACGCTGCCCGCAGTCCGACAATATTTTGTGGCCCCCCACTTGATATCAATGTTTAATGTAAGTGCGGCCCGCAGTGACGATGAGGAAGAGCGGCGCAAGAGGGAGAGAAAAAAACCTGCAGACTGTAGCAGCTGCTGTTCAAAACAGCAGTTACACACACACACACACACACCTATATCACAGCGTCTCAGCTGCTGTAAAGTTACTATAGCATCCTTCGAGGATAAGACTGTGACTGTGGGACTGCTGTAATGTGACGAAGACAGGAGCCAAGTGCAGGCTTTTAGCCAGCAGGGACGCCCAGTAGGGCTGGGCGGTATACCGGTTCACACCGAATACCGGTTTATATTTTCGGTATAAATTTGTTATAATTTTTAACATGTATTTGATTGCAACGTTCGGAACGATGTGCCGAGCGACACTGTTTCAGACAGAGCCCTTTTCAATGTTGCGCATCTAAACACGCATGGTGAGACTGTGAGGTTTGAGGTTTAAAGCACTCTGGTGTTACGTGAAGATGGATAGGATATACATGGAAAGTTCCGAAATCGAACTACTAGTAGAACATGCTGACACAGAAGAACAGCTGCGGCTGTCTGCTTTGCGAGTGGGCGCGCTCTGCGTATTACATTTCATTAATGTTTGTATATTTGTTTCAATCACTGAATGAAGCCTGTCATATTTGGGACAAGAGTCAGGACCTTAAATCACTTGCACAAAACTTTCGATCAGCACTCAGCATTTGTTTGTTGTTCATTTAAACCAGTGTGCGCAGAGAGCGCGAGGGGCGGGCGAGAGAGAGAGGTACGGTCGCATTCTTGCCAGGTATTCGCGAATTGCGGAGATGTCAGAGCGCATCCCATTAACAGCACTCCGAGTTGTGGCGTTGTCCACTCTCGCACTGATCTGCTCAGCGGCGATCTTTCTCAGTTTCCGATATTGCATGAACATTCCACAACCCAAGGAGAGCATTCCAATCGTCATGAACGTGAATATGTACACGTCCTCGACATATATCTAGTGCGGCAAGACACACAAGTCTCCACTTTTCCCATCCATCCATGGTGCAGCCGGCCGGGAAGGTCCCATCCGGCATGATAACTGTGATCGAGGGATATGACATCCTTGAAGGGGACGTACCTATGTTCCCCAGGTCCATAGGACATCCTGCGTCGGTATGATGGACAGCTCCATCATTACCTGACATATCAAACAAAGAAAACTGGACTATGGATGTCGCCGTGAAACAAACTCCTCCTGACTCACCTGCAGCTCACTGAGAGCTGCCAGGGAGCGCTCTGCTGTTTCTCTCAAGACTACACATAAGTCTACCACCCCTTCAGGCAGGTCTCGGACCAGTTCATTTGGTGCGCACCAAAGGACCGAGATTACATTCACACCTACACAAACGAACCGAACCAAGGGACCAAACACGTTTAGCGCACACCAAATGCTGTAGGTGTGAAAGTACCTAAATGTATGCTATGTCATACATACATTTACACTCAAATGTAATTGAGATTTAAAAAAATAGATTTATAGATAGTTAAATAACTATCTATAAATCTATCGATAAATTCCAGGAACGTCTGTCTGTCTGTGTGTGTTTCTGTGTCTGTTATTCACATCCGTGACAGGTGACTTGACAGATGTCTTGCCATGGGCACGAGTAAGTGCAGTGCCATTGACGTTGTTTGGATAAGCAATGCAAAAGATATTGTTAAAGCTCACAGAGTGGTCCTGTTGCACATATATGTGAGTTATGGAGGTCTACTTGCGTACATTAACTTGTTTTTATGGTCAAAAACCTTCTAGTTGCTGTAAACAAGCCGATATAAATCCTCTTTTCTGACACTGTTTCCCAGCCGCGAGACTTGAGACTCAAATCTCTCAACCCGGAAGTGACATAATCAGCAGACCCGCTCTCAGAAGCTCAGCTCCCCCCTCTGGAACGATGGATGCACTGCTACTCATTATCAAAACATTGTTTTAACAATGTTTAAAAATAGCTTCTTCACGACTTCCCACCGCAGTCCCTTTTCTGACTTTTTTATGACTGACCCGGAGTCAGACCCAGAGTCAGAAGACACTGTCGCTCGTGAAACACCTCCACAACGGACATTATTCTTATTCTGCGGTTCAATGTACGCAACCGGATGTGCCCGTAAGTCGCTTTGGACTAAAGCATCTGCTAAATGCCCTAAATGTAATAGTCTTAGCCTACATGGTCTCTACTTATCATACTAAAAGAAAAACATGCATACCCCCACTTACATCCACACCCCACATTCAGGAACATTTTCACCTTTCCCAGAACTCAATTGTCTGTTGATATCCTCTTTGTGGACAAAGACATGGGATTTTAGCTCAGTCTGATCAAATTAACTACATTTTTTTTAGAGATAAAACTTTTAAATCAGTCAAATTTGACTGTATGTAATGTATACTGTTCATGTATAAAGAAAATCCTCTGTTTCAGGCAGTGGTGCTGTGGAGGGAATACAACCTGTCTGTGCCCACTGCAACAAGCCTGCTATTTTGACTACCACCAATTATGTAACAAGCTCTAAATGAAATTTGATGCATCTATTCCACAATAACTAAATATGTACATGCTCTACACATTGTAATAACAACCAAAAAAAATATAAAATACATTTTACTTACTTTAATCTGATGAATCCAGTCCAATGAAACAAATGTTCTTGAGAGGTTGTGTGCGTTCATGGCCATAAAGCGGGACTTATAAACAAATGTAACATCCACTAACATTGTTAGACTGAACAATAAGACCCAATGACTGTGTACATGTGGTAAAAAAAACAGATAAAATAGAAGATTGATTTTTGGGATGACTAAAGGTAACGTTGTAATTTTAAAACAGTGGGTCTTACAGGGTTAAATGCTAGAATAAAAAAGTACATGAAATCTCAAAATCAATTGTAATGGAATGTATAGCTGACATACATATCTGCTTGCAGCCTCCTTGATAATCTGGGAGCAAGCATGTCTGATCTGAAAATATACAAAGGATTTCAAAACTCAATAGACTCAACACAAAATATCCATCCATCCATCTTCTCCTCCACATGAAGGTAGCGGGGTAAATGCTTCTATTTAATTTAACCTATGATTAGCCGACATAGGGCGATAGGCAAGGTACACCCTGGACAGTTCGCCAGTCCATCACAGGGCCACATGCAGAGACATTTAGAGTGACCAATTTACCTAATCCCATTATTGCATGTTTTGGACTGTGGGAGGAACCTGGAGAACCCGGAGAAAACCCACGCACACACAGGAAGAACAAGGAAAAAGGCCCTTATTCCAACCGAGGCTCGAACCCGAGTATTCTTGCTGCAAAGGCAAGATCGCTAACAACTTGACCAGTTGCAACAACCAATCTATACTTAATCTTCAAAATCCTGTCTTATAATCTGACTTATTATAAAGATATGGTGGAATATCTGGAGTTCAGGCTGTGTGTATGTTTTTTATTTTAAATAATACTGTAACTGTATTGCTGCTATATTAGCCAACACTGTAAAAGATATATGTGATTTCAATGGGAGTATTTTTGCACACACCTGATTTAAGTCTTTATTACAAACCAGGAGGGAAAACACAAGCTGGGTGCAGGAGCAAGTACAGTGGGCAGTAGTCATCTGCATCCAGGGAGCAATGCACGCCTTGCTCAGGGTCACCGCAGCCCCTTGACCGACCCTGGGATTTGAACAAGCAACCCTCAAGTTACAAGCCTATTTCCTTTCCTGTTGGCAATGGGCTGTCCCCAAAGTTATGAGAGATACACAACACTTTACTTCATGATGAGTGTCTCAGTGAACAAGCATAGACTTCATTTCTATTCTTAACAGTTTCTGTTAACAAGCCAGAAAACGTACAGAATACAGTCACCTCAGTGCATTACACAATACTTTCTTTATTGAAACCTGTTGGTGCTGAAGTGTAATTTTCTAAAGTATTATCTGGTTGTAGTCACAACAGTTATATTAAAGAAGACAATAGAATATTGCCACAATTTGAGTTACAGTTCATGATTATGACATTGACGATGTGTAAAAATCTCAAAGGAAGAATGAAGAGATGATAATTTAATTATTAAATCGTCTCTGAAGCTCAAGTTGGAAACAAAGCATTGATATGAATTATGGTGTTTCTAAAACTCAGCTGACATGCTGGAATGCCAGTAAACATCTGTTCACATCAACATCAAAAACGGTTAAAATAATGTGCATTTGGCTTTGTCCCATAGGAACACAAGAGGCTGTCAGGGAGCAGTGAAGAGACTTGGTGTATTATCAGCTGGTTTTTTTTCCTCCGCTGAGTCTCTTCCACTTATTTCCCAGTGTGTGATAAATTGTGGAAGTACTCAGCCTCACACAGTTCTGGGTGGCAGTTGCTGTTTGTAGATTCCAGCCAGGGCTTTGGCAGCAGTCTGGATCATCTGGCGCTGGCTCATGCCCGTCATCGCCTGATGCCAGTCTGTTTTATTAATGTTAGGCAGGCTGCGTTCCAAGACCTCACCCACTGGAATGATCAAACCTGACCAGCGCAGGCTATAGTCAGGTGGAGTCAGGGACTGCGCCTGCACAGGTACAGTTTAAACAAAAAGTCAGATGAGTTAGTGAAAGTTTCTGATATTTATCGCCATGAAGGATGAACAGCTCTAATCCAGAAGCTCTCAAACTTTTCTGCAGGGTTCCCCCCTAAGATAACTATGTGAGAATAGTATATAGAACAAGCATTAACATGTATATTTGGATAAAGACACATTTTGTCTCTGTACACCACCACAATAATTTCCAATGAAACAATTAAGATGGGATAAAATGCATCTTGCATGTCTCCAAATCGAGGCAGAAAAAAGAGCTCAAGATCAGCGAGATGAGCTTGAAATTAAAAAGCCTACTGAAGCTAATAAGGCTTTAAAGGGTCCATATTGTGCAAAATCAACTTTTTAATCATTTTAGTACTGATATTTGGGACTCAGGCGGCCATACCAGTCCCCAAAATGTGAAAAAAACAAGACTCAGTCATGTTTTAGTGGTTCCACTTAGTATAAGTATAGGCGATAAAACACGCAATGTTTAAACCTCCCTCGGAATGACGACATAGCAAGCATTCACCGTAGCTCCTACTTGTCCCTGTGAAATACGAGAGTGCAGGCGAGGGAGGAAGAGTGGCTGCACAGCGGAGCACAGTGTTTTACACAAACTTCTAGCCTCACAGTGTGGTCTATATTAGTGCAATATAAAATACACGGCAAGGCCAAAGAGGTTGGAACAGCACTTCCTCGTGATGATACTGTGAAGGCTGCTGTCTTACAAGCCTACAACTTAGTTCCAGCAGCTTAAAGCAAAACTTTAGAAACTTGAAAATAAATGTCTCACAAACCTATGTAGAGTTTGTCAGGGAGAAGGGAACTCTCTTTGATAAGTGGTGTATGGCATGTGTTGTTAATGACATTGACTCCCTGCATGAACTAGTTTTGTGGGAGGAATGTGCGTTGTGGTCTATTTAAATGACTTTGCTGTAGGGCTGTAACGATACACAAACTCCCAAACACAAATGATTCGATTTGTATCACGATTTTTGACCCACGATTCGACACATTCCTTGTTTTTTTTTTAAATTTAAAAAAACATTTTATTTAAACAACATTTACTTATATAACAACTTAATGTAACATTTAATAACAAATATTTTGGAACACTGTGAACAAATTTGAACATAAATAAATAAATATAATATAAATATTTCTCTCTTTTCTGTAACAAAATAATACTGTTGAAAAATACAAAGTAAATGATCAATCAGACTGGGATTTGTCCCCAAAGCATGCTGGGAAGTGTAGTTCTTCATTAGAAGCAGTTTTGTTCCAGTGGAAATAACTTGTTTTGATGAACAGCAAAGGTAAGACAACATTTCTGATTGTATTTCTTGAAAGTCAGTTGTTGTTTTGCTCTTATTTTGGGACTGGATCCGTGAATCTTGTTCGTAGAGTGATAAAAAAATGGTAGCTGATGCTCCGGTGCCGCTTTTAAACGTGCGCTGTAACGGGTTTTTCCGCTCCTGCAGGTTTGATCCATCGGTGTTTTAACTGTGTTTGGTGAACATAAGAATGGTTTATACGAGCGTTTAGCTGAGTTTCTGACCTTTCTGTAGGTATGCAGCATGTCTGTGTTTGTTAAAGTTAAAGTTGTCGCTGCGTCTGACGCTGCCCCCGGTAGCGGGGACATCAGTAAAGAAGAGATTAACGCGAATAAAAAACAACGTATTAATGATGACTGTAATTAATTAATCACAATTAACACGATAATTTGACACCCCAAATAAAAATAAGTTTGGTAGCACTAACAGCTCATATCATGTGGCTGACTGGAAAAATAACTGTTGATGCTGTTGATGCTATATTAGAATATGGAAGAAACATAAAATGACTGTCAATCTCCGTCGGTGTGGGGCTCCACGCAATATTTCACATTGTTGGGTATCAATGATCATGAGAAAGGTGAGGGATCAGCCCGGAACTACACGGGAGGCGCTTCTAAATGATCTCAAGGCAGCTGGGACCACCGTCACAAAGAAAACCATTGGTAATACACAGCGCCTGAAAGGTCCCCCAGCTCAAGAAGGCACATGTACAGGCCCGTTTGAAGTTTGCCATTGAACACCTGAATGATTGGGAGAAGGTGATCAATTCAAATCGCAGTGTTTGGAGGAAGAGGAATTCAGACTATGATCCCAGGGACACCATCCCCACCATCAAGCAGGGAGGTGGAAGCATTATGCTTTGGGGGTGTCTCTCTGCTAAGGGGACAGGGCAACTTCACCACATCGAGGGAAAGATGGATGGGGCCTTGTACCTTTCTCTCAGCCAGGAAACATAAATGGAAGGGTCTTCCAGCAGAACAATGACCCAAAACATACAACCAAGGCAAGGCGAGTGGTTCAAGATCATGGAGCGGCCTAGCCAGTCTCCGGACCTAAATCCTATAGAAAATCTGAGCAGGAGCTGAAGCTTTGAGTTGCCAAGCGACAGCCTCGAAACCTTAGGGATTTGGAGAGGATCTGCAAAGAGGACTGGTCCAAAATTCCTGAGATGTGTACAAACCTGGTGATGCACTACAAGAAACGTCTGACCTCTGTACTTGATAAACAAGGGTTTCTCCACCAGGTACTAAGTAATGTTTTGATAGGGGGTCAAATACTTATTTCACTCAATGAATTGCAAAATTATTAAAATCATTTGTTTTACAAAAGATTTAAATTATGCTTACAAAATCAGTGAGGGATCAAATACTTATTTTCTCCACTGTATGTTAAGTCACTGAAAAAGTCCCTTTATTATAATTCCTTCCTACTCCAGTTTGGGAACCACTATTGGAGGTCTCTATTAAGACCCATCAGAGGAGAAAATCAAATGATACAAAACATAGACAACAATTTCTTAACTTGCAGGTAAACTGGCTCCACTCAAACTTTATCACGAACCACAAACCATCAGAAGGTTAGGGTCCAGTTTTATTATAATTAGTCAACACCGTTATTTTGTTTTGTATAAAATGCACAATTCAAAAATGATCTGAGTCATCTAATCATGACATCAAAAATTTGGTTCCTCAAACTTTATTCTTCAAATAACGTGTATATGGTAAATGAGAGCGTGTCGTTTGTTCCTTTGTACCTGTTGGACGTGATCTAGAGCCAGAGGAGTTGCCTGAGTGAAGACCTCAATGTGGATGTTGTAACTGGGATCCTCCAGGATCAAGCAGCCGATGTCAAACCACCTGGTCAGAACAAAAGGCATACATTAAAACCTGCATAAATCTGTTATGGTCACAGGCTCTGCCCCACATACCCATGTGCTGTTTTGTTGGTTTTTATTTTGTCTGATCATAGAGCAGATAGAAGTTTGATTTCAACTTAGATTTATTAGATTGTCGGAAAAATGGATAACCTGTTTTTTTTGTTCTGGACAATCTTGAATAAACCAGTTCCACTATTTCCAAGAAACTGTAAATCAGCAATGCAGAGATGTTCTACAGTCTGCAGGAGTGAGTTAACGAGTATGTATTGACATATTTATTGTATCCCTCAGGGCACACGCTAAAACGACTCCTACAAGACAAACTCAAACTATAGTGGAAGTGTTAATTGCTAACATTACTTTACAAAGTGTAAGTCCTAACTGGAAGTTAACCTCTTCTTCCCTGACCCTCTTTTTGGAGTCCCTGACATGCCCAAACTAAATAGAGTAAATCTCTGCAGTTACAAGCTCTATGTGGATTATCTTGGTATCAAAACAAAAGATAACACTTGTGAGATTCCACCGGTGGTGTAAGTTTCACTGTAGATGCAACTGTGTCAGAGTAAATGTACATGGAACACAGCATAACTGAAGGAATTTTTTCTCTCGCCTAAAAAAATACTGCCGGGGGCAACCGTGAAGAAGAGACTAAGGAACTGGCTTACATTTTGCACAGTTAGGTTGTATTCTAATACATAAGTTACTTCTGTCTCTCAAGCCTTTAAGACAACATTTGTGTGCATGTGTGGTTGTCTTACTTGTCAGGAAATAGCTCAGCAATGAAGCTTTCCAACGATACCACTGGCTGTTTTTCATGGAGAACACCAGCACGACGTAGACTGTCGACACGCTCCTGAGCCCCCTGCTTGCATCAAAAACACACGCATACACAAAACCATTTTTGGGGACTTTAGTTGAGAAATTTTGGATTGAGTGAACCAATTCAACGTCAGACCCAGAGGTACAAGTCCAATATGCAACAAATACAGCCAGAAGCCCAGATAAATAGAAAAGGTTGCATCAGGAAGAGCACCTGGTGGAAAACCTTTGTCAAATCAAATGCGCGGATCACCGAAAACAATACTGCCATACAGGACTGGTCAAGGCCTATGTTGGGTGCTGATGGAAATTGTGCTATTGTTACCTGAAGACAGGAGGTTGAGGAGAGGGGGAAAGTGTTCGATCAAGAAAGAAGGATGACAAGGGAATTTAAATGTAGGGACTATTACTGCCAAAGGGATAGAGCTTGCTGATATGATGGAGAGAAGGAAGTATACATTGTGGGCCTGATTTACTAAAGCTTTGCACATGCAAAAACGTCTGCAAACTGGATTGCACAGGCAAATTTGCATTGATGCTGATCTACTAACAGGGCGCAACGAGTGCGTCCCTCAGACGGGCAAAATAGCACTCACAACCCATTTAGCGTTCTTGTCTTAATGCATATGCAATGTGGGGGGGGGCGTTTACACGCAATTTTGCGTGTGCTGGGAGGAGAAAATGTAAATATGTTATTTTAGCACGTGCAAAGTGATTTAT
The DNA here is from genome assembly GCF_963457635.1 of Microchirus variegatus. Classification (NCBI taxonomy): domain Eukaryota; kingdom Metazoa; phylum Chordata; class Actinopteri; order Pleuronectiformes; family Soleidae; genus Microchirus; species Microchirus variegatus. The sequence goes on along the minus strand of NC_139817.1, from coordinate 18,810,782 downwards.
CAAACCTGAAACTGATTGCAACGCTTATTTTTGCGTCTATAATTAGCACGTTTGAAATGCAGGTCTTAACTGGCACAGCACACATGGCTGCGGTTATGCTCATATCCTCTGAGAAATCCATAAACAAAAATACTTTATGTAAATCAGGAAAGTACACTTTTCCAGAGCATGTTCAACTACATGTTCACAGATGACCCACATTCATTTCTTATTTGGTATATCTGAATAAATTAAATATAGATATCCAGAGGAGAAATGTGTGTTTGTACTGGTATGGGCTTGGTCTGCAGTTTGTGCTTCAAGGAGGGGCCCCAGTTAAGACCGGAGGAACGGGGAACCCTGCTTAACGGGTCCAGCTCTAACCTGGTCTACTCTCGGTGCACGGCGAAGCGCAGGCACAGTGCACAAACGTCACCAAAACCTCACAGGCAGGTTTCCACAGATCCAGGCACATTTAAATGCAATAAATAATCACAACAATCACTATTTAATGTAACTATCTGAATCAGCTATAGATATATCATCTACAGTATGTGTAATCTTGAGAGAAACAGCAGAGCGCCCCCTGGCAGCTGTCAGTGAGCTGCAGGTGAGTCAGGAGGAGAGCGCAGCACCTTCTTCCATAGTCCATAGTTTTCTTTGTTTGATACGTCAGGTAATGATGGAGCTGTCCAAAATACCAACGCAGGATTAAAATAATAATAATATAAAAAGGTCATATGGACCCGGGGAACAAGGATGTCATATCCCTTGATCCGTTATCTGCTCAGCGCAGAACATCACCTGTACTTTCTGTTCAGTGGCTTCAAATTTCATTCTGTGCTTCCGCTGAGTCTGCTCTTCTCCATGTTGACAACCCTTTGACTAGCGCAAAATCCTCATTTAAATAGGGCGGTCTTAACCACTTCTGCGCCTGTAGTCAATTGCGGTCGCAATCTTAGTAGTTCACCCGCAAAACGTAATCCAGTAGCAGGCGCAGTCTTTACGCTCGCGCACGCAATTTAGCGCTCGCTATTTGGAATCTTAGTAAATCAGGCCCTGTGTGTGCAAGAGACCAGGTGGAAGGAAAGCAAGACCAGAGACAAGACTTTAAGACATGAGCTAAGTATTGCATTTTGGACATTAAAGAAGTGACAAAAGACTAAAAGTGTCTTCGAAGTAGCCATGAACAAAAAAAAGGAATATTATCTGTGAATCATTATCCTGTTATAATGTGACCTGACCTTAATCCCAGCGGCATAGCCCACGGGCTGTGGGGCGATGTTGGACTGACCAGGCTCTCCAGTGACCATAGCCATCCCAAAAACCTCCTGGAAGGCATCTCTGACTGCCTCCAGGTGCATTTCCCTGTCTGAAGTCACCACTATGTCAATGTCCCCACCAGACTCTGTGGAGCAGTAATGCCAGTCAGGTACATTTTTCCATGGTATTTGACCAGTTAGTCAGATAGTTTCATTATGGGGAAATGTAGAAACGATGAATGCAGGATGACCTACTGATGTACGGAGCCATGCCAGGATCCAGAGTGGTGATCATGGACTCCACAGAGTGCTTGGTTTTGTCCAGGACGGTTTTCACTACAGGATTTCCAGCTACTCCCTGAATACACACAGATAATACATATGAAGTAGCTGCTGGAACACTGAGGAGACAATGATGGGATACATTTACATTACAGACACGCACGCACGCACGCTAAAAGTGTTCTAATATATGTAGAAACAACACATGCAAAATATTTTTTCCAATACATGATGATTTAGGGGTGCCACCACACAGCTGTTTGTTGAATTCTGAGAAATACCCAAGTTGCCCAAAGGACAAATAAACAACTTTTACTTTGATAACCCTATAAAACATGTTACTGTATAAAAGTTCACTGTACTCAACAACAATTTCCAGGTCAACCTTTTGGCAATTAGACTAAAAATTGCATCTTTTCTAAATTTCACAAAAGTTCATGAATTAGGTGGCACCCCTAAATCTCAATGGAATTCCTCAAAACTTTTCAAAAGTAATTTTTATGTTCATTGGAAAAAAAAAGCGCAAACGACGATTAGAATGTGAAAAGGACTGTCAACAAACAAACCACGGAGTGCAAGTATGTTATAATACATGAATACTCATTAGTATGTAATATAGAAACACAGTTATAAATGTTTTACTCGTCCCATCAGCTGAGGAACAGTGTCCAAATAGCTGCTGTACTCAAACAGCCAATCAGCATCCACCTCCAACAAACCAGCTCTTTGATCGACTTACAATATATATATGTACATATAAAAAACAAAAAGTCAAACCTGTGTATAACAAGAGTTTAACAACTACCGGTATCTATTTTAGTTTTTATTAAAGTAAACATGAAACATTGCGATAATTTGTGACATGGTTTAGTCCTTGCCAGTGTTTTCTGTTTTTTTTGTCAGAGATTTGTTTGACCGGTGTGGGATTACCTTGAAGAAGCCCCAGATGCCTCCACCAGTGCCTATGTCTGCAGAAACCCTGGGATCTCCATGATCCTCTGGGAAAGTTATGGGAGATCCAGTATTTAATCCTCCTGTCGTGGCTGGCTGCTGGACCATGGTGGTGGACATGACACCTGAAAAACAACAACACAGGCTGATTAAGATTCTCTGGATTACACTTTTGAACCAACTTGGCAATGGACATCCATGCATTTGAAGCAGTGAAATATCTCAGTTGAAGCATGAAAACAGTCTTTCTCTAGACTAAATAAAGCCTTTAGACCTATCAACATCCATCCTGAGTGATCCGATCATGTTCAGAACACTTCAAGTACAGTTGTGAATGCTTTAAATGCCTCCTCAGATGCAATCACACAACACCACCGTTTGATGAAGCATGTGTCCACTTTCCTAAGCTGTTTGAATGTGATCATCCTCAGGATGATTAGAGACCACCTCCTCAGCTTCACAGTATTTTTACTAATTCATAGTATGGAAATTAATTTGTAGCTCCTGCCACAATAGTAACTCTGATCACCATGTGGTTTCTTTTTTTCTAGGAGCAACGTAGAGTTAAATGTCATGCCCAAGGACACATCAGATGTAGACCAGTGGAGCCGGGTATCGAACACACAACCTTCTAGTTGAAAGATGACTCGCTCTACGAGTGTTGCCCAATAAATTGGTATTTGTCTGCTGTTTGAGAGCGCCACAGACGGTCCCTTTCAGATGAAAACATTTGTAGTTATGAATAAGAACCATCATATCTGATCTGTAATAAATCAGATCAGAATCTGATTTCAACACTGGAGCTGGAAATCTAAATGTAAAGGTACTTTTCCATTATATAGTTGTAGCAGGGCTTGGCATGGCATGGCTCGACTCAACTGAAGAGATTTGCTTTTCCATTATGGTGTATTTCCACCGGCTCAACTCGGCTTGCCTTGGCACGGCATGGCACGGTTTGGTTGCATTTCAACTAGGGATGGGACTTTTTTGTCGACAAATCCATCGACAATCGACACGTGCGCACCTCGACAAAATTTTCCAGTGAAATTTCGTTTATTTAGATACAAAAATGTAAAAGTCAAGTGAATAACTATTTTCAATTAAAAAACAGTAAGAAAATAAAGTAATATCAACTTGTGTCAGTGCCTTGATTTAGTCCTGATGGACTGTGAAGAACAAAAACAACATGTAATGACTGTAACAGTCGGCTTCACATGTGATGGTGATCGAGCTTACAGCGCTGTGGCATCTGCAGGCAAATCCACTGTCACCCCTGGTGCGCGGTTGTTAACACTCAAACATAATTATGTCTTAACCATAAATCCCGGTCAATTTGTTCAGTGTGTTCGAAGTTATCAGCGATGACGTCATCGAAGACGAAACTCCTCAAAATCACTGCCTTCAGAAATCTATCCGCTGTCAAAGTCCTCCATGTTTGTGAGAAGTAATTTCAAAACAATTTCGCGAGGGAACCCTCAGACCCCCCCGAAATTTGACATATCCACTTTACCGGTGTCTACGGTAGAATAAAATGTGCAGCCGCTCTCCCGGCGTCAATGGTAGAAGTGTGACAATGCTTTCCCGGCGTTAATGGGTTAAAAGGAACCAGATTAAACACCCACCTACAAAGCAAACAGTGTTTAGCAGAAGAGACAGGTGTGACTTTACCTGGCACACTGGAAGGACTGGAGAAGGTTTGAATCAGTGGTGTCTGCGGTGTTCGACCAGCGTGACCCCGTGTGATATCAAACCCTGCACTCATGGAGAAGCTGGATATGGGGGGGCCAACAGGAGGAGCCAACACGCCAGGAACTGGGGGGTTTGGAGATCTGATGGTGGAAGTCAGGGGAGAGAAATAGGGGGAGGTGGAGGGAGGAAAGTGAGAGTGACTTGGAAATGGAGAGGTGAGTGAGGAGGGAGGTTGAAACTGGGAGGAAAGGGAGGCATTCAGAGGGCTACTGAAGGCAGGGAGGGAGGGAACAGTTGGGACTGTGGTGGAGACTGAGGGGGAACCGATAGAGCTGCTGCCTGGCAGGGACAGAGGAGTCGACAGACCTGAAATTTAAAGAAATTCTTGTTATGCCTCAGAAGTTCTCAGTGTGTCTTTGGTCATCAGCTCACTGTATATTTCAGATATCGATACTCAAGAAAAATATAAACGCACAAACTTGAAATGCTGAACAAAAATAGAATGTCATGACATTTGCTCAAATTCTTGATGCATTTGTTTATGGATTGATTTGTTTTGCTCGAACCCAGTAGTCCAGTGTCACTTGGCCACTCCTATTGACTACAATATAAGATTGAGTATTTCAACTCACGATAGTCATGGAGCATGGCATTGGCATAACAATAACACGGTTTTTTTTGTGCGTTTAAATGTGTGTATGTGTAATCTCAGTCACTACACTACGGTGGCCGTGAGTTGCAAAACACGAAAACATTAACTCACAACGCAAACACAAATGCACGAAACACAAACACATTAACTCACAACGCAAACACAAAAGCAGAAAACACAAACACATTAACGCACAACGCAAACACAAAAGCAGAAAACACGAAAACATTAACTCACATCGCAAACACAAAAGCAGAAAACACAAAAACATTTACTCACAACGCAAACACAAAAGCAGAAAACACAAAAACATTTACTCACAACGCAAACACAAAAGCAGAAAACACAAACACATTAACTCACAACGCAAACACAAAAGCAGAAAACACAAAACCATTAACTCACTTTAGCTCACTTGGTAGAGCTGCCGTTCCATGTAGAAGTGCACACTACAGATAGCCCCAGTTCGAATCCCGCCCCAAGCAGAAAACACAAACACCAAAGCGTTTAACGCAACAACATTATCTCACAACGCAAACCAAATCAAAAAACGCAAACAAAAAAGCGTCAACACAACGGAAATTCATGTTAAAACGGAAACGCAATTCAAAAAACAACAACGCGCGCTGTTTCCTACGGAGCCCTGCTAGGGTCAGGTGTGGAAAAAATAAAAATTGTTTGTAAACTGTTCCCTCAGTTTCCCTTAGGCTATGACTATTTTGCCCCTTTTAAAATTATGATTAGAGATAGTCCAGTGGGTAACAAGATGGACTTATACCGGGCAAAGTCATAGGATCTAATCCTGACACTGTATTATTTACCTTTTTATTGTATAAAGCATTATGAGTATTACGCATTCTTAAAACATAAAGCATGTTGTATAAAGCATTATTCAAATATTGGGTGTGTGGTGGTAGCCAGCCAAACATTTGCCCCGCATGCCACGATGTCTCACTCCAAGGTGCGCCGTTATTGTGAATGGCCGTGCGGAATGGCACTGCGCTCTGACGCGGCACTTCTCCGGGACTGGAGAAGCTGCTGCAGCTACAAGGATTTCGTGAACTGAAAGAGAAGCTCTTCATATATCGTTTAGATACAAGACGAGTCACCCACATTCATAGACCAATGCAGGCTGAATATTTAGTCTAGTATTGAACGCAAAACCTCCGATTCTTAAAATAAAACGTGGGTATTAAATGTGCAAAAGATTTGAGTGTTAAGATTTGTTTTGTATTTTTAAAATAACTAAATAATGAGGTGTGTCTCATACAGCAAGTGTAGCTCTACTGTCCTACAGGTTTCCACACGCTGCAGCAAGCTCGCGAACGTACAATACATACATGAATACAGTGTAACTGTTAATATTGCCTGTCTGTCTGTCTGTCAATCCGCTGTGTGAGTAACGTGTCATCAAATGCGTTCAATACTATAAACTAAATATTCAGCCTGCATTGGTCTATGAATGTGGGTGATTCGTCTTGTATCTAAACAATATATGAAGAGCTTCTCTTTCAGTTCACGAAATCCTAGCAGCCGCAGCAGCTTCTCCACACCTGACCCTAGCAGGGCTCCGTAGGAAACAACGCGCGTTGTTGTTTTTTGAATTGCGTTTCAGATTTGACATGCATTTCCGTTGTGCTTTTTTGTTTGCGTTTTTTGATTTGGTTTGCGTTGTGAGATAATGTTGTTGTGTTAAACGCTTTGGTGTTTGCATTTTCTGCTTGGGGCGGGATTCGAACTGGGGCTATCTGTAGTGTGCACTTCTACTTGGGACGGCAGCTCTACCAAGTGAGCTACAGTGAGTTAATTTCATGTTTTCTGCTTTTGTGTTTGGGTTGTGAGTTAATGTTTTCGTGTTTTCTGCTTTTGTGTTTGCGTTGTGAGTTAATGTTTTCGTGTTTTCTGCTTTTGTGTTTGCGTTGTCAGTTAATGTTTTTTCGTGTTTTCTGCTTTTGTGTTTGTGTTGTGTGATTTGTGTTTCCGTATTGAGTTAATGTTTTTGTGTTTTTGATTTGCGTTTTTTGATTTGCGTTTGTGTTTTTTGATTTGCGTTTGTGTTTTTGATGCGTGTTGTGTTTTGTGATTTGCATTTGTGTTTTGCACCTCAGGGCTACCGTACTACACTTTCACACGTGTAAACATAAAATCAAAAAACTTTTAAAATTACATTAAGAAGTAAAATACTGCAAAATAAATAAATAACACTATTCTATTTAAAGCAAAAAAAAATGCTGCCAGGGGTGACAATATTAGATCATTAAAAATTTGTTGACGATCTGCCAAAGCAGAAAGATTGTGGTATTGTTAATAGGGCACATTCTATCCATTATGCTTTTATCAGGTTATTCTGGCGGAGCTTGTCTCTCAATATCAAACCTGTAAACTAAGTGTAATGATGAATTGAAGATTGCCATTGTAGATGGCATACACTTTCATTCATTTTACATGATTACACATTTGAGTCTGCAATTTAAGTTTCAGTTTTTAAGATTAGTAAATTGCACACCTGAAATTAATATAATAATTACAGCATCAAAATGTCTTCTTTGTTTTACAGGGAAGCTTTATTCTTACAACAAAATGTTTTGTGGAATTCTAACATGGATTAACAATGTCAAGTTTGTTTGATGTTTGTAAAATGAGCTATAACAGATAGATTTGAAGTCCACTGGATCAGCACAGAACTGAAGCTTATATTGCATCTCACGTCATGTCTTGACTCTTACCTGTGGTCATTGGTGGGGAGCTGACTGCAGTCAGAGGAGGTGCAGGACTAGCAGGAGGTGTCGTCTCAATCACACTCTCTTCCATCATCTTCTAAGCCTTATAACCACACGTCAGCCCTGATTATAGCTGCAAGATGTGATCACTTATTTAGAATGTTCTTATTCCCCCAGAGGTGCATTAATCCAGTACAGAAGATCACATTTCAACATAATACAGTTTCTTTAATGTCAATATAAATATAGGTATTCCCACATTTAGCTGACAGATTGGTTCCCAAACTGGGAGAGTTATATCATGGGGGTGTGACAGGCTCTTAGCTAGGAATTTTTTAGAGGTTGTCCCCCCCTTGCCTTCCGGTACCACCTCCCGCAAAAAATAAATAATTGCGGGGCATGTGGAGCTTTTGAAAGGACTCATAAAGTAATGGCAAGTAACTCAAAATGGAAAAAACAAACAAAGAGAAACTTAATTATTATGCCAATTTTGTAACTTTTTTTTTTAAATCTAATTTTGTTCTTATGGCTGGGACTGTGTGTACTTGCCTCACTAAAGTCAAGGCATTGCAATTATAGAGGGTGCCCCTCATCTGCTGACTGTTCTTCTCCCTCTCCTGCATTGTGCGCTGCTGTAAAGGCCACATTATACTTCTCCGACTGCATAATACGTTATCCGACTGCGTCACCACGGAGACCCCTCAAGCCTTCATACTTTTGCGCCGTGGTGACGGATACGCACTGCAATTTCCCGCCCAATCAGTAGGGGTCGCTGCGCAAGGTTGTTGTGCTTCTGGCTACAGTGAGCAATGGCGTCAAAGAGAGAAAGACTGTTGTTGTTGTTGAAACCGTAGCCGTTACTCACTTTTCTGTGTCACGGAACGCAGTTTTAAGATAATTTGAGGCGAGAAATTGGCCATTTAGAGTCTAAACATGTGCTGTGTGTATTAAGATATGACGTATTTATAGTTTGGCAGCGACGTTGTCGGCGGTGATCAGCTCCGCCTCTGTGGACGCTCGGTGCGCACTGTGAGCCGGCACAGAGCAGCTTCGCTCGGCCTGTCCTGAGGACCAATCGCAGCTCTTGCTGTCTCCGTTGTCCCTTGACGGAGTGACGGACACTTAAAAAATATATATCTGTGTAACCTACGCAGAGCACTTTACGCAAGAGTATAAATTGGGCTTGAGCCGGCGCATCCAACGCAGATTGGATAATTTCTCTATGCGCAGTTTTATCCATGATCTTTATGACAAGGATCGAGTGCAGTCGCGATGAAATACAGGAGATCCGAGTAGATCATAGTTAAACATGTCGACAGATTCTCAAGAGCGCACCTTTCATTGTTTTCACTCCGTGGTCTCAATCTTTGTGTGGAAGCGCTGTAATTAAGGGAATAACAGATGCATCAGGTGAGCGGATCTCTTTAGTTAACTGCTCAAAGAGAGATAGAAGAGAGTTCTGTCGCGGGGAGTTCATAATCTGAGCTGCGCTGCAGCCAACTTACGCTTTTGCGCAAAGAGACTTTCCAGCATTTAATAGGTGCTGTTCCAGTGTATTCGCATCTTGTTGAAATCGTTTTATTGGTGTTCCAAACGGATCTTTTGCGGCCAGCACACGCCTGTCTATACCCGCGCGTCATCACAACATCATTTCGGTGGTTACCGGGGGAAACGGGAGGAAAAAATAGGGCGTCTTTTGGGCGTCCTGCCTAAAAGTAGGGCGTCTAATTTCTTATTATTTTCAGTACAGGGCTTCCCCGGGACGCCTGGACGCCCTGCTGGCTAAAAGCCTGGGGTGTGATGAGGCCAGTAATGCACTGCATGGATCATAAGGATGGATCAGTTATGTGATAGGAGTAGCGGTAAGGTTTGATCTTTTTCTTTGCTTTTTTTGTGGGGCATTTATAAATATTTTTAATCTGAGAAAAGGGGACCTTGCAGAAAAACAACACATGAGGCCCCCTAGTCGATATCTTGTGGACCTAAACGTATTTTAAAACTATAATGAAAACTGTCCCAAACTGACCAACAGTGAACAATGGTTTTATAATAGCATTTATCACAATATTAAATTCAAAATGTAATTATATAGAAGTGCGGCTAGTGTTTTCATTCAGCTCTACAAGGCTACATGTTATTTTGATTTAATGTTGTCTGTTTTGTTATTTTCATATTCATTTTGCATCATAAATGGGATTTTTGTGAACTATAAATAAAAAACACTTTTACTTTGAAATGGTGTGCAATATCATCCTAAATATTTTTAAATGCAACATCATGACGGATTATCAAGATATCATTTTCTAATCGCTAAAGTCACTTTAGTTTCACTTGACGGCCCCCTCCTGACCAGACTAGAAGTTCACTATCCCATAGGTCACTTTGAGTTTGAGGCCCCTGACATACATACAGTGAGCTACACAGATTATGGGCAAAATTTTGCTACCTGATTTTTTTTAAATCAGCAAACTTTTATTGTACCGTTTTTATACTAGATTGACAAAGCTTTATTGACAACAGTGCGGAGTCCATGAATGTCAGGGCATGGCTTAAGGACTGAATATAACCATCTTGTTTATGAGTTAATTAATTAAAATGTAATATATGATGACAACAAAGACGACTTGCGACGATTTGCTTTGGATTAGAAGCTGCTACTGCACAGCAACAGTTAGGAGGATCTAATTAGAGCTGCAACTAACGATTATTTTCGTAATCGATTAATCTGTCGATTATTTTCTCGATTAATCAATGAATCGTTTGGTCCATAAAATGTCAGAAAACGTTAAAAAACCATTGATCAGTGTTTGTCAAACTTGGAAATGACGATGTTCTTGAATGTCTTGTTTTGTCCACAAACCAAAATGATTCAGTTTTAATGATTTCTTTGTTATGTGGAGCGAAGAAACAAAGAAAATATTCACATTTAGGAAGCTAAAACAATCAGAAATCTTGTTTTAATCATGAAAAAAGCTTCGAACCGATTATCGATTATCAAAATAGTTGGCGATTAATGTAGTAATCGATAATTAATCAATTCATCGATTAATCGTTTCAGCTCTAGATCTAATGGCTCCTATAACTTAATCTAAGTCAAGATTCAAAGGGGAAACAATTTGCATGTCCCTAGTGTTGCTCACTGTCAAGAGGCAGCAGTAGCAAATCATCAGTAATGACACGGGTACTTTTCCTCACAGTTGTGCCGTGTCATGACGAGCATCTCTGTTTAAAAAAACATAGTTTGTAGAAGGGCTCAACCATTTGAGGATAACATCTTATTGGGAGTTTGACTGACAGATATTGTACTTGTGTAATCACTGTGTAATAAAAGAATTGATTGTCACATAACACCATTATTAATACTCTAATGAGAGTAGAGATAGTAATGATATTCTTTCAACAAAAAAATGGTATAGAACAGGGGTCTGCAACCTGCGGCTCTAGAGCCTCATGTGGCTCTTCAGCCCCTCTGTAGTGGCTCCTTCTTGCTTTAAAGAAAAATACTTTTCATGTTATTCTCACTTTTGTCAAGTTAAAGGCGTAACTATAAGTGTTTTTGATATTTTGTCTGTCACATCCAATTGTAAAAACCTCCCCTGAAAGCCATTAAAGTAATGCGTACATGAAGATGTTCACATTTGGAGTCCTGTCCATCCTTAGATCCATGTACTTAGGCCAGGCAGATTTTCTCAGACATAAACCACATAAAATTGTGCATAAAATTTCATCTCAAAGTCGTTTTTCTACACTTTAGACTAAGGTTTGGTATCAACATGCGACAAACTGTAGTTCTTTAAATATCGTATATATGTGTAAAAACAACAACTTCACATGTGATTTTACCTTCATTTTAAGGATCAAAATCAAAAGGTTTTGTGGCTCCAGAATAATTTTATTTGGGGGGAGAGGGGACAAAAATGGCTCTTTTCATTCTAAAGGTTGCAGACCCCTGGTATAGAACATTTCAATTGCAGCCACTGTAATTTGCTAATTGAAGGCTGCAGAAAACAACAACCCAATTATTTTTAACAATGACTGATATTATTAAGCAATAACAAAGTGTGCTCAGATCATCCTCTGGGTCACTTGCTGGTCAGATATTGGCATTTATACTGTAAATACAGATTACAGCCTAGGTCCAATGAACACATGAAGGCATGCATCTTGTAGGGGAAAATAGTCAATTCTAGACCCAGAGCCCTCCAGAGGGTAACTAGTTCTGAGACGACTCCTGACTAAAAGCTAAAACACAGCATGAAGTGACTAGTGCGCGTCCATCAAACGAGCATAAACACATCAACAAAGAGCACATACATAGCAGGTCACCGCCTGAAACTCTTCATGATCATTCTTCTTCTTACTGGCAGCTTTGAAAACGCAGATGATGCTACAGATAATGCTAGGCTCGTGTGTAACATCGATGAGGATATGTTTAAAACAAGGCTGCACAGTTGTCTGCGCAGTTCTGTGGGGGAACTGTTAGCTTCTCGGCTGTACACGTGGACACAAACACACACACACATTCACTCAGCTCTACCTAAAGACAAAAGACAACATGTCGAAGTACATCTTTCAAATCATTAAGTACCGAATTATCGTACGTAACTCAGTAGTCGCACTTCTCACCTGCGAGCTGCACTGACGCCACTACTACATGAATGAACCACCGACTCACTGTGATGACGTCAGTTGTTGCCACGTCTGCTCGACTGCGACTCCGCCCTTCTCTGGGAGCGCCACGCCCCCACCTCAATCTGAGTAAAAAAAACACATGACATCACCCTTCACCGCACATAACTAACTGTGACGTGTTTATTAAATTACAAATTAGAGAACAATTCCGAAATACAAAAGTTGAACATATGTTCCTGTCACATGCTTAGATACAGAGGCGATTCTAGAGTGTGTAGGGGCCCTAAGCAAAAATTCCCAGGGGGCCCTTCCTTCCAACCAGTGTTCATCACCATTATGTTACAAATAATCTGACACCAACGAAACATTTATGAGTTCAAAATATTATTATTTCTTTTTCGAAATGAATGAAATAACATGGAAAAACCTTGTAATTAAAAAGTATGTGAAAATATAAATGTAAAGAATAAAATACTGTATACAGCTTTTTATAAACTATATAAACTTAGTAAAACAAACAAAACAATATCAATACATAGAACAATAAAATACTGCAAATAACTGAAAGAACATATATAAACGGAGTAATAAAGATATGCATTACACTGTAAATAATCCTCTGCATTTTCCAAATTGCAGAACAGAACTTCACAGAGGTTAATGTGAGGTGGGGCCCCTTTAGGGAGGTTTCCTACCGAGATGTCATTGCAAATCACCCATTGTTTTTTAAGGGGCACGGGGAGGCGGCTGGTCACTGCACATTTCAATAAAAACAGCCCTCAGGCTCCGAGTGTCGGGGGGCCCCCTATCGGCTCGGGGCCCCCAAGCAGTTGCCTGTCTTGCCTGTTCATAAGCTGCGTCTCACCCAGGATTCATAGAATCATAGTTACAGATAAAAACAATTCATGTAAAATCAGGTAGGCTCATGAACATAATGACAAAATACTGTATAATAGAGCACTGCTTCATATATTAACTGTTCATATATTATTATGGCATATGGTAGCTCAGTGTCAAGACTAGAAAAGCTCTATATTAATTACTTTTTACCATAAATAAGTACAACTCTATAATACAGTTATTGGTAGAATCGCTAACCAGTTGTTGGAATGTGCAAACTACTTCAAGTAAATGTCATATATATGTTGGGATGTTGTGGTAGAAAGAGAATAGAACATGAGATAAAGATAGAAAAGAGAGACCAGATCAGGTTATTATTTTAATAATATATATATATATTTTTTAATAATAGTGTTATTAAAAGTCACAGTAGCTTTGACAGCAGCACTTGCTAGAGGCCGAAGTTTGTGTCACTGTGTATTTCACACACTCTCACACAGGTGAGTGTTTGCTGTGTGCAAAATCAATCACTGATTTTCTAAACAGACTTTGGTGCGGGAGAGTGAGTGGTTATAGTGACACAAACTTTAGTTCCCAGACAGAAAAGGTTGTTGCGTTGCATTGCATTGCATTAGGGCTGGGCTAAAAATAAATACCCCAATTTATTTATAAAAATTTTTTTTTTTAAACTACTAAAAACAAAACAAAAATATTCATATGATGTACTACGTGTCAATGCATGACATTTTACACACATACACAGTGTTTCAGTGTCAGTTAATTAAAATATTTTAAATACGTCCTCCATGACCATAGCACACACTCTGTTGACTAAAATACAGCGACAGCATTATTACTTGAGAAGTACGACTGAAGTACATACTAGCCAAGTACGGGAGTACATGGCCGTTTCTCAATACCCAAGTATGTATGTACTTGCTTACTTGGAAAGTACATACTTGAGAAGTACGACTGAAGTACATACTTGCCAAGTACGGGAGTACTATCTCTTCAATTGGAACAGCGGCGTACTTCCTTGTTCTACTGTTTGAATGGCGGGTGGCGCCAAGCACTTAAGCCTCATTACCGCCACCTACAGTGTTGATGAATGAACATATAAAATACTTTTAATAAATGAATATACTGTTGTTATTTTCACATTTTAAATATTTAAGTGTAGAGTAATATATATATTAGACTTATATATATATATATATATATATATGGCACCTTTAAATACATATTCAATGACAGTGCGACTTTAATATAAATCTAAAATTCAAAGTTAGAATAAAGAAAACATTAATAATATACAAACGTTCACACTGTCAGGTCAAAACGTTTGCATTAAAAACAAAACAACATGTCAACAACAAATCTATCGATCACACCAAATATCTGATGACGGAGGCGTCTGAGCCAGCGTTCCGGGACACAGAAAAATATTCATTTCAGGTTTATTTTTGTATTTTATCCTGATTTGTTCAGCCAAAATGCATTCTGGGATATATGGCTTTCCCAAGTACGCTCAAGTCACCCCCCCGATGCATACTTGGTGAAATGGGTGGAGCGAGAACACTTCCGGGTATGAGAACCGTACTCGCTGCTCGCGTTCTTGAGAATTGGAACAGAAGTTGGACTGAGGCTGATGACGTTTTCACAAGTAAGGGAGTACGCACAAGTATGCTCAAGTACGCACATGTATGGATATTGAGAGACGGCCTTATAATTCTTGCACTCGTTTGCGGTAGCCATGTTATGTGTGCATCCGTGTGCATGTCCGGATGGGAAACAAGTAGGGGGGGTTTCTGCACGGAAGTTCCCGAGGGCAAAAGCGCGCCGTAATAATAGGAGAAAATAATAAATGTTTTTATTTTTTAAATCGTCCGGAACAAAAAACTCAAATCGCCCAGGCCTACATTGCATTATTTTACATTAAAGAATTCTGCATATATTTTTGCATTATAGTAAATTACAAGGTAAGTCTTTTGTTAAGTGTGTGTTATCTCTTTTGTCTTTTTGATTGAGTGAGCACTGTGGTACAGGAGCCTGCAGGGGGTGCAAACAGACTGTGTGAACCACACACAAATAACGGAACTACTACATAATTGTTGTAACAGTGGCTACAATTATATTGATATGGGCCCTGAGAAGTGTAGAAATACTTTTAGTTCACTGTGAAACTGCAGCAGGTCAAAGGACATCAAGCTGAGGAGACAGATTCACTGCGTCCTGGGGACAGATTTGCATTTGCTAAAGAATATGGTCACATATACACCTAAAATTTGAGGTGAACACTTGTGAATGGATGTTGATATCAGTTGTGAACAGGGTCACTCATCTCAGATCAGGGTTTTAAGCACTGACAAATGGAAATGTGACATGTTACAGAGGATCACTCTTCTGACTGAACATGTCTTACGGTTATAAATTAATCTTTCCTGACACAATATCTTGATACACAGATACAGTCATAAAGATATAATCCTTCTGAGAGACATCCAAGTAGAAGAGAGGGTCCTTGATGATATCCACATTAAAACCTTCCTGGACCAGTTGCATCTTTTTCTGCTTGAAGGTCTCAGTCACATCCAGAGAGGTCTGAAAACAAACACAGAGACACAACTGAATAATAGAAGTTGAATGCAAATTCTTTAATTACTGAATATGATGAAGAAAAAAAAGTCTGTGATGTACATGGTTGGACATCTTTTCATATTCACAGGGGCAGATGTACTAACATGTTTGCCCTCTTTTCAGGCTTAAAACGGTTGCAATGTGCATTTGAATGCACACATGTAAAACAGCAAGGCTCAGTGCTGCAAAAGCACAGGGAGACAAACTCTGCCTCTGCTCTTCATTCATATGCAGTCATGGAAGTCAAGTCAATTTTATTTCTAAAGCACATTTAGAGCTAACGAAGTTGCAAAACATAAAACAAACATATGATAAAAGTAAAGCTGTAAAAATAGTAAAATATTAAAATGGTAAAAATCTAGTTAGACCACGTGGCAGAGTAGTGGCTAGCACTGTTGTCTTGCAGCAAAAAGGCCCAGGTTTGTGATACGGTCCAACTGAAGGTTTTTCTGCAGAGTTTGCATGTTCTCCCTGTGTGTGTGTGAGTTTTCTCGGGGTATTTCACTTTACTCCGACAAACATGCAGAGGTTAATGGACCATGGTTGTGAGTGAACAGTTGTTTGTCTCTGTGTGTGGGTCCTGCGATGGACTGGTGTCATTTCCAGGGTGTGATTTCCTGGGCCTGCCTTTTGCCCGTTGTCAGTTGAGATTTGCTCCAGAGGGCCCACGACCCTCATACGGAGTATTATGCGGTGGAAAATGAATTAATGACCATTTTTGTTGAATACATCCATGTAAAATATTCTTATCTTGAAGTGAAGGCCAAGGAGAAGAGATGGGTCTTTAAAAGTGATTTAAAATGTTCAATAGTTGGGGCAGATTTCATTTGAATGGCTAAATCATTCCATAGTTTGAGGGCAGCTACAGGGTTTTCACCACAAGGATTTTCTGATTTCTTTTTTCTGGAGGCTGGCAGCTCCATGATCCAAGGGAAGAAAACTCGGGTAGAGTGTCTCTTTTCCTGTCTTAACTGGACCAGTTCAGTTAATAACAAGGCAATCAGAGATGGCACCCCATTCAAGCAACAAGCCTCTGGCGCACCCTCGTTGGTCATAATGGCAAGCGCGGAAACACAAACAGACAGACAGACACACACACACAGAGCCGCTAAAAACAATACTTCACTCCCACTCTGTGGGGTGAAGTAATAAGCTGTTCTGTGGGGTCACACAGCTGTGATAGTATGTCCACACCAGTGATTTTGTTGTAAAATCCAGTGCAACTGGAGAGTTGGCTGATTAGAGTAGACAAGTCAGGTCTCCCAGGGAAATACAAGGCGTGGTTATACCAGCATGGCATCCTACCTAGGATACTGTGGCCATTGCTGGTGTACGACTACAATATCTACTGTGGAAGAGTTGGGATCTGTGGCTACTGGCTTTTCTGGATTCTGTTTCACAAAGCAGGTTCAACAAGCTCTGAGTCTGAACTTGACCTCTGAGTTGATCTACTCTGAGATAGGAAACTCTGAGTTTTCGGTTCCACAACAGCTGAAGTTAAGCACGTGCACCACAAGGGCGACGTTCTTCACCCCAGTGGAGTTGGAAATATTAATGCGCTCATACGGTGAGTTTGAGCATGTTTTTAGAAGGAAGTGTAACACGGCTGCAGCAAAAGAGAGGGAGACGGTGTGGGAGAACATCGCTGCTTGGGTCAATGCGTAAATTTAAATGTCGTCCTTTGCACAATCACAATAATATTACAAGGCGAAACTGCTTGAGTGGTAGCCTATTAATTTATTTCATTTAGGTGTAATCCCGTGGGTGAGAAGCGCACTTGGCAGCAGTTTAATATGAAACATAAACACATTGTTCAAACAGGTAAGACCTCAGCATAATCTCATGGGATTACCTCATTTTGATCATGTTTTACATAAAGTAAATATGGAGTGGCCGTTTGAATGTACAGTGGTTTTATGCCCAACATAATGATGTTTTCACACTCATAAGTGTCTTCTTATTTATATCATGTTCAAGTGCTCTGCATCTCCGACTTTGTATAAAAAAAAAAACGCAGAAACTTGAGGTTTGTTTTTTGTGTTTTTTGAAAACCAATGTCCAATGTACCAAAACATTTTAGAGAGGTTGAGAGGTTCATAGAGCATGTTACCATTGTAACTGACCGAGAGCTTAAGTTACCTCTCTCTGTGAAACAGGCTAGAGTTACTCCTCTTTCTCTGGTTTGACTTACCTCCCTTTGTGAAACGGAAAACTCAGAGTTTCCCTCATTTCAGGGTTAACAGACTCAGAGTTTTCACTAAACCTGCTTTGTGAAACGGACCTCTGGACTGGGAATCATTCCAACAACCCACTAGAGCAAACTCAAGGCAAAGGAAAGAAAGGCAGGATCTTGCTCAACATGAGGTGAGGGCTGGGGTCAAGGAGCAGTGTGCAAGCCAGATGGTGCTATTGAAGCAACAGGGCGAATGGACTAGAAGGGAAGAAGCCATGGACAGGAAGATCTCATGGGCCGAGTTGTGGAGGGCTGAACCCTACCGCATTAAATCCTCATTCAGTCAATTACATTTCTTGATATCACTCAAAAGCAGAGAGCCAAACCCAGAACTTTGAAGTGGAATAACAGAGTATGAGGGTACAACATGTGGAAAAGATCTATTGTACATCAACCTAGGTCATGGCAGGATGAGCAGAGACTCTCAAGGTCCATCTCATCCTAAAGCCACAAGTGTTGCAGACAGAACACCTGCATATCTTACCTGCACTCTGAGAAACCGTGGCCAGGCATAAGCAGGAAGTGCTCGTACCAAATGGTTGAAGAGTTGTGGTCCATTTAATTTGTGATCACGTTGCAACACAATAGCAGCCATCCCTGCTCGACCCTCATGTCCTGCACAAACAGATTAAGCAAATTATTTCATATGGAAGAACAATAGAAAGCTTACTGCCATACTTCCTGCTTCCAGCTGGTTCTGAAAGTATTTCCTGCACTCCCTGCACCAGGATGAAGTGACTGAAGTGGCTTTTACAATAAAAATGTTTCTCATAACAATGTTTTCTAGTAACCTAATAATAAAAATGTAGTGATTTAAACACGGAATTGCCTTGGAAAAGCAAAAATAACAACATGAAACTACAGTTTCAAAGTTAGAAACAACAGTCAGTTGAGTGGAAGAAAAAGAAGCACAACCAACCGAGAGAACCGCAGCCTTGAGAGGCTTGTCAAGAAAAATTTATTCAAGAATTTGGGTGAACTTCACAAGGAATGGACTGAGGCTGGGGTCAAGGCAACAAGAGCCACCACACACAGACGTGTCAGGGAATTTGGCTACAGTTGTCGTATTCCTCTTGTTAAGCTACTTCTGAACCGCAGAACAGTGTCAGAGGTGTCTGTCATCTGCTGGTGTTGGTCCACTCATGCTCCCTTCTGCTGACAAGCTTTTTGAAGATGCTGATTTCATTTTTCCAGCAGGATTTGGCACCTGCCCACACTGCAAGAAGCACCAAAAGCTGTTTAAATGAACATGGTGTTGGTGTGCTTGACCGGCCAGCAAACTCACCAGACCTGAACCCCATAGGTATTGTCAAGACGAAAATGATAAACAAGAGACCAAAAAATGGAGATGAGCTGAAGGCCACTGTCAAAGAAACCTGGACTTCCATACCACCTCAGCAGTACCACAGACTGATCACCTCCATGCCACGCTGAACTGAGGCTGTAATTAAAGCAAAAGGAGCCCAAACCAAATTAAAAAACTGAATTTTTTAATTGGTTTTATGTCGTATTCTAATTTTTTGAGATACTGAATTTTGCTTTCTTGCTAAATGTGGGCCAAAAATCATCACAATTAAAAGAACCAAAGACTTACACTACTTCAGTCTGTGTGTAGTGAATTTATATAATACAGGGTTTCAGCCAATAACTTTGTCCTATGAACCAATGAATGAAGCTGAAACAAAGGAGGCAGAATAACAACTGAGGAGGTTGAGCCTTTTTCTCAACTTCCTTTGTTACGAGTTTGCCTGTGTTTGTGAACTATTTCCGTAAAGAGCATAATTTGAAAGCAAGTTAATTTCATACTCTTTACAGTGAAAACTGTTTTGATTGTAATTTAAATGTTAAAATAATAATAACATGTAGTGCAGGCCAGAGAAAAAGGGAAAGGCAAAAATATTTGCCCTGTGTGCTCTAGGCCCTAAAAACTCACCTGATACAAATAAAGGGAACCACATTGGTTAAACCCAGTTGAAAGAGTGCCCGTCTGTATCGAATGCTCCTTGAAGTACAGCGAACGCATCCGTAAAGAAGCAGGGATTCTCTGATTGGTCTACACTAGCCGGCCTTCTATGTGTTGATCAATCAGAGAGCAGCACAGAGACCCACCCAAACACAAGTTTCATGAACGCAAGAAGAAGAGCGCGAGCAGCAATATAACCCAGTGCAAGCACACAGTTTGAGCACGGGCAGAGCAAATTTGAGTGCGAGAGCAGAGTTTTGAGGGACAATATCAGTCTCCAATCAAGATAAAATGGTCTTGAATTAAGATAGGAAATAACCAGTGGTGTAGTGGGGATTTTATCACTGGGGGAACTCTCTCTCTCAAAAAAAATAAAATAAAACGGTATTCGTGAAGAAAAGGCTAATAATTGTATGAATGCTCGAAGTATAGATGTATGGCATGATAATTAGCAGACGCCGCTGCTTGCCTCACACACGTAAACGCGCACAAAAAAAAATCTCGCCAAAAAGACTGTGGGAACGCCATTCCCCCGCGTCCCCCGACCACTTCACCCCTGGAGATAACCCCCATAGACTAGCAGGATGATACTCACCTCGGATGTTTCATTCTGATTAAAAACTGCTTCTGTTAAACTAGGAATTACTTTTTGTGACTATTTAGAAATGACTGCATCACAACATGCCATGCCACAACAGGAACACAGTTTTACAAAACACATGCAAATGTTCATGTGTCTGCACTGACCTGGGACTGCGACACCATACACACTGGCCTCTTTGATAAAATCAAGAAGACCGAAAACCTCCGACACCTCTGTCGTGGATACATTCTCTCCTTTCCATCTGTGGGACACATTGTCAGGTGCAGGTAAACATGCAATGAATTCAGACACAGATACATCTCTTGCTGTAGGCAACAGAGTCTTCTATTAACTGGAGTAATTAAATAATATTTAAAGGTGCCATATGTAAGAATGTGGCCAAAAACAGTTACTACATTCAAATTCAAAACACCGAGGTCTTTTAGGTTTCGTTTTCTGACGTAACTGGCAACCCGTGGTTGCTCTGCAGCTGAGACTCTACTGACTGCAATGATTGGTAGATGGCGGTAGGTGGCGCCACATGCCAAAACATGATTTCAAAACATAAACATGATTTGCAGTCTGCAAAATATTTTTTTTAATGCAAATATTTTGTCTGTACTGTTGTTGTTGGTGAGTTCAGTTTGTTATATGAACATTATTCCTGAGTCCCTGTGAAATATTAGGAGGATTTCATGGCCAGTTGCTTTAGATTTATTACGTAATGCACCTTTAAAAGTCTACACATGTTAAAACATATATCGATTAGGAATAAATCCTAAGCGCTGGGGGATTTTCTGTAAAATAAATGGCCAGGATGTGCCAGGGTGACAATTCCCTCTAGGATCATCGTCCATCGTGATTGGCTGACCGACATCATGATGGAGAGCCACCATCGTGATGCCACGCCCCCACCCTGTCAGACACAAACTAATCCAGACCACGAACGCAGTGCTACACTGGCAAGTGAAGCTGCATGTAAGGAAAGGTGCCGTCAAGCTGAGATGACAAACACTTTATTCACTCTTTATATGCAGAAAAGAGAGTAGAGTAATGTTCTTGTAAATGTGGTTGTGTATCATGGGTCAGTCTCCAGATGCTTCAGTATTAATTCAATATTAATGGCATAAAATCAGGACCGTTCTCGTTATCCCGTGACACCCACCAGAGATGCCCCATTTTGCCATTATTATTTGCCCTCGCTGTAGCTATATGGCTCCCCAGCAAGAGAACGTTTGAGAGGATCACCTGATTTGGCCTTTCTCACAAACTTTCTCTGTATGCTGATGACCCTTGCTTTGCTTCACATTGCCGATCTGTCCAGTCATATGCTTAATTACTTCAACATGACTTGATCTAGCCCCACCTAATCCTGGCTTGGCCTATGAGACCTAGGATGAAGTGATCAGTAATCCTGGATTTTACGATAAACTTGACAAAGCAGAATTAGCACATTTTTAATTAGTCATAGTACCTGAAGGTGTCTCCGATGCGGTCATGGAAGTAAAGAAAGTCCCTGCGATCTTGGAGCAGTAGGTCTCCAGTGTTAAAATACACATCACCGGCTTTAAACACATCCCTGAGCAGCTTCTTCTCTGACTGGACCTTGTTCCCAGCGTAGCCCAGAAATTGGTTGATAGCTGTAAGTGGAGCTACCAGGATCCCTGCCTCTCCTGAGCACACGAAGAGAACAAAAAACATTTATAAAACATAAATTCATACCGCCATCTACGTAGTATAAAATGATTGTGCAATCCATTCACCTATATTTGCTCGTATGCATCTTCCAGTGTCTGCTCTGACTGGCTCGTTTGACTGAGGATCATACTTAAGCAACTCAAATGGCATAGAAAGCTGGAGAAGGGAAACAATGCTTGATTATTTTGCAGTTATTTACCACCTGCAGCTGGTCTCTGTGATTGGTTAGAAAATGCAGATTTGTTTAAGGTTGTAACTAAGTTAAGTTTAAGTTTGAAAAATTCCAACATAAGACATGATAAATTGTTTTCCGACCTTGTTGAAATAGCTTGCTCTTCCAATGGGTCCAATCTCATCTGTGTAGTTGAGGAAACCAATGCTGGCCTCAGTCAAACCATAACCCTCTCTGATCTTGATTCTACAAAAGCGCTGGGCAAACTTTTTCCAAACATCCAGCCTGAGGCCACTTCCTGCAGCCAGTCGAACCCTGTGAGTTCTCTCCTCTGGAACCTAAATAGAATAAAAACAGCTATTTATATTGTAAAGAATCGTCAAAGCTCCATTAGCTCATTAGCCAGCATCA
This sequence comes from Microchirus variegatus, assembly GCF_963457635.1. Lineage (NCBI taxonomy): Eukaryota > Metazoa > Chordata > Actinopteri > Pleuronectiformes > Soleidae > Microchirus > Microchirus variegatus. Next base: position 18,788,078 of record NC_139817.1, on the reverse strand, counting down.
CCCATCACAACCACCAGCAATATTACTGTTGATGTGCAAAACTGACTGCACGGGTATCAAACCACATGTTTAACAATCAAATTAACAAATAACAATGCACATTTTCTTTAACAATTAACTTAGTGACATACAAGTTTATTTGTATAGCACCTTTCAACAGCAAGGTAATTCAAAGTGCTTTACATTAAACATTAAAAAGCAAATAAAAGAGATGTTTATAAAATAACATTGAGATATAAAATCTAAATAAAAAAACTAAGAAGAAGCAGGTAAAATATATATGAAAACATTAAGTAGAAGATTAAAAAATAAATAAATAAATAAATAAAAAATATAAAAATGATAAAATCAAGAGTATCAAAGGAATAGAGGTTACAGTGCAGACCTATGTGTATTGTTTTGGAGCAACCACTTGGTGTTGCTAGGGTATTGGGTTCCCCTATGTGTATGTTGTCATATGTTACCTCTGAACAAGAAGTGCAGTAAACATGGCTACTAACTTTGACCAGAGTGAGTTTCAATGCATCTCTTTGATATATCGAACATAACAGTGGCAACAAGGATAAAAAGGGACTACTTAATACAATAGTACATTCGGATTTTACACACAGACGATTTGGAAGACAACATAATTGGAAGCCCCTGGCGTGAGTAACATGGCATCATACATAGGAAGACTGGATGCATTCGATAGCTCCACAGAGGATTTTAATACTTATATTGAACGAGTTTAACAATTTTTCTGCTGCTAACGGAGTTGACGATGACCAATTTGTTCCTGTTCTGCTGGGTGGAAAAGCAGATTCCATAAACGGAATCAAACCAATGACGAGACTATTGTAGCATATGTGGCAGAGCTAAGAAGATTTTCAACATTGTCAGTTTGAACATGCCCTGAGCGAGGCACTACGAGATCGCTTAGTCTGTGGTCTTAGACATGAAGGAATCCAGAAAAGACTCTTAACCGATCTGGGCATGGTGGAGGCTGATCTCATGTTCAAAAGAGCATTAGAGATTGCAGTGTTGATGGAAGCAGCGGCCATGAGAACAACACAACGGCAGTCAGAACAGGACAAATGCTACAGGTGTGGTGGCTATCGCTTATAATCTCAGTGTACGTTCATAAATGAACAATGTAGCAAATGTGGAAAAACTGGACAAATCCAAAGAGTGTATTGTAGTGAAAAAGCCAAGACAATCGAAGGGGCAACAGACACGTGCATAATCTCACAGAAATATCAGATAGTGAGAGTGACGATGCATTGGCAATCCTGCAATTTGCACAGCATACAATACATGGAAGGGATGTACAGATGATCTGGATTAACCCAAAAATGAATGGAAAGGTGATTAAAGTGGAACTGGACACCGGCTCATCTTTTTCAGTAATCTCAAAGAAAGACTATGACACATTTTTCGACAAATTAAAGGTGAGCCCGACATCTACCCTCTTCAAAACTTTTACAGGAGAGAAAGGTGCCCCTCTTGGTGTGCTGCCAGTACGAATTGAACATAATGTACAAGAAGAGGTGTTAGACCTGTATGTTCTAGAGAGAGGAGGCGCAACGCTCTGGTGACGTGAATGGCTGAGGAAGCTAAAGCTTGATTGGAGTGCCATAAAGAGCCTGCATGTTTAGTCCAAAGCGTCAAATTCAACTGAGGCCAAGCTGAACCAGATCCTGGATGAAGCAGCGATGGTGTTCAAGGATGGAATTGGCAAACTTAAGTACATCAAGGGAGAAATGACACTCAAAGAAGGTGTTCGACCAAAATTCCACAAGGCTCGGCCTGTCACCTATGCTTTTTGGCCTGTTGTGGAGAAGGAACTAAACCTAGAAGCTGATGGAATACTTTCTGAAGTCGACTGGAGTCCCTGGGCTACCCCAGTGCTCCCAGTCATGAAAAGAAATGGCAGAGCTAGGCTTTGTGGCGACTTCTGGTTGAGCAATATCCACTGCCGAAAATTGAGGATATTTTTGCTAAATTGTCTGTCGGGCAAAGTTTTTCAAAGGTTGATTTAGCAGAAGCATACCTCCAGGTGAAAATGGAAGAAGACTCAAAGATTTTATTGACCATCAATACCATCAAGGGTCTGTACCAATACAATAGGCTCTTGTTCGACATGGCATCCGCACCAGTAATATGGCAACGAGCCATGGACCAGGTGTTACAAGGGGTACCAGGCACACAATGCTACCTCAATGACATCATAGTGACAGGAGACACGGATATCGCTCATCTCGAGAACCTGAGTGTTAATGCCTGGGGTAGCCAAAACAATAAAGGGAGGAGAGGTGAGCAGAATGCAGACAAAATGTTCGTTTTATTTCAAATTCAAAAAAGGTTGCCAGTTCAAAGAAATGTGCAAAATCATCATGGACTCAATCAGTGGTCAGTAGTGAGGTGTCTGAGTGTTGCAGTGGGTGATGTGTGCTCGTTAGTGTGTGAGCTCTTCCTAGTGAAAAACCAAAATGGAGTCTCCGACTGCACAAACTATTTTTTAACTGTCCGTCACTCCGTCAAGGGACAACGGAGACGGCAAGGGCTGCCATTGGTCCTCAGGACAGGCCGAGCGAAGCTGCTCTGTAACCCGAGCGTCCACAGAGGCGGAGCTGATCACTGCTGACAACGTCGCTGCCAAACTATAAATACGTTATATCTTAATACACACAGCACATGTTTAGACTCTAAATGGCCAATATCTTGCCTCAAATGATCTTAAAACTGCGTTCCGTGACACAGAAAAGTGAGAAATGGCCACAGTTTCAACAACAAAAGTCTTTCTCTCTCGGACGCCATTGCTCACTGTAGCCAAAAGCACAACAACCTTGCACAGCGACCCCTACTGATCGGGCAGGAAATTGCAGCGCGTATCCGTCACCACAACGGAAAAGTATAAAGGCTCGAGGGGTCTCCGTGGTTACGCAGTCGGATAACGCATTATGCAGTAGGAGAAGTATAATGTGGCCTTCAGAAGGAGGGAGCACAGTCAGAGGGAAAAGTAGGCCGTCACACTGAGACAGGTCCTGAAGAGACTTGAAGAATATGGACTCCGAGCGTGGAGGGACAAATGTGATTCTTCAAATCCAGCATCACATATTGTGGACACACCATTGATGCAAACGGACTACACAAATGTTAAGAGAAAATCCAGGCAGTGTTAAAGGCCCCACAACCTCAAGATGTTTCACAGCTGAGATCCTTTCTGGGGTTTGTGCACTATTATCACAGATTCGTGCCCAACAAATGTCGACAGTGCTCCATCCCCTGAATCAGCTCCTCCAAGTAGGACGGAAATGGGTGTGGACCAGAGACAGGGAACGGACGTTCCAAGAAACAAAGAAGCTTGTGGCATCACCCATGGTCCTAAAGCACTACAACCCTTCTCTACCCGTCAAGCTAGCATGTGATGCTTCACTGTATGGCTTTTGGGCAGTGATCTCTCATATGGCACGGCATTGAAAGGCCAATAGCTTTCGCATCTCGATCCCCAACTACATCAGAGAAAAACCATGCCCAGATCGACAAAGAGGCACTGAGCTTAGTGTGGGGGATGACAAGGTTTAATCAATACTTGTTTGGAAGAGAACACACCCACATTACTGACCATCAGCGCCTCATGTCAATTTTCAGCTCTCAAAAAGGGGTTTCAGCGCCCACTACTGCTCGTATGCAGCGCTGGGCATTGTCTCTTGGGAGATACCAGTACAAGATAGAGTTCCGGAGGAATGGGGACCACGCAAATGCGGACAGACTGTCACGCTTTCCTCTGAATGATGTCTTTTATACATGTTCACCCTCAACCAGATCGAAAGCCCACTCGTCACTGGGGGCGCCCTCAATGTCACGTCAACTTGCTGCAGGGAGTCATTCAGGTTGGAGCATCTCTCTGGATTGCCATCATCAGCATCAATTATACAGTTGCACAAAAGATTTAGTATGATGATGTAATTGATGATTTTGCATCAAAGAAGACTAGAAAAGTCAAGTTTTAAATCTTTTTTGATTTATTATTTATTTATTTATTATTAGCGTCCCCAATCTAGCCAGGACCCTGCAAGTGTGATATCAAGCCATATTTTTAGACCCATCTTAAACAAAACACCTGAACAGAACACAGATAAACTATTGTCAGTCTTTACTCAACAGTTATCAGCCACTATTTTCTAACACACATTTCACATTCTTCACAAACACTTTATAAATCTGGTCTGAGTGCTCAGGACATTAGTGTGGGCAGAAGGTTCACCTGACAAAGAGAACAGGGAAAAGGACAAAGCGAGCATGTTTTGATGTTCTTGATGTGCCTTTCTACCATCACATTTTCCAGCTCCCCCGGGGGATTCCAAGGCATTCCCAGGATAGACAAGATTATTCTCCTCAGAAGTTGTGGGTTAACCACAGGGTCATCTCCCAGTAGGCTTGCTCCAAAAAACTCCAAGGTTCCTGGCCAGATTCCCGAAACACCTCAGTTGGCAACTTACCCGGTGCTACGGCCTGACACCATAAGATTGGTGCATTACACGTATTTAAATAAAGTATACTGTTAGTAATACTCCCTACACTACAAAGAGTCCTTCACCAGGGCCACAGTCTCCTGTTGTTGGCCCCCTTGTGGACTGCGAGGATGTGGTTCCGATGAGGTCCCTTTGGCCCCTTATGAAGGAACTCCCGTCCCAGTTCGGATCAGGCACCCAAACCCCCATCGGCTCAAGCTGTACATCTGCCCCCGAGAGAGCCTAAGCCACAGCTGAATAGTTACACATAGGTGGTCAGGAACACCATTTTAAATGCTGGGGTATCTAAATGTGTTCCCGGAGGATGGCGAGCGTTTGGGGTTGTAATGGCCAGTCAGGGCCCCTAGGACATATATCAGTGCCACAGCTTCCAGCCTGGAAATCGGAGCAGCTGTTTTTGGTTAGGGTTATCTGGTCAATCTGAATCCTTGTAAGGATTGCAAGAAGACTCCCAAGGAACTGATCCGCAGTTGACACCAGAAGATAAGACTGTCACCTGTGACTCCATCTGGGGTCATGTTGGTATAAGATACTTGACCTAAACATGCGCGAGAGGGAAGATCCAGTACCTAAAGGACCGCCCCATCTAGGAGTCATAAAATTATAGTTACGTTATGTGTTAAGTCACAGCTGAAATTATAAATCATCATGCATTTTGGAAGAATTTAAAGTGATAGTTTGGAATTTTGGACATAAGACCTATTTTCCAACTCAGCCGGTGTGATGGAGACGTTTTCAAGAAATTTCATTCAGTTCTTCTAGTTGCCGAGTTCGCTGGTGCTATGGCTAGCGCAAGTCAATGGTACCTGCTAGCATGGCATTAGAAACACTCATACCGACTCCACAGTGCACCCGAGGCAAATCAATTGTATCGGCAGACTATCGATGTACATATCTGTGATGATAGAATGTTTGAAATAAAACCAACCTTGCGGCGTGCTGAGAAAGTAGTGCCTCAAAAATTCATGCGATGCGAGGTTAGTTTTCTTTCAAATATTATTCTATCAACACAGATATGTACATCGATAGTCTGTCGTTACAATTGATTTGCCTCGGGTGCACTGTGGAGTCGGTATGAGTGTTTCTAATGCCATGCTAGCAGGTACCATTGACTTGCGCTAGCCATAGCACCAGCGAACTCGGCAACTAGAAGAACGGAATGAAATTTCCTGAAAACGTCTCCAGACGTCACCATCACACCGGCTGAGTTGGAAAATAGGTCTTATGTCCAAAATTCCAAACTATCCCTTTAACAGAGTTTATCATAAGGTTACAACGTAATAAAATGTGAGAAAAAGAAGAAAGTTTTGTATTTATTATTGCAACTAATGAAAATCTCATTTTGACTTCAAACATGTTTTAAATGTAATAAAATGACATGAGACAGAATCAGGCAGTTTTACACAAGAGTATGATCACATTATCATTATCACAGACTGCCGCCAATAATGTCCTCAGGAATCCCACTGTACATTTAACTTGAAATCCAATCATATCATTTAGGATGAAGAAATGATAACTGTGATTTATATTGTCAGTCTTACCATAGGATGATTGACAAGGTATCGACACAGCTCTCCTATGTACTGCACCACTGTCACATTGTGTTGCACACAGTCCTTCCAAAACTGACTGGCAGAAAACTTTTTTTTCAGCACACAAGTCGCACCTGTGACACAAAGGAGAAAAAAAAAGCAGATGGAAAGGCAAAAAAGTATTGTAAATTTATATGGACTGAAGCTTTAACCAAAAACCAAACCCGTTATGCTCTATTTCAGCTGTTCCTACCAAGCTGTATGCATCCACCAATCCCCAACAGTGATGCAGACATGTGGTAAAGAGGAAGAGTGATGTAGATGATGTCATCAGACGAGGCCCCACACATTTCGAAGAAGGCCATGCTCATAATGGCTTTGAAGTGACCGACGCGTGCTGCCTTGCACAGACCTGAAAGAGAAAAATAGAAAGAGTAGCGTGTGGTCACAGCTGTGTTTTGTTCAGAAACTTGGTGGAATCAAGGAGAATATTATTACATATAATCAGCATATTTTCCAACATGGATACTTAATTAACTATTAAAAGAATACTTCACTGATTTGCATTAAGCTTTGTATTACTAGAATAGCGGTAGTACAGTATATTTGAATAAACTTGCTTCCCTCCCTCAGTTTCCCCTGAGTCCAGAAATATCTTCCTTCTTTGTTTTCTGAAATGTCCTCCAATGATGCAAAATGGCATGCTAGTTCCACACATTTTAGACCCACCCATAAGGGGACGGGAGTCACGGGGGTGTCGTACCTATGTTCCCCGGGTCCTATGTTCCCCGTTTGTTCCAAAAAATGTCCTATGTTCCCCACTTTGTATGTGACAGGGGAACATAGGACCCTTTTGGCGAACATCAAACCCTTTTCTAGAAAAAGGGTTCGATGTTCCCCGGTCACACACAAAGCGGGGAACATAGTACCGGGGGAACATGGGTATGACCTCATTCCCAGAATGTAAAACATGGTGTCCGCCATCTTTGCTAACAGTTACACTTACAGGGTGTTGCTCTGCAGAGTAAACTGAGAACGACAACGGTAGAATGTAGTTTTCAAACTGATGTGGGCAGTGGAGGGGTGAGGATGAGTTTAAAAATGTAAGTAAAAAACAAAAAAAATGAGTGTGTCACTCAAGAGACCCTCAAGTTTTTGATATCGTTATCGGGCACAAAAAAGTGGTATCGTCCCATTCCCCATCAATCATACAGCCGAAGCGACAGCACAAAGCCATGAAAAAGTTATACGATTATGGTTATACGAGTTAGCATTTGTTCTCAGATAGATTAGATTCAACTTTATTGTAAAGCAATGACCCGTATGATACAGATGGTATTTACAGCATGAAGTGGATATTGTTTAAAGTTCAAGGAATGTGAGCTATAGGTGAGATACATGACAAATCCCTTATGTTACATCCAGAATATGCACTTTTACCTGCACGGAGATGGTATAGATCTATCAAGCTCTCTTTTCTCCCATCTTCCATCACATTTCTTTAGAAATAATCTGCTCTATGGCTGTGGAAATGGAAATTCTTTTACAGTTCTTTTTATCTCGTCTATTTATTGGTTATGATCCTTGGCTTTATGTTTTAAAAATTCTGAACTTTTTTAAATCAATTTTAATACACTCATTGCACTCAACGTTGCCCGAAGTGTCACAGCTGTCCCTCTTGAACAATAAAATGTACCTTAAATCTTGAAACAAATACCTGCAGTGCCACAAATAAACATGAAGTCGGACTCTGTAGTAGCTGTAAATGAAAAAAAAATAATAACACAAAGCAATATACTACTGTACCTGTGGTGCCTGATGTGAAAATGAAGAGGAAGTTGGACATGATGTCAACTTTAGGAAGTTGGCTTAAGCTTTCTTTAGACATGTTTTCCAGCTTATCTAATACACTGTTAAAATCCTCTGAGGGAGCTGAGTGGTCCACCACCCACACATTCACGTCGTCTCTCTTCAAATCAGACAGCATCTCTTCTACCAAAGACATCAAATCTGCATAAATAGATAGATAGCAATAGGTTAAGTCATTAATGCCTCATCACATGCAACCAGTCACTAAACAAACAAACATAATAGCTAGTTAGTTCCACTATGTGGGCATTTTACAACTATATATCATTCCTATCACACATTTAACGTCAGAACCAACAGAATATTTTTCAAGTATAGCACCATATGCCTAGGTCCCATTTTGGTTCATATAAAGTATGGTGCAAAAGTCCCATTTACATTTGTTGTATTAGCAATGCTTTAATGACCAGACTGCATGAATATTTTTCAATCACTTTATTGGAACACATCCAGAAAAGATAATGGCAACCATAAACACGTATGCTATTTTAAAATAACACATTTTTCAATAAGTATTTAGTGTGACCACACCTGAAAAGGGTGGGTTAAAGCCAGCAACCCTGGCTCTCTTAAACCTGACGACAAATAAGTGTTGTGAAAAAGATTTATTGTACCAGGTTTATTCAAGACAAACATTATATACTAGGGCTGTCACTTTTGATTTGAAATTTAATTATTTAGAAGGTGGGATGTACAGTTCACTTTTGAACTGTAATTTCAAAATGCTCAAAATGCAGGCTGTCACCTCGTAAGTGCCTATTTAAGTAGAACCCCTCAGAATCCAGCAAGGGTGCAAATAAAATCAAACATCTCACACAATAGTGTGGAGATGCAAGCCCACAGTACATGAGGGAGACTCCTCTATGTGCAGATAGGCCCTGTGCTTTGGTGGAGAAACATCGTGTGCACCAAATACCCACTAATAACCCAATACTCTCTGTAAGCTGGCTCATAAATATATGTAGGCTCTGAGCATATTTTTCAATATATACTTCATACCACATACTATATACTATATACTATACACTTCATCCCAGTCAGGTTGACAGGAGAATAATACCAGCAAATAAGTTGGGCCATTTGACAATGAATTTGATTTTAGCTATTTGAAATTAATTCAAACTCGAATCAGTTTAAATTAATTTCCAAAAAACTAACTAACTTAAACTAACCCTAACTCTAACCCAAACTCATTGAGAGCTTGCTAATATGTATGGTGAACTTTCAGTCACATCATTCCTGTCCAAATGCCAATGGTTACAGAATTTGACAGACATGAAAACGGCAAAGCTGTGAATGCACAGTGCTGTACATCCAGTGTGATAATTGAAGGGAGAAGTCATGGCATTGCACTTTGCTCTGTGCTATGTCAACAATCAGTTGGACTGATAACATCTGACCCACGTTGAGGAGGTACTCTAACCCTGGAAATGATACCAAAACCAGTAGAGTCGAGCCGTGCTGGAACTGTATAGCAGAACAGTGTCATATATTTTCATTGGATTCTGGGCGATTCTTTGCCTTTTCAGATATTCTACAACCGGTTTACAGCTATCTTGCTTTACTCGCGCAGGGTTGCTGTTGCTCCCATCTCTTTTTACATCATTACTTCCTGTGTGCAGCGTTGGATTTATGCTGGGTGACAGCAATGTTTGAATGTGATTTGTTTTAAAGGTGCATTATGTATGGGCTGAAATATGTGACACCAGAAACTGAATTTGAATCGTTTATATTTGAATTTGAATTGCTAAACTTGAATAATTGCATTAAAAAAACTGAATTCGAATCACATAATTTGAATGTGTATTGTTTAATTTGAATTATTGCATTGAAAAGCTGAATATGAATAGTATAATTTGAAATTGAATTTTTCAAATTCAACACTCTTTCACATTCAGTTCTCACAATTCAAATTCAGTTCTCAAACTTCAGATTCAAATTACTGTGACAGACATCCAGGTAGTTCAAGGATGAAGGAAGAACAATCGAGCGCAGATACAGGATAATCGCTTTGGTTTTCGCCAGAACACAGCAGCAGAGAAAACAAACCTGAAATAAATATTTTTCTGTGTCCCAGAACGCGGTTTTAAGATTATTTGAGGCGAGAAAGTAGTCATTTGGAATTCAAAAATGTGGTTTGTGTATTAAGATGTGATGTATTTATAGTTTGGCAGCGACTTTGTAGGAGGTGATCAGCTCCACCTCAGCGGACGCTCGGTGCGTGCAGTGCCCAGCACAGAGTAGCCTTATCTCGGCCTGCCCTGTAGAAACGATCCGCAAATTAAACAATAAAAATTCAAATTATGTGATTCAAATTCAGTTTTTTAATGAAACTATTCAAGTTTAGCAATTGAAATTAAAATGTAAACGATTCAAATTCAGTTTCTGGTGGCACATATTTCAGCCCATAATTATTTAATAAATCTAAAGCAACTGGCCATAAAATCCTCCTATACGTCACAGGGACTCAGCAATAATGTTCATATAACAAACTGAACTCATCAACAACAACAGTACAGACGAAATATTTGCATTAAAAAAAATCTTTTGCAGACTGCAAATCATGTTTATATTTTGAAATCATGTTTTGGCATGTGGCGCCACCTAATTCCGTATACCAAACATTGCAGTCAGTAGAGTCTCAGCTGCCGAGGAACCACGGGTTGCCAGTTACGTCAGAAAACTAAACCTAAAAGACCTCGGTATTTTGAATTTGTAGTAACCGTTTTTGGCCACATTCTTACATATGGCACCTTTAAATTAAAAAGTTGCACAGTATGGTTTTCAAGCAGAGCTCTCAAGTCTCTCACACACAGGCATTTCAATAAGTTCACACGCTCACGCCACACATGACATTCCTCACACTGAGAATAAAAGTCACCGCACATAACTTAGTAAGCTATGAATGGATGAAATGAAGTCAGGTAATCACTTAATTTATTTATTATTATTATAGCCGTTTATTAAAGTTTAAGTTTGAAATGTAAAGAGTATGAACTTGATGTTTGCTTTTTTTTTTAGTTTTTGCCGTTTGTGCTATCTATTTAGATTTAAAGATGTCAGGAAATAAGCAGAAAACTATTCTTTCATACACATACAAACACAGACAATGACCAAAGAGGTCAATTTGGGGCCAAAATGTCTCATTGATCCATTTGTCGTTTTTGATCTGAAAGGCAAAAAGATTTTTGTCCTTTATTAGATTAAGATAACCCTTATCTCACTTAAGGCTAACTTCCAAACTTCCTGCCCTGGTTAATGTAGAGGCGGCAACAGCACTGAGTGTCCATTAAAGTGGCTGTCCATTAAGGCCAATGCCACAAATTACTACACAAATTAAATTGCATTTATTTTTTTAGGATCCATTTTTCCTATGGCTCCCAAGGTTTTTGGAAACACAGCTAAACAGCACATTGTGTATTTGTAATTTTCGAAAACAAGTGATGTTAAAAATCAGGAAGATTTATTAGCTACATGTAATTGAAAAGGACCCCAAAAAGTTTAGTCTGGCACTGGAGAAACAGTTTGCAGCACGGTGGTTTTGCAGCCACTCCCGTCTGTGTGGACAGGCTGGATCCTCACACTGGCTCTGACTCTAAACCTTCAGGAGGCTCGATGGACTTTGTAAGAAATCATGCTCTACCTGTCCCCGTCACCAGAGTTTTTGCTCCGCAGCTCTGAATGCAGTGAAGTAGAGATTTGGCTTTAATGTTGACGTTGATGAAGGCGACTTCACATCCCAGTTTACACAGCCCGAGCCACACACCAATAAAGTCCGGTTCATTGCACATCAACAGAGCAACAATGTCTCCTTTCTTTAGAGAACCGTGCACACTGAACACTCTGGCGAACTGGTTACTCCTGTAGTCCACGTCCTGGTATGTTAGGGTCTGGTTCTCGAAGATAATGAAGGGTTTGTTCGGGTTCTTCCTCGCCTGGTACAGGAAACAGTCGAGGTACGTGAGGATTCCCTGCTGCATACGAGCCTGCAGCGTCTTCCTGTAGTTCCGAAGTTTCACGTACTGAATAAGATCGACCCAGACGAACGGATAAGTCATCTTCTGATAGAGAAGAAGAGCAAGAAGCCCAGCGAGAAGACTGAAGAACACCACAGTGATCATGTTCGCGACGAAGGAACTCACAGCACCTCTGCTGCTCCGCTGCGCGCGCACACGGGTTCGCGCAGCTATTGTTTTTAGGACAGCGATCAGACTGACATTCATTTAGACACTGAACAAAGAGTTGCCCATGACCTGCACCACTAAGGTTTTAGAATATAGAATAGAATAATCAGTCACCTTCTTATATTTGTGACTTAATCACTTTATACCAGGGGTCTCAAACTGGCGGCCCGGGGGCCACATGCAGCCCCCCACTTAATATCATGTTATCATGAAAACATGGCCCACGACACAGTGTGTAGCTAAGGCACAGCTGCCAGCAAGTTGATAGAATATAATATAATATGTTTGCCAGCAATGTTTTCACATACAATATAAAAGGAGGAAATAGAACTTTGGCAGGGGAAGGTCATACGTTATTTGCCTTAATTGCCTTTTTGTTATTGAACCAGAGATCAAGTTACATAATATAGTGCACAACCTCATGGATGAAAGGGACAAAATGAGGTTTCCCCCACTCAATATAATTTTATAATAAAAACATGGCCCACGACCTCACCGTCTTTTAAACACAGTGTGTAGCTGAGGCACAGCTGCCAGGTGATAGAATATAATATACGTTTGCCAGCAATGTTTTCTATAACAGTAATAATAAGACATTTGGTCATAATTATCCCATTATTAAATGCATCATATAGAACATTCAATTACATTACATATAAATACACGTATTAGGGCCTAAGCCACGAATGGCAGCTGGTACAAATTTAAATTACAGTTGTCCACACTATTATTTATGTAATTTAAAATAAATGTCTGTTTTTGATATTAATGCATTCATTTTGCATCACATGATGCAATATTGTGAACAGTTGTTTTTTTCCCCACTTATTGTTCTCTAGGCCGGCCCCCTCTTGACCACAATAGATGCGCATTGGCCCCGAGGTCATTTGAGTTTGAGAGCCCTGCTTTATATCAACCCAATAGACCGCTGCGCTCCCTGAACTCAGGTCTACTGGTTATTCCGAAAATAAATAAAAGTAGAATAGGTGGTAGAACATTTAGCTACCAGGCTCCTCTCCTGTGGAACCAACTCCCACTTTCAGTCAGAGTCTGACTCTGTCTCCGCCTTTAAGGTGAGACTGAAAACCTACCTTTTTAACATAGCCTATAGTCGAAGCTAGATCAGGTATGTCCTGATTAGAATAGTCTATCTTATGCTGCCATAGGCTAAGACTGCTGGGGGAATTTCCCATCATGCACTTAGAATGAGCACACAGACTTTGCACGAGCCGTACTTTCTCTACCCCGTCCTCGATTTCTCAACCCTCACCACTTACCTGTTCTCCCCCCATGAGATGTAGCACATAAATCCACATGTAGCTCATCTCTAACTGATTACTTGATAACTTTTAATCTCTTACAGTTCTGCTGACACCAGTGAACGACATGAGGTCAGGACAGGAAAGAGGACTCCGTTATCCCCAAATCTCTGACCACAACAGCCTTCGCTAAAGGCTGTGACAGATGGATCCTGGCATTTTAAGACTTTTTATTCTTTGTCATTATGTATTGTATGTTTTGGGTAACATCTACTGCACGTCTGTCCATCCAGGGAGTGGATCCCTCACCTGTGGTTCTCCCTAAGGTTTCTACCCTTTTCCCTGTTATAAGGGTTTTTTCCCTGGTTGTTTTTACTTACCCTGGTCGAAGGTCTAAGGACAGAGGATGTTACCAACCCTGTGAAGTCCTGTGAGACAAACTATGTTTTGTAAACTGTGGGCTATACAAATAAAGATTGATTGATTGATTGATTGATTGATTTTGTACGCACGCACACACACACAGGTTCCACTGGGGGGGACATACTGTTGGGACATGGTGGTATGCTGTATCTTCTGAGAAGAGGCACCACAACATGATGTGCATTTTTTATTTTATTTATTTAATTTTATCAGTTGTTGACTGTCAAATTAATCATTATAATAATTATTGCATAATAATAGTAATAATCTGTGGCACACAGACAAATTAAATTTGTTACATTTAAATTTTACACTTTCTAATGACATATCCAGATTCACATAACATTTTGTTTAGAAAAGGGCTGCCTTCCGTGCACATGCTGAGGTACTCGTCGCATATCGCGGAGCCTGGTATTCTCACGACCTGACTACACCGTGGGATGGCGGTGCAAGTCTGGTCCCGGGAAAAGGACGCATTCCTACTGAAGACGAAGAGAAGAGATGCTACAGCTCCCTCGGACTGGTATGTGTAATTTGGTAAATGCCAAGACTGAAATTTGTTTGGAGTCCCCCCCAAAAAAACCTCCTCTTGCGACCCATATGTGGGTCCTGTCCCAGTCTTTGGGAACCACTGAGTTAGACCATTAATTGAGTTTAAAGCCTTACAAATAGGCTATCATAAGAAATTTCTGTAGAATCCAAACCTTTTCATGATATTGTTAATTCGAAAGCATTTGCACAAACAAACAGCTTTACAATAAAAAAAAAAAACACCCCCTGCCCACCCCACCCCCAAAAAGCATAACAGATCCAATGTCGTGGTAGTACTGGCTAAATCATTGTCACACGATTTGGAGATATGCAGTGGAAACAAACGATTGCAAACGCTACTATCAGAACAAACGTCTTTATTGTCTTTTAAATGCAGATTATTCTGGTGTAGTAGAAAAGGAAGAAATTACAAACGATATCCAGTATTTATAGAAAAAAAGTATTGAGATTCCTAGTTTACATGATCATTATTTGGTGAAACAAATGCCTCATTTTTTTCATGTAAGACACTCGGTGACATAAACATTTCTACACCAGAATTTATCACATTATATACATTATTTTACAAACATGTCAAACAGGCTCAGGACAGCTCCAAGACTGCTATTTTAGGCTATTGAGACACAACGGTATAGACACAAAGTAAATTCTAATTCAAATAGACATTTTCAAAGTGTTTCCTGTGAGTTTATTTCTGACACTGATTGATAATATATACTGCCACAATTATTCTTCTGAAAAAGCAAAAGTCCAGCTTAAGCTTGCATTTCATAAGCCCTTCAAATTCCAGCAACTTTATCATTGACTTGATATGAATGTGCCAATGACTGACTGTATCTGGTACTATTGGTATGTTTATTGACTTATAATCATAATGAGAGCATCATAATGTTGGTGCAAATGCTCCAC
The DNA here is from genome assembly GCF_963457635.1 of Microchirus variegatus. NCBI lineage: Eukaryota > Metazoa > Chordata > Actinopteri > Pleuronectiformes > Soleidae > Microchirus > Microchirus variegatus. Next base: position 18,772,830 of record NC_139817.1, on the reverse strand, counting down.
GTATGAGGTCAAGGGTTTTGGTGGTTTACTGTTCCCCGCAACAAAACCAGCAGCGTCTTCTCAGCAGCGTCACTCATGCCAAGGAACAGACACAGTAACCTCTGTTTGACATCTGCATCCATGGAGCAGGACATTCCAAACTTGGTAAAGTGTGAGAATATTGGACAGAAACTTAAAGCTGCAGTCAGTGATTTACTTCAGTCTCTGTCAATAGTCTAGAGCAGGGGTCTCAAACTCAAATGACCTGGGGGCCAATGTACATCTATTGTGGTCATGAGGGGGCCGGCTTAGAGAACAAAAAGTGGAGGGGAAAAAAACAACTGTTTACAATATTGCATCATGATATCACACGTATACTTAATAATACTATTTATGATGCAAAATCAATGTATATATATATCAAAAACAGACATGTATTTTAAATTACATCAATAGTAGTGTGGACAATTGTAATTAAAATTTGTGCCAGGAGCCTTTTCGGCCACTGCCATTCATGGCTCGGGCCCTAACAAGTGTATTTATATATGAAATTGAATAAGCATAATAATTTAATAATGGGATAATTATGACAAAATGTGTTATTATTACTGTTTTAAAAACATTGCTTGCAAACATATATTATATTATATTCTATCACCTCGCTGGCGGCTGTGCCTCAGCTACACACTGTTTAAAAGACGGCGAGGTCGTGGGCCATGTTTTCCTTATAAAATTATATTGAGTTGACCTCATTTTGTCCCTTTTATCCATGAGGTTGTGCACTATATTAACTTGATCTCTGGTTCCAATAACAAAAAGGCAATTAAGACTGTAAATGTATGGTCCTCCTTTTCTTTTTCTTCTAATAATGTATGACCTTCCCCTGCCAAAGTTCTATTTCCTCCTTTTATATTGTATGTGTTCACTAATGCATTGTTTTGTTTTTATTTACATCTGTACTGTAATCCCCCTTTTTGATACTAAAGATGTTTTAAAAAGAAAAAAAGGAAGAAAAAATGATATTGAGTGGGGGGCCGCATGTAATCGATTGAGGCATGTGGCCCCCGGGCCGCCAGTTTGAGATCCCTGGCCTAGAGCCTCCAAGGGAGGAAGGGGAATGCTAACAGCTGCAATGGACAGGAAGTTAGCAAAAAAATAATCCAAAGACATCAGTGACTGTATTACAAAGAATGGGGAGCAATGGAAACCACACACCAACAAGTCTGTTCGGTGAAAGGAGACAATTTAAAAAATAAACTGTTAGAAAGCAATAGAGCAACCACACACACAGCCAAGTAAAAAATAACAATTTAGTCCATAATGCTGGGTCCCAATATAGGCCATCGGATGCCTTGTGCTGGCCCAGCAGAGCCATACAGTAGATTCTACATCAGGAATCCACATACATTGAAAATAATAAAATAAATCATCAACATTATTAGTGTTACTTCTATCGTTATCTATCTGTTTACATCCTTTGCTTTTGACATTTGAAAGTGTTAATGTGAAATATATCCATTTGTTACAGTGCATATTCAGGACAAGCAAAGAGGCCACAGCCATGGTGTAGAGATGCAGAAGAATTATGGAGCCAGGTTCTCTGAGTGTAGAGACCATCTCTCCATATGCACAGGGACTGATCCTGATCCTGCCCAGGAACAGCTGACATGGATCAGAAAATGCACTGATAAGCCAGTTAGCCTTGATTGGACCATGTTTCTGAGCAGATCTGAGCTGAAGAGATGGTCTCTCTGCTCAGAGAACCTGGGTTACTAACATAACCTTCCATTCTCTCGAGACTTTCTCTCAACATGATAGAGAACTCACACTTGCTAAATATATATATATAAATGGCAAATATATAAAAAACAAACAATGATTTGTAAAATGCTGTAGAAAAAAAACAAACAAGAACTGTACAACGTTGACACAGGTTGTGGTTTTGTGGATCTCTAGGTTCTGGTTCCTGCAGTGTGCTGAACATGTTGGTTGGAATTCCTGTGTTTGCTACCATCAGCTAGTGGTCTTTTTTTTTTTTTTTCTGTATGTCACTTCTTTAGAACTTAATACAATTATTAAATAGCACAATTCATGCATAGCACACAGCCATTCACTGTGTATCAACACAATGAACAAAAAAAAAATATATATACTCTACATGATGTCATCATATCTACGGATACCACGTTAGAGTGAGACTAGCCCTACAAAAGATTTATAAATGCTTCATAGTTGGGTTATTTTATAATTGATTTTTTAACATGCTATAAATCATTAATATACAACTCCAGATTAGTTGTAACATTTTTCATTAATTGATAGTCCTGCTGTTACCAATTCATTTCACTAATGAGCTTTGTACGGTGTCGTTCTGGGTTAGTTGTGTCGCAAACATATCAAATAAATAAAAATGAAATCATGATTAATTTCTTGGAAATTACTGCATCATATACATTCATCATAATCTTCTTGTAGTCATGCCCAGTCTGTGTGTGTGTGTGTGTGTGTGTGTGTGTGTGTGTGTGTGTGTGTGTGTGTGTGTGTGTGTGTGTGTGTGTGTGTGTGTGTGTGTGTGTGTGTGTGTGTGCGTGCGTGTGTGTGCGTGTTCCTGGTATCATGGTTGTTACATGGTTAACCTATTTAACAAGGTCAATATTGCTCTTTTTAATGAAATTATTTTTAGATTATAAAATCTAAACAACCTAATTATAAACCATTTATAAATCCCCGTTGTTGTAAGGCTGTACAGAAAAATACTAGTGTCGTGACACACAATGTCATTTTTCTGTGAATGTGAACTCAGCGGGATGACGATATGGAAATGAAACTGAGATAAGTATTCTTAGAATTTCCATTTCCATATTTGAACCTTTAGTCTTAATTCTGCCATGAGGTTTTGAAATACTGAAATCTTTATTTATAGAAAATCAGCTTTTAACAAACGTGGTCTGTTGCCAAAAAGAATGATGAGTGATCATATATGTATTTATAGTATATAAATGAAGTACAAGAAATGATGGAAATTAGTCTAAATCAAAAATGGAATCACTTGAGCTTTGAAACAAACTTATAAATACATTACATGGCACTTATAAACCTCATTTTCACACTGACATTTGATTCTTGTTACTATGTGCAAATGTCAAATGTCAGCAGCCGACCCAGTCCACTTCAGAAACAACTGATCTTTGACAGAACAACCAAATCTGCCATTCTGCATAAATTGCGTAGTTACAAAAATAAAGATTTGATTGGTAATGAGTATTACACACAGAAGTCATAAAGGCACTTGAAATGAAATGCTCTGACCTCAGAAACAGGAGGATGATCAATTTAACATCACCATCTATGTGTATGGGTTTTTTTTTGTTTTTTTTAAAGTCTGACTTAAGACATAAAAGATTCTTGCAGAGTGAGCAGTGAGGCATTTGTTGAAACACATTTGTCGATAGCAAAGGTCAGGCGACATGAACTGCTCTGTTCAAAGCATGACTTAATCAAAACTTCCAGGACATATGGAATGACCTATGAAGAAATAATTGCGGTTTAAATACTTCAGTAAAATATATCAGCTGTACCTCCAAACCATCAAACCTCTTATATACCCACTTTGTTCAAAAAGATTCATACTTACATTGCTAATATCAAGGTATAACAGCAGGAAATAAGTGTAAATATGTCTATTAAAGTGTGCCTGATCTCTGCACTAACTCTCTGATCCATCAGTTACTGTCCAGCTCCTTGAGCTCTGATGATGGACTCTCTCTGGCAGGCAGGAGGTCATAGTGAGAGAGGATGTGGCTATTTTTTGGTAGATCATATGGATCTTGACCAAACTGTGTGTGGCCATTGCTGTCTCCAATGGAAGGGGTGGTGCTCACAGTTGGCTCTGAAATCAAAGACAGGTCAGTTGGTAACTGCAAGACAGAGGCTACTGTAACATTCTTGACTACATGTTTTCATCTGAACATGACAAACTGCATCCATGCACACAAATACCCTTTTTGCCATCCACTCAATCAGGTGATCAGGTGACTACAGCCATAAGATGTGCATTTAAAGGATGTTTTCAGGTTTTTTTAAGTGTGATTATTGTGAATCCACTACAAGTTTCTAATGCTGCCTCCATCAGTAAGTTCCAAGGTTTTGTGACTTGTGTTTGAAATCGTTTGTTCAGCTTTATCTCAGTGACACAAATTTACCAAATGTTGATCCAAAAAACAGTATTTTTCTCTATTGACTTTGGTGCAGGAGAGTGAGTGGTGTGCAATCGTCAGTTTCCACTTGCTGTTTAACAGCAAGATAAGCAGCATATATTCTCGCAATATCTTAGAAAGTAGCTATGGGTTTTATTAGGTGAGCTTTTTTTTAGTAGCAAAATGTGTTGTTGCTTTTTCTTGTGTCCCTGCTGACAGCCATGGTTTTAGTGAGGACATAGGTCTCAATCTTATTATTTTCAGCACAAGGGGCACTGTGCAAAATACAGACAGGTCTGGGGGGTCTAGACCCCCCTAATTAACATTCGAGACCTGGGATGGGACCCCCCGATTATTAATGGGTATTTCGCACACTGACAAGGGGCATGGATCATCGATCAGTGATTCAGTGAGTCATTTGACAAAGATTTTAATGAAATCATTTTTACTCACCGCAGCTTTGACGCAACTGAAAATAAGGTCATTGTAATTGATACAAATGACAAACTCCCAGTGACAACTAAACGTATTGAAAAGCAGCTCACCAACTTCGTAGACATTGCGGTTGTTGGTGGGGCTGCTGTTGCTGATCTCTGCGTATGGCGAATCACGCCTGGCTGGTGACTTCATTTCCACGTAGCCACACTCTGTGTTTTTGGCCATTAGTATTGGGGGGTCCTTTATTGTGGCATATGGGTTTTCTGAGCTGTTGAGGGAGCAGGAACTGGCATGATATGGTGTGCCGTTTGCCAGATCTAGATGAGAGAGACAGCGACAGAGAAATCAGCATTAAAGCTGCACTGGTTATCATTTATTTTGATTATTGCAGAGATTACCTCGTAATGATTTCCCAGTGTATCTCCTATCAATTCCATAGGCTCCTGGTATGGAGAAACAGATAGGTTAGTGAACGGTGGAAACAACAGGGACACGAGTGCAGTATGCTGAAATTTACAGCAACATTCTTCATAACCTAATTTCCTAACTGTTTTCACAATAGAGAAGACTCACATTCGTACAATGTCTGATTAAGTCTTTATTGTATTAATGTTCCTTCTACTCTTTCCGTTATTCATCAAGTGACTTGTCTGATGATATTTTATTTCGTTTCATGTCATATTTTTTTCCATGAGCAAGCGTGGTTCTAGATCAGAATCATCACGGTCTTATTCTCAGGTTGGTCAGAGTGGAAATCACATGGCTTGTAGTACGGTTTAAAACAACTCAGTGCTTCTATAAAATGTAAACAGAATGACAATAAATGAATTCTAGTGGACATTTCGTGGACTGTTGCAGTACTATGTAGAGACTGGCACTATCTTGCTTTGCCTTTTTTTCTGATGTGCACGGTTTCTTAGTGGTCTTTGGATTCTGCATTTCCCTTTTGTTTTATTTTGGCACAACTCAGTCAAAATTGACTCCATACCTTAAAAAACCTTCAATACAGGGACCAGGTTGAATTCATGTGAAACCAACTTGTACCACTAAGAATGATTGATATGGTGAACAATTGAGTGGAATTTCAGAATTAATCATAGTCCAGATTTGACTTACTCATTAATTACCCCCCCCCCCCCCCCAAATGACACCAATTTATCAGATTCACTGTATTATGATCACAACAGCTGCTATCATCAGAGGAAACTTGCCTTGTGAATACTGTCTGTTTCATGACTCACCCAGTTCATCAGAGCAGTCTCCTTGTTTCCAGTCTGCAGGCAGTGTGCCTGTGTGGTCAGGTCGAGGAGCCACGTTTCGCTGATCCACATTCTTCAAATTCACAAACAGCTGGTTGTTCTTTGTCTAAACATGTATAAATTGATAAAGTTTCTTTTCATTTTTCTTTTTAAAAAACATTCATTAATAACCACATTTCACACTGAATTCTCTATCTGCCTTCTCTTTGAGCCTCTATAGCAGGGGTCTCAAACTGGCAGCCCAGGGGCCACATGCGGCCCCCCAATCGATTACATGCGGCCCCCCTGATATCATGTTATAATTTTTTAAACACGTTTTTTTAAACACAGTGTGTAGCTGAGGCACAGCTGCCAGCAAGGTGAATAGAATATATATATAATATATGTTTGCCAGTAATGTTTTATATAACAGTAATAATAAGACATTTGGTCATAATTATCCCATTATTAAATGCATCATATAGAACATTCAATTACATATATAAATACACTTGTTAGGCTCCTGGTACAAATTTTATTTACAGTTGTCCACACTATTATTGATGTAATTTAAAATACATGTCTGTTTTTTATATAAATACATTGATTTTGCATCATAAATAGTATTATTAAGTATACGTGTGATATCATGATGCAATATTGTGAACAGTTGTTTTTTTCCTACTGTTCTCTAAGCCGGCCCCCTATTGACCACAATAGATGCACATTGGCCCCCAGGTCATTTGAGTTTGAGACCCCTGCTCTATAGAGTCTCAACAGCAGTTTTCAGACATGAAGTCTGGAGGTTATATCTGAAGTATATCTTGGGTCTAAATATTCCCCAGATAATTCAAAAATTCAATAATGATACAGCTGATATTATGTAGCTTTCATGTGTTCACAACAGCTGGAGAAACTGCTGGAGGATTGTCTTAAGCATGCAGAAAGCAGGATGCTTTCACTCAGGTGGATTATTTTGAGTTTATTCTCTGGTGATCTCACATGAGCTCATTCTAAAATGATCCAGAGAATCTCCTGAGCGACTGTGGACATTTCGCACATACAGCCCCACCGCATAATCCCCGTAGCATGTAGCTGGAAGACATCCAATTCCATACCTTTCCATATGGTCCAATGTTCACATGTGGGGGGCTGATGCACTGGGTCAGAGTATGGTAGCTGGGGTTGGAAAAGTAGCTGCTGGGGTAACCCTCACATGCTGGTGGGTGAGCATCTACAAAATGAAAAGGGAGACAAGATCAAAAAGACGGTTCCTCAGAGCTTTCAAATCAAAAAAATACAAACATCCCACTTAACATGAGACTATGAAACTGTTGCCATGTTATATGAGCTATAGAAAAAGTTAATCTTTCATTTTGAGTCTCTCGTTTTGGTCTAATACAAAGAGTTGTGTCATCCACTTGTCATTCAAGATGCTTGGATCACACATTGTTACAAAGTCCTGCATTCTGAGTCTGAAAACATTCTTAGAATAAGGGATTTCAGTTTTCAAATGTTGATAATTTAGCAAATAAAGTTCAGCCCATTGCTGAGAACGCTGTGTTGTATTGTAATCTCGGGCTCAGCGAGATCTCTGAAAAAACCCGGTCCGGTTACATAAACAGCGGTTCTCTGGAACAGCAGATCCTCCTGCTCCGGGCACAAGTTAATGTATGTAAGTAGACCTCCATATCTAACATATATGTGCAACAGGACCACTCTAGGTCCGCTTTAAATCATTTCCAACAAAAGTTTTCTAAAAGAAAAAAATGTATGCATGTTATTTAAAACACATATTGACAAAAAGGTTGAGAAAATTCAATCCAAAAAAAGTCCATCAGGGGCTCCCAACCTCGTCTTTGGAAACCACTGCTGTAGTCTATATATACTGGATATACTGTAGATGTAAGTGACATGCTAATAGCACTTCTGTTGTATTTGTTTCACAGTAAATCAGTCATACACATAGTACAGTTTACTTTTGTAACGTAGACATGCTACACTGTTTGTACGACCAAACTACCATGTAGATTCTTGTTGTTTACTGGTCTTGCTAACAATGGCTAACAAAGGGCTGTCAAAATTAACGCGTTAACGCAGGATGATTCATTTGTGGAATTAACGCGTTAATTTTTTAACAACGCATCAACGCACTTTCTCACTTTCATTGCGCTATGGGTAGACGTGCAGTTTATGAACAGGCAAGGCGGCGGGCAACTGCATGGGGCCCCGAGCCTGAGGGCTGTTGCCTAAATGCATCAGTGAGCAGCCGCATCCCCGTCCCCCTTAAACAACAATGACATCTCAGTAGGAAACCCCACTAACGGGGCCCCACGTCACCTCACGTTAACCTGTGTGAAGTTATCGTTCTGCAAGTTGTAAATGAAGCTGAAGGAAAATGAAGAGGAGTTATCAATCAGGAAGTTAGAAGAGGAAGAAAAAAAGAGGATGAAGAAGAAAAAAAGAAAGACACAGTTGTAAGTGGAGCTACTGGTGCAGATAATGATATAATCATAAGATTAACAGTAAATGATTGCTGTTACTGAACAGTTACTTTGTCTAACTAACGGGGACAGACTTGAACAGCAGCTAACATTAGCGTCAGAATGCTAGCTGACGCTGACGCTAACTAGTAGAAGCAGTGCTTCAAAGGTGCTGATGAGGAATTTCCTGCTGTGGGTTTAGTACCTCCAAGAAAACGATTTAACTTCTATACTTTATATTTAGTTTATAATGTGAGTCATTTGCAGTGCAATGTATAATTTTTTTTAACGTTTAAAAAAAAAAAAAGTTATTTACAGTATTTTATTGTTCTTATATTTTCACATACTTTATTTATCTCTCCGTTCCTACAACAATATAAAGAGAAAATTAGAATTTCTCTGGCATATTTAGGAATGGTAATTAATCGTGATTAATCCACAGCTACCCTGTGATTAATCTGATTAAAAATTTAAATCTTTTACAACTTCGGCTAAAATATAAGCCATGTTTCTTTACTTCCGATCGAGAAGGTGAAACTTGGATATTCAAGGTAACATTAGTGATTAAAATTTCCGATATAGATCTAAAACGTTTACATTTTTTTTGAACAGTTGTTTTAATAGTTAAAAAAAAAAAATGTGTTTCAATGTAACTTCTATCCCCCATGTGTTCAGGGGCAACAGCCAAAACCTACTCCAGTCTACAAAACTACAGCACAGTGTGCCCTCACTGTACCTGTGATGGTGTAATCAGCAGTGACCCTCATAGAAGGGGTGTAGGTCACGGCCGGCATGGTGGGCTCTTTTCCCTTCTGCTTCTGCCTGTAAATGATGAACAGGAGGAGGAGGAAGAGCACAAGAAGCACCAGGACAATGATCCCTGCGATGGCTCCGATCTGGTAGGAGTCCACCTGCATGGCTGCACTGGTCAAACTGTTGAGGCTGCCCACCACCACCACAGCAGCTGCAGAGAGGGCAAAGACGAAATGTGAAGCAAGGAAGCAAAGAGTTGGTTTCCACTATGGACTTTACAATTCTGATATGCAACATTCTGCTTCAGGTTATCAATAAGCAAATGTTTAGTGTATAAGTATAGATGAGATGAGTGGAGAGTGATGTCACACTCTGTTAAGTGCCTCAACCATTGCATCTGAGTACTTCAATAAACGCTGTGGGTTCCATTCCCTGCTCTGCTGGAACTATCTGTCAGAATTACTTTTTTTCCTGGTGCGTAACTGTCACAACTGGTGGTTCTCAAGTATTGCATATTGGACCTTTAGATCTCCATGCTTGGATCTGTTTCTGCGTTCCTGGTGTACTTGAGCATATTCAAGGCGAGAGAAGCTTCATTTCATTTGAGTGTTGCTGGTTTCTGCGATTAAATGACACAAACCTCACAAATAAAGTTAAAATCTACTAAAACTTGCTACTTTATACTCAGTCTTTTAATTGGCTGCGAGTCTCATGCTTGGAAATGTCTGCTTTCCTGATATTTGCATAATAAAGTGAGTGAAGCTTAATGGATGGTTGCTTGGCTCTGGCATTGTCATTATCAGGTTAAATTACAACATAGTTGAAAAACAGATGGAGAAAGATTAGTACAATTAGTACAGTATAATCGGCATAGAGCAACGTTTTTCATAAACAGATTTGTAAGCTGAGCATCAATTGTTTTTATTTCAACACCTATTGCAGAGACTCACCTTGGTCACAGCGAACTCCTTTCCAGCCTGGGTTACAGTAACATGTACCAGTTATGTGATCACAGGTGGAGTTATTTAGACAGTCACACACCTGTCGACAGCCGTAACCGTATGAGCCAGGGGGACACTCTAGAAATGAAAAGAAATGAATAATTTAGAGATGGGGCCTCAAAATCAAAATGACCCAGGGGCCAGTGATCTTCTCGTCTGATCAGGAGGGGGCTGTCAAGTGAAAAAAATCCATACGTTTGGGAAGAAACGAAAAGAAAGAATACTGTAGTGATTATGTTATTATTATCCATCATGATGTTGCAATGTATGTTGCAATATTTAGGATGATATTGCACACCATTTCAAAGTAAAAATGTTTTTTTTAGATATTGTTCACAAAAAAAAGCATATTTATGATGCAAAATTAATATGAAAATTACAAAAAAAAACAGGATCAAACCATGAAATCAAAATAACATGAAGCCTTGTAGAATTAAAAGAAAACACTACACAAGTTTCTATATAATTAAATGTTGAATTTAATAAGGAAGGAAGGAAAACACCGCGACTTACTTTGTTCACAGTGTCGTCCCATGAAACCGGTGCGACACGTGCACTGTCCAGAGATGTGGTCACAGTCGGCTCCGTTCCTGCACAGGCAGGTCTGAGAACAATCCTTCCCGTAGAAACCCAAAGGACAGCCTGCAGGAAAGTCACCAGACATCATATACAGGAAATAAAAACAGAAGGAAACTATTTTTGTTGTATTTTTCTCAATACTGGCCGATTATAAGTAACTCAAGTTTTTATAGTAATTTAAAATGAGTGATGTATAGTGTTTAGATGTCAGATTTACAACTCATTTCAGTCTGTGATCTGTCAAAATGTTGGCCACAAAAAAGGCCTGTAACACAACTAAAGCTTGGAGACGAGCTTATATAATACTCAATATAAGTATCGGTGTGTAGAGCAAAAAGACCAACGTTATATACCAGACTGCAGGAAGCTGTGCAATAGAGCAGGATTTTGTTTATAAGAAATAAACAAATATAATTAATGAAAACATATGTAAATATCAGCCCAAATGAACAGCTTAGTTGTTTCAAAGGGGTAAAAAGTTGTGATATCAAACATTAAAAAGTGATTAAGACATCCCTACTGATGTTTATCATAAGGAATTCACTGTACAATATTATACATCATACTGAGTACATACATACATCACGCGTGTGCATGTGTGACCTACGCTGTGTGCAGTAGAGGCCAGTCCATCCAGGTGTGCACTTGCATTCTCCATCATAAGCACTGCAGTAGGCTCCGTTATGACAGTTGCACGTGTGGATGCAGTTGGGTCCCCACTGAGCAGGTGGACATGCTGCAACAGAGGGACAACACGTTAGAGCATATCATCTTCAGTCTTTTCACCTCAAAATGCGTTTACCAGTAGCTAACCAAGATTTTCAGTCTATATATTTCTTTCTATTTCAAGTGCATTTGAACATTATACCAATTTTATTCATGACCTGAACTTTAAGGTCCACTTGAATGCAATAATACACACAGTATAATCTGTGTCTGTAGTATAGAATATGGATTAACTTCCAACAAATGCTTGTTCTTTGACTGAAAAAGTTTCAGACATGGAAAGAGATAAGACCAGAGTTCATTCACTGTAGGTGTGTTATTTCTGTGTTGGAGAGCTCAATAACTCAAGCTCTTCTTCTCCTGGACGTGCATGTGATGTGTTCTCATGTCATTTAGCCTGATGACTTACTGTCATTAGCTGTTGGGATCACAATTGTATTGCATATGGGATTTTAATATACAACTCTTACCTGTTTAATATAAAATGGTTAGATTAAAAAAAAACAAAAAAAAAAAAAAACTTTAACCCTTTAAGGCTCAAAATGTTTTCTTATGTTAACAATAAATGGGCCAGGAAATGTCCTGTGTGTTAATGTTAGCCCATTTTTCCAGAATAACTTTCAATATCTGCCAGTTATGTATTGCAGGTTAAAATATTGTAGTGTATTAACACTATTAACACTAATAAGTTAAATTGAGGAAAACAATGTAGTTGTACACAAACACCAGATTAAATTTAAAATTTGAACAGTGTAAAACATATTTAAAATAACTATAAAGGAACTATGCACAGGTGTTTTTCCAACTCTCTCCTTCCTGGTGACAAAGATGCTGATTCGCTGCCTTCTTGCAACAGCACGAGTGAATTCATCGTAATAGACCCTTTTTCACATCACGTCACATAACTTCCGTTTTGGAGAAAAGCAGGGCATCCTGACTTCCGCTATCTCACTGAGCGGTGTTTACAAAATGGATTTCACACAGTCACTCCTCAAGTTCCCAAAATTTCATTTGGGAGACGTACACCAACTGGTAGAAAAACTGTCTATTATGAAGGTTCTTAGCGCTGATGTTAGCGGAGATGCTACCATAATAACTTAAAGGTGCCATATGTAAGAATGTGGCCAAAAACGGTTACTACATTCAAATTCAAAATACCGAGGTCTTTTAGGTTTCGTTTTCTGATGTAACTGGCAACCTGTGGTTGCTCGGCAGCTGAGACTCTACTGACTGCAATGATTGGTAGACGGCGGTAGGTGGCGCCACATGCCAAAACATGATTTCAAAACATAAACATGATTTGCAGTCTGCAAAATATTTTTTTTTAATGCAAATATTTTGTCTGTACTGTTTTTGTTGGTGAATTCAGTTTGTTATATGAACATTATTCCTGAGTCTCTGTGACGTAATTAGAAGGATTTTATGGCCAGTTGCTTTAGATTTATTGCATAATTATGTAATAATTCACCTAACGTTAGCATTGTTTTGGAACAGTGTCAAACGCTGTTGACCACTCAGTCTCAGTGAGAGCACGCTGTCGAAGAAAAATGGTTTAATAAACCTATCTCCAGGTTTATTAAATAGGATTTTAGGGTTCATTTTTCACTTGTGTTGAGTTCCGCTGTGGGTGTCGTGTGTTTCTCAGTCTCATGTAAGTATTTTAGGAGCCACAATCAATAAAACAGCTGCACACATAACTGTTAAGGCATAGGTTAGTTGAGGACAACAAAGGCTGAGATTCTGTTGAAGATGCGGTAACACAGGACATCGCTCAACAAAATTCGGGGTATTTATATCTAAAGGTAAATCGAGACTATAATAGTTCACTTGTCGTCGTATATGTATAGTATATTACATGCGCACGTATGTATTAGTGTGCATGTAAACACTTGTCATAATAATAAGTTAGCCTGCCGCTTAGCATGCTTCTTGCACGCCGAGGCAGCTACATAACTGTAACGATCGCTAACGACACCATGGAAAATTAAGAGGACATATACTACGACAAGTGAAATATTATAGCCTCAATCTTACCTTTAGAAAATACAGTGAATTTTGTTGAGCGCTGTCCTGTGTTCCCGTATGTTCAGTTGAAAGGGCTCAAACAAACTGTGAAAAGGGTTTATAACCACACGTTGACTTTGATCTGCAACTCCTCAGCTTTCAGAAACTGTTGTTTTTTTTCAATACCACAAACTGTCATGTAATTACGGCAATGTGCAAAAAGTGCACTTGCACAAACGTGTCGTCTACGAAACACTTGATGTTCAAGGGTAAAATCCCATTGCTTTGTTTTATTAGTCCTATTTAAATTAATCGTAAATAATTCATCATTCTTTCAAGCCCAACGAATGTTCATTACGTACAAACCATTGTCAAATGAGTTCACACAGTGCTGATAGCCTATCAGCTCGACATGACAGCAGTGTTTAGATCTCATGCTGCCTGAAAACATTCATTATATATATATAATTTAAAGATACGCACACTGAGAGCAGTCACTGCCAATCCATCCTGGATAACACTGACAGGAGCCATCGATGGGGTTACATGTGCCGTTGTTGGTACAGCTGCAGCTCAACATACAGTCCTTCCCATAGCAACCGCTGGGACACACTGTTGACAGGATATGTGTGTTAAGCTTTGAAAACTTTGTACATGCATGTCTCTTTCAAAACTAGAACATTACCACAGCTTAATAGATACACCCAACAAAGGGCCATCTGTGATTCTGCACCTCGAACTACAAGAGTTACTGTCAGAGGACTCAGTGGAGTGTCATTATAAAAGCAGCACATTGTCTGGGGACATGGTCTTTGTAACACAGTAGAAACTGTTTTACAGGGTTTGTCAGCTCAATGTATCTGTGGTGCAATGCTCACCCTCGTTGCACAGCGCCCCCTTGAAGCCTGGCAGACAATCACACTGTCCTGTAATGTGGTGACAGGGTCCATTACTGTGGACACACTGTGGACAGGTCTGACTGCAGCGGTGGCCAAAGTAACCAGGAGAGCAGACTGCAGGAAGAACCAAAGAGAAACACAAAGGATGTCAGTTCACCTGCACGGACAAAGCCAATTAGCCAATCAACAAACAGGATCAATATAAAACTGTCGTGCTTGACCTTGACATTCAAAACATTGAGCACACACTGCCAGTGACATTTCTGAACTGCACACCAGAAGTGCTTTGTTTTTGCCCAGACATATATAGACAAGAGCAACATTGACCTAGTAAAGTGAGACGACGGCAGACTGGTTGGAGTACAACTGAAAACTCATAGACGTGTTTGTGAAAAAGTTTCAGATGTGAATTCTACTGATCCAAAAACCCAGATGATCAGAAGTTTGTATACACAACCGCACCCTAGGTCACGGCTGATCATTCTGCTTAACAGAGCCTTTTCAGATGAAGGACGCAGTAAACAAATATGGATTCATCGATTCTGTTAATAAAGATCAAACGGAGGCAGAGTTCAAATTAAGTTTTTTTGTGTATCTGCGTCATTACCTTGTTTATGAAGCCCTGAAGTTTGTAAACAAACGGTTCAGCCACTCCTGAGAATGCTGTGTTTTATTGTAATCTCGGGCTCAGCGAGATCTCTGAAAAAACCCGGTCCAGTAACGTGAACACCAGTTCTCCTGAACAGCAGATCATAAGTCATAAAAGGGACTGCGGCGGGGAGTCGTGAAGAAGCTATTTTTAAACGTTGTTAAAACAATGTTTTGATAATGAGTAGCAGTGCATCTACCGTTCCAGAGGGGGGAGCTGTGCTTCTGAGAGCGGATGTGCTGAATAGTATTGGCCAATCACAAGACTGTCTTCTGGAGGTGAGATTTATGTCTGAAATATCGCGACTCAGGAACAGCGTCAGAAAAGAGGATTTCTATTGGCATGTTTACAGCAACTAGGAGGTTTTTGACCATAAAAACAAGTTAATATATGTAAGTAGACCTTCATAACTAATATATATTTGCAACAGGACCACTCTAGGTCCGCTTTAACAAAAAAATCAACAAAAGTTGCGCACTGCAGCTTTAAAACTACAGCTACACAATATTAACATGTCACTCAGTCTCGCTGACTTGGCCCACATACAGCAAACTGCAGCTGTGTTTCCTACGACAGTACCTTTACTGTAATCAGTAAGGTATTTATACTGTACCTTGATGGTACCCAGTGTACCTGCAGGGTCCATTACTATAATTCTTTGCTGTCTACATTTGTTTCTTCCTCTAAACATGTCAGAGCAGGATTGATGTCAACTATTCGAAAAAAGGCATCACTATTTATTGGAGCTATAGTCAAAACTAAAGAGTGTGTATCAGCTGCAGGACTCACTCCTCTGACAGGTGGTGCCTCTGTATCCTGGAGCACATTCACAGGTGCCCTCATCAGGAGAGCAGGACGCTCCGTTCTTACAGTTGCATGGGAGCGAGCAGTTTGGGCCCCAGCGGCCCTCAGCACACACACTGTCACAGTGGATACCTTAGTGGACATAGAGGGAGAGAGTACTTTTTTATAGTGGATAGTAGTAGTGGATAAAATAAATGCAATGAATTGATCTTGACCAGGATAAAAAATATTTACTTTGTAATAATTTGTGTAAAAATGTGTATCATATTCCAAATTAAAATGCATTAACAGAAATTCTTTTTCATTTTCAAAATGTGGCAGCATTTTTTAACTCAAAATGACTAAATAATATTATTAATCAATATTCCAATTTCATTTTCTTATTCAAGGCTGCTCATTCTGAAACTTAATTAAAATAATAAAGAAAATTACATTTAAGATTTAATTTTCAAAACATCCTCCAGCAAAAAGTTCATGTCGAATTTGGAATGTCAAATTTGAAAATTAAAATGCATTAACAGAAATGCTTTTTCATTTTCAAAATGTAGCTGCATTTTTTGACTGAGGTGGAAGTGGGAAGATTTGGGTCTGATTATTAACATTATTATAATATTTATGGTAGTACTGACACATTTGGTGTTCTCAGACCTAATAGCTGTAAGAACATAGGTTTGTATTTATTAGCCACTAGGGGGCGCCCCCAAGAATACCCACACTGTGGGGCTTTCTTTCAGTGTGCTCTGCACTTCAGTAGGAACCAGCTGCATGAACAAGTGACAGAAGCTGGCTGATGGTATGTACTGCATATCTATATTGTGTATGTAAGAGGTCACATGTGTGAGCACTTGAATGGAGCAGAACTGATCCACTACCACGGAGGATTCTGTGATCAGGCTTTGTTGCCCATTATTTATCTACACATTTTTCAGTCACAAAAGACTATCTAACAAAGTGGAAATGCTGTCAATGTATTGTTAGGATAACATAGACTTAAGTGGTCATAGATTTTATGAGGTAGGCTTTTTTTTTACAAGTGGCTAAAATTAGTTTTTCATTGTGTCGCTGCCATGTTTTGGGTTAGGGTTAGGGTTAGTGAGGATCAGTGTCCATTTGTTAGTTGTACCTCATATAACCACTACATTTCAAACACCCTAAACTATTCCTTAAAAGGAGCTTATAGCGCACTCAGTTGTATACTGCACATATTCCATCTCCACACACCATAGTCCACTTACCTGTCCATCCAGCCAGACAGCTGCAGTGACCAGTTGAATGGTGGCATCCATCAGCATGACTGCAGTCACAGCGTTCTTTACAGTCCAGGCCATAGGTGCCATCCTGAGGGAAAAGTGACCATTATGGTGACACATCACATGAAATGAAGCTCTGAGTGTATCCTAACACACATTTCCCAAAATACACAAATAATACTTCCTACTTTGTGTCAGACGGTGCTGGTATCTGAACTGAATGCTTGGTGGGTGCCGAGAAAACATATGGATTTTTTTTAATTTTTTTTTAATCATATCCACCTTATTTCTATGGCCTGTTACACCTCAAAAGGAATGATGTAATCAGTGATTAATGATGATGTAATCAGTGATTAATGATGTAATCAGTGATTAATGATGTAATCAGTGATTAATGATTGAGTGATGAGCTCACACAGTACATTTTGTAGTGCGAAAATAACACAATTTTCCAGATGATTAGGACAAGCTGCAATCAAGATTTGTGTTAAATTCCTCATTTAGTTAAATAACATTTAGATTTAAATATAAGACTTAAATTGACTCTTTTACTTTAACTTTTTATGCTTTACTGTACTGTATAAATATAACATTAGAATGGTGATGCAACAGTGCCAGTATTTCCCAAATAATAATGCATTGAAAGACTTTGCATTAACTCTGTCACTACAGATGGTGAAGGCTGTGAACAATCTGTTTCGTAATCATTATCATTACACAACAATAAGAT
This sequence comes from Microchirus variegatus, assembly GCF_963457635.1. Classification (NCBI taxonomy): domain Eukaryota; kingdom Metazoa; phylum Chordata; class Actinopteri; order Pleuronectiformes; family Soleidae; genus Microchirus; species Microchirus variegatus. Next base: position 18,755,101 of record NC_139817.1, on the reverse strand, counting down.
CAGTCCTGCGTCCTGCGACGCTGCGTGTCTGTGTGTGAATGCCACTGTTTGACCAGTATGTGGGGGTAATTTTTTTTTTTTATCCTGCAGAGTGGAGCGAGATGCATGTTGTGGACTGTGTGTGACGCCTGTTTGTTTTCCCTGTTTTCTCCTAAAAGGGAATAAATCCTCCTGAAACTCAAATCCTGCGTGTGCCTCACTCAAAACTGAAAAAAAGACACAACGCAGAAACGCATTGGTTACAGATATATCCATCCATCCATCTTCTACTGCTTTATCCTCTGCTGTGCTAGGTGTTGTCACACCCTGGACAGCCTGACAGTCCATCACAGGGAGTCCTATGAAGGGACTCATATGGAGACAGGTCAAGTGTGACCATAGGTGTCTAAATTATCTCATCCCCATATTGCATGTTTTTGGACTGTGGGAAGCAGGAATTTGTTAAGATGGATATATATATATATGTACTGTGTGTGTATACATATACTATATATACAGTATATATATATATATATGTGTTATTTATGGATTGGAAACATATCAAAATCTCCCAGGTTGAGCAAGACAGTATTTCTGGGGAGAGGATGTCTCCACCGCAACCACCCTCAAATAAGCATATGGATGGATGGGCCATTCCTCATCTCACCTGACAGTGGAGGTCACACTTCTCTCCTCTCCAGCCAGGAGCACAGGTACAGTGACCATCCAGGGCGTTACAAGATCCTCCTTTCCCACACTTACAGGTGAGGTTACAGCTCAGACCCCAGGTTCCACTTGGACAGTTGATGGAGCAGTCCACACCATGCCACCCTGGTTATATGAAGCCAATAACGGTCAAACATAAACATGCCCTAACAAGTATGACATGATGATATTGATAATTAATAAGAAAACTGTCCCAGGAACTGTTTTTTGTATTCATCCTAAGAGTTGAGTCCAAAGTGAACCTTGACTGATCACTCTGACAAACTGACAGCACTACACCATCACAAACCCTCAACAAGTGTAGTATAAGAACACTTCATGTTTCAAAGGTGGGTACTGTGGGTACATCTGTCGAGTTCTCCATATACTTCAGGGAGTGTAAAGCTAAGATCTCAGGATACAGTCACTAAGTCAGCTGATACTTGACCCTTGGCCTCAATACACGATCCTTTACAACAGAGGTGTCAAACTAAAATGATCTGGGGGGTCAGGAGGGTCGGTCAAGTAAAAAAAAAGGTCAAACTTTTTGAGAAAATGCAACTGTACAGTAGGGGCAGGTGATATGTGATATCACGATATTCCATCATGGTATGATCATCGTTTTCTTTACATTTCACTTCCAGTTCTGTCTTGTTTTCAATTCCTTATTTCCTGTTTTATTTTGTAGTTTTTTTCTTTTCCAGTTTTGTCTTCCCTGTTGATTGTTTCACCTCTATCTTGTTAGTTTCACCTGTGTTTGATTGTCCCTCCCTGTCCTGTGTCTGGTTTATTTTAGTTTCGTTTGCTCCATGTTGTTTTTCAGTTTATGTTTTACTCTTTACATTCTTGGTTTATTGGTTAAGACTCTTTTTTGTTGGAAACGGCGTTTGATTTTTTTTTTTTTTTCTTACACTCGTTACAGCTACTTGTGATGATATTTCACAGAATTTCAAAATGAAGTGTTAAATCTGTTAATGACATAGGCCACAAGCTTGAGACCTACATATACACACGCTACACACACTGGATGACTCTGGCTTGGTTCCTGCTTATTAAGCTCCACGTGTTCGGACTGAAATGGGGAAAAAAACTTTCAGTTTCTCTGCCCCTGCTGCTTGGAATACTCTCCAAACTGAACTTAAAATGGCAGCTTTTATTTCATTAGGAGCTTTCCGCTCCATCTTAAAAGACAGACAACAAAAATCCTTTGAACAGTGTCTATGTTCTTAAATTGTTACTGCGATCACAACTCCTGCACTTTATGTTTATCTAGTTGCACTTTTATATTTCAATGTTTGTTTTGTAAATGTTGCATTTCCTGCTTCTTATTTAACTTTTGATGTGTGCTGCATGCCTTTCTTGGCCAGGTCACCCTTGCGAAAGAGATCTTGATCTCAATGGGTCTTTATCCGGTTAAATAAAGGTTAAAAAAAATTATATATATATATATATATATACTGTACATACTATACAACATAGTATATATTGCATAGTGAACGACATGAGGTCAGGACAGGAGAGAGGACTCCATTATCCCCAAACTTCTGACCACAACAACCTTCGCTACAGGCTGTGACAAACCCATTGATCCAGATGGATCCTGGCATTTAAAGACTTTTCACTTTTTATTCTTTGTCATTGTTTATTGTATGTTTTGGGTAACATCTACTGCACGTCTGTCCATCCAGGGAGTGGATCCCTCACCTGTGGTTCTCCCTAAGGTTTCTACCTTTTTTCCCTGTTACAAGTGTTTTTTTCCCTGGTAGTTATTCCTTACCCTGGTCGAAGGTCTAAGGACAGAGGATGTTACCAACCCTGTGAAGTACTGTGAGACAAACTATGTTTTGTAAACTGTGGGCTATACAAATAAAGATTGATTGATAGTATGGACTCATTTCATATGTCAGTATACACTGTCCTCACCTGGTTTACAGGAACATGATCCATCCACAGGTGAACAATGAGCTCCGTTCTTACAGGTACAGCTGGAGAAGCATCTGCCTCCATATGTCCCTGCTGGACACTGCACCGAACAGTTGGGACCCTATGAAGCAGATCGTTACATAGTTTGATGAACAGTTGAACCATTGACTGGTTCTGATCTGGTTGTTTTCTGTGTTCTTTAGCGTATCTGATATCATTAAAATGAAGAAAATCAGAAAGATTTATTATTCGTAGCACCTGATTTTGATCATGCAAAGTGCGCTTCAGCGATACGCTCGGTGTTGAAGGGTTAATGTGGAAGTTTTATAGTAGAATTAGATTCTTCTGAGTCATACATGCATTGCATGCAAACAGACAGCAACATTTAAAAACACTATTCAAAATTCTCCAGTTCATAATCAAACCAATAAATGTCCTCACTGCAGCATACGTAAACAATGTAAAGGGTCTGTATATTTTTCTAGTCTTGATGACCACTCAAATCTGCTTTACACTACAGTTTTTCACTCACTCATTCACACAGCACATCTACTGTATGTGTGCAGTACATTTTCACTATATCATTCACATTCAAACAGCACAGCCAGGATCAACATGGGATTAAGGATAAACCAGCATGTAGAATATTATTATCATTATTATTATTATTATTATTATCATCATCGTTATTTGAGCAGTATATGGATGCTATGGATGATCCTGCTTTGAAGCAAGGCTAAATACACTTGTTTACCACCGGCCTCTGTAAAAACTGATCACAATTTTACAATGTTTTTCTACATATAGTTTTTTTTTTTCATTTATATTACAGTAAGCTCAATTATATATCACATTACTGTTATTTCCTTATAATTTCCACATAAAAAAAAAGGATAGGAATTGCTATAGTTTCTAAATCCTGCCACTAGATGTTACTAAAGAGCCATAAAAGTAAAACAGCAGCAAATATAAATAAAAACAGGTGGCGTAAAGTTCACTTTTCAACAGGTTATAAAACAAAAGTGCTATAAAAAAAAGTGTTTACCCTGAAGCCTGGAGCACAGATACACTCTCCAGTCACACTGTGGCAGTCGGCACCGTTCTGGCACTGGCACACCTGCTGGCAGGACTCGCCGTAAAATCCTGGAGTGCATGTTTCATTGCAGTAGAGTCCTGACCAACCAGGCTGACATGTGCACTCTCCTGTCATAGGGTGGCAGCTGCTCACAAGAAAAAAACAACAACATTGTTTACATATTGTACTCGCTCTTATTACCAGGGGCCTTTTAACATGGTAGACAAAACAGAACATTTCCTGGGGCCGCAAGCTGAGAGGGGGCCCCCGAGACAGCTGATTACATTAGTCCACAGCAATGACAGTTTTGATTGTCAGAAAAGCACAATTAAATCAATGTAAAGGTTTTATTTATTTATATATTTATTTATAGACAATGATTGCTGTTTTGTAAACTGCTCACTCTCCCACAACAAAGTCCGTATAAAAAAACATCTTCAGTTAAAATGTGTTTTATTGAGGTTTATTTTAGTTTAGGATTCACCTGAGAGTGAGCAGTTTAATAGAGGTCAGTGTCCAGTCAGAGAATATTGTTCAGGGAACAATTCTTAAGATGTGGTTGACTAAAATGGGCCAGTATTTGATGTGAAGTGATTAGGAGCCAGGTTTTCAGTTAGACTGAGCACATGGGGGCGCACAGCTCAAACAGCTTTGACAAGTCAGTATCTGAAATAACTATCACTATGAGGTTAATACTCCTGAATTATGAATTAAGAGTTAGAACAAGTTTACAAACTGGAATTACACATTTAGGGGGCGCGCAATCTCAAACGTCCTACTCATAACTGTTGTATAATGTTGGTGTCTTGTTGGTGTAGAAGCACGTCTCCATGGTGTTTCTTAGCAGAGTGGGGATAATGAAGTACGACACGTTTATTACTGAGTGTGTTTGACTGACAGCTGGTCGGTGTGACACAGCAGTGCCATTGAGGAGCAGCGTAGCAGCTGTGCTCTACAGAGACACATGCAGGAGGCCAGCTGTACTGAACTAACTGATCACCAATTACTGGCCCACAACAGTCCGCTGTCTTCAAGGTCAGAAATATATATATATGTCTTTCTGAATCTTTTGGAATACATGAAGCAACTTCATGAAGCAAATTTCCATACACAGTGAAATTTGAACAGGATTTTTTTTGCATACCTCTGCGTGTTCACTGTGTAGCAAGGACACTTCCTGTCACAGTGAAGGCCGTAGTGAGCGTCAGAGCACAGTCGAACATCACATATTGCTCCTGTGTATCCTGGCTCACACACACACATGCCGTTGGTGTGGTAGCACTTGCCGTTGTTCTTACAGCGACACGTCCTTGCACAGCCAGCACCATAAGTTCCAACTGGACATTCGTCCTGGCACCTGTTTACAGCAGAGCACACAATCAATCACACAGTGTCTGAATGAACACATTATGAGTGACTGACATAACACATTACAGTCACGGGTTGTATAGGCTGTAAACAGCAGGGAACAGATGTTATTGTATTTTCCTGAAAATTATAATTCATCTCTTTTGACATAAACAATCTCATCCTGGAACAGAGTCACTTGTACAAACGGAGAGTTCATCCATTAACTCATCCAGCCATGAGACAAGCATTGTGCACGCTTATTTATTCAGTGATTATTCCACTGCTGTCAATGTTACATACTTTTCTCATAATTCAACACACCTCAACACATCATCCATTCGAGCTGACATCAGAGTTAAGTTTATTAAATCATGCCATGTCCACAGTGCAGTGCAAATCCGTCCGTTCTTTCTTGTCCTGTTAATGGTTCCCAGTGGCTTTGGGTGTGCCATGGCCGGCCCAGTTCCAAACAGTGCTATACTATAATGCTGGCCTTCCCTCAAACCCTTATTTACTCATAAAAGTGCACTTGGATAGGCTATTCCTGTCCCGTCCCTGGTCTGCTTAAATATATGGTGCATGCTTTCTGATATTGTTAATTATATGGGCCGAAAGCCCTGTGTGGCTTTCTGCTAACAGTCGTTGATGAAAATACTGACTGTGCTCCTTGGTTGTGTTGTCTTTGAATGTGGAGGAGTTAAACAAATACAGATAATTGCATTTGATCTCCATGTCATCTGTGTGTGAGTGAAATGACAGGATACTCTCTATAGTAATGGTCTGCTTTTATATAGCGCTCTGAGCTGCTTTACACATTTATACAGTGTATTTTTTTATTCTCGAGAAGGTCCAATGTCTGGATGAGTAGAATCCCTCCAAAATGACTGCAAAGCCACAGACAGAGGTGGAAAGTAAGTATTTACTCAAGTTATTGTATTGAATACTTTTTTTGTGTACAATTTAAAATCAGGATTTTGTATTTTTACTTGAGTACGTATTGACTCAAGTATTGTACTTGGTTACTTTATAAATCCTATCCGTTACTGAGCAAAAATAAAAATTCAGCACAATGAAGACCTACAGGGGGAAAATATACACAGCAGAACCAGACGAATGATGATGTGATTAGCACCAGCACTGGCGCGTGAACATAGGGGGCGTGGCCAAAAGTGACGTAATATCCTGTGTCGCGCCGGACGCATGAGCTCCAAAATAGCTTTGGATTTCTGACCCCTTTTCATATTTCTACTACTCTCACACCCCACGCAAAGTAACTAAGTAACTTTTACTTAAAGTACATTTTCAGATGACTACTTTTACTTCTACTTGAGTAATATTTCATCAAAGTATTGGTACTTTTACTTGAGTACAATATTTTAGTACTTTTTCCACCTCTGGCCACAGAATAATAATAACATATACGTGTTCAGAGTCGGTGTGTTGTGTCACATATGACGTTTCAAGGTAATCAGTCAATGAATGGCAAAGTTACAGGGCACTTCCTGTTTTGTGGGGAAATGGCAGCTACATTTAAAACAGCTGACTTCCTGTTGGGTCAAGATTGTGTCTGTAGATTGTGTTCGGGGTCGGTCTCTTGTGTCATGTATAAAGTTTGGAGGTGATCGGTCAATGTATGCCCGAAGTTATAGGGAACTTCCTGTTTCGTTTGTGAATGGTCGAAATTCGCCAAAACGCAGATGGTTGTCGTGGCCACGCCCTTTTGAATCCGCAAAACCTTTCGACAACTTTTTGCTCATTTACATAGGGTGCAAATTGTCAGAATGGTCGCTTAAATTAAAAATGGCCGACTTCTTGTTGAGCTGAGGTCGATTTTTTGTTCATCTTGGTCTGTAACATCCTCAGTTGAATTCAATTTAATTCAACACACAACTTGCTTCTGAGATTTTGATTCACAAGTTTAACTTTATTTGGCCTTAGGCTACCAAATCATAATAGTTTGTGTTCAATTGAACATTTGAACACAATTTGAAAAGGATTTACAACAAATAATATAACATATTGTCTTCAGTAGGTTTCGATTCTTCATCTACATTTCTTTGCATTCTTAGTATTTTTTATTGTATTTTGATTTATTTCTGTATTTCATATTGTTATCATTTTGTATGGTAACCTTGAGTGTCTTAAAAGGTGCCTAGAAATAAAATGTATCTTTATTTTTATGATTTTTATGTTGTAGCATTTTGCTCACCAGTGTTATCACTACAAGAAGTGTGTGTTAGTTAAGCATACTTCTGTTGATTTGTGTAAACTAATCCAGGAAATCCAGGTAGAGCAAAAGCCAAACTGCAACTGTATGAGACTCATATAGAGGTTAGTGTCTGTGTACAAGCAGTATTTACCGTTCTCCCATGTATCCCGGGGTGCAAAGACACTGTCCGGTAGACAACACACAAAAGCCGTTGTTGTGGCACTGACACTCCTGGGAACAATTCTGTCCAAATCTGCCCTCTGGACATGGCTGACCACACACTGTACCCTATACACAACAACAATGGAAGCATAAATATAATTAGCATTATTATATTAAGACTTTGCTCCTGACTGTGGAAACCACTTAATTGTGGTTTAAAACTTTTAAAGAGCAAACACCTCTTAAACACACAATCAGAAACACTGAAATTCTATTGAAATGACTATTGAAGGAAATTGTATTGTGGTAATTATTTTTATTTCTGTGTACCATCCATCCTGCAGGACAAGAGCACTCTCCAGTCACATGGTGACACTGTCCACCGTTCTGACATGGACATCGCTCCTCACACTGTGGCCCATGTTTACCAGGAGGACACAGGTCTTCACAGCTGTCAGCAAAAGGAAAGAAAACAGCAGCAGGTTCAAATCTGTCCATATGCACATTTGTTTATTTCTTTTAGTCGAGGTAAGTGACAAACAAAAGTGATGTTCAACAAAGTAACCACAACTTTGGCAACAGAAAGAAAACCTGAGCAATCGACTACATAAAATCTGCCCTCCATCAGTCGTCGTGTTGTCATTATGTTAAGACTTTCAAAACATGGTCTCAAGACATTTTTACTTTGTCTTTTATTGGTCAATGAAGAATGAAGAATGGTATAAACCACAAGTCGCTTTCACACCTATAGTCCGATTGCTTTGGTCTGCACCAGTCAGAAAAATCCTATGTTCCTCTCTTAGTATGTGACAGGGGAACATAGGACCTTTTTTTTAAAAAAAGGGCCCTGAATGTTTTGTTTTCGCAAAAAAAAAAAAATCAAAATATTAATTTCAATTAATAATTCATTTCACATGCAACAGACACACAAACTAGTGACTAGTAACTTCTGTACTTCCTGCAAAACCGGCACACAGACTCCACCTGACACAGTCACTGCCCTGAAATAAATACGGGGCTCGTTGTTTCCAGCAGCGCTAAATACATCAGACTCTGTTTAATATTGAGATTTTAGACATTTACTTGAGACACAAGAACAGGTACTAAAAAAGTACCAGGTACCAGGTAGCATTGCTTATGGAACATGAAGCAACATGACATGCAGTACTGCTCTGGTCATGCACGTCTGTCATTCACAGCAGGTGTGTGTGCATCCTGCTCACCTGAGCTCCTGTGCACTTTCTGCTATGTTTTTTAGACTTTGTCTTAACAAAAATCTCTTGAAATAGTTTAAAAACTACTCTGAACTCCAGGAATCTTCAGGATGAAGCTGTGCATCCTTCGATCCTGTACGTATCTCACAATACATCTTTGTTCATAAAATGAATAAGGGAACTGGACTGCTAGAGTGCTTTTACTTTTAAACAGCAACATATGCTCTGTATGTGACATATACAACAGATATATACACTGAAACTGAAGAAAGTACATTAACTGATACCCAAACATATAAAGTATTTAAATAAAAAGTGACTTTAACTTTAAAGTCATTTTTTTGTGACTGGAAACACAAAATGAGTCTCACACATTCTCATCAACTTACAAAGCTCCAGTGTATCCTGGTGTGCACTTGCATTCTCCGGTCACATGGTGACAGGCAGCACCATTCTGGCATTGACATTTCTGCTGGCATCCGTTACCATAGGTACCCATTTCACACTGGCTCTCACAGCGCCAGCCTCTGTATCCGGGAGTGCAGATACAGGCTCCGGTGATGGGGTTACACAGTGCTCCGTTCTGACACTGACATCTGTTACTGCAGTGTGGACCCCAGTGGCTGCTGTCACATGCTGGAGAAAAGATGGAGGACAGGAATCAAGGTATGACAACGGTGGAATACAACAAAGGGTGTGCAAACATGACATAAATCTCCATAAACAGATTGTGCAAGTGTATGTAGACTCTATATTTGGGAATCTGGTTTCATTTGTACAACCATGTTAACTGTCGGTAACTGGTCCTGCTTGAGTTAAGTTGAAGATCAGGACACATCAGTCAAGGTTAGAGTTATTGTGTGGGTGTTGGACTTCTGTTGTTCTTCTGTTGATCATTTTTGGAAGGACAGCATTGTGGTTGGGTTAAGTGTTGGTGTTACACCAGCCTTTGTAAATCGAATCCGGTTTGTTTGGAGAGAACTCTGGTTCACCTAAAAAACGCAGGTCTCGATTTGCTTCAAGTGAACCAAATACAGGAAGCGGACTACAACGCAGGGCATTATGGGTAAACACAACCAAAACATACGTGTGGAACAATAGCAGGGAGAAATGTCTGAGACCATTGTTGTAGCGTGTGTGTGTGTCGTTATGTTCACATGAAACCATAGGATTTGATGAAACACCATGTCTTGCTACTATTTTGAGGAAATAATTTTGCTCGTTTGTTTCACTAAAGCAGTGTGAAAGCAAACTCGGACTGTCTGAATGTTGCAACCCCCAATTGAACTGAGTACCCAGTCTAGTGGACAATTAGGTGTGAAAACGACCTTAGTCCACCTCCTCTGCTGAGTGATGGTTTCTCTACCTTAACATAATTGCTTCAGTCAGTCCTTTTTCAAAACCATCTGTCTTCCCTTCATGTTCAACTCCACCCATGGCTGTACTCAATTGTAAGTCGCTTTGGATAAAAGCATCTGCTAAATGACATGTAATGTAATGTAATGTCATCTAGACAGGTTTCCAGCCTACAAAGGCCAGGATGGCTGAGAACCTTCACAGACATTGGCAATCTGATTTTGTGATTTCTCTAAATTCACATACTGATTGCCATAGAGATTAGCCAAATACAAAGTTATTGTGATAAAAAGACTTATCATATCACTCAGCTGTAACTTAAGTTGCTTTGGATAAAAGCGTTAGCTAAATATAATGTAATAAGAGTATAGTACCAGCTCTGAAAAAGGAAATGAGGGTTCATTCGGCAGCTATTGACATGATTCTGATGCTGTTATTTTAAAGGGATAGTTCGGAAATTTTGGACATAATACCTATTTTCCAACTCAGCCTGTGTGATGGAGACGTCTGGAGACGTTTTCAAGAAATTTCATTCAGTTCTTCTAGTTGCCGAGTTCGCTGGTGCTATGGCTAGCGCAAGTCAATGGTACCTACCAGCATGGCATTAGAAACACTCATACCGACTCCACAGTGCACCCGAGTCAAATCAATTGTAACGGCAGACTATCGATGTATATATCTGTGTTGATAGAATAATATTTTAAACAAAACCAACCTCGCATTGCATGAATTTTTGAGGGATAAATCTTTCAAATTGCAAGTTTGTTTTTATTTCATACATTCTATCAACACAGATATGTACATCGATAGTCTGCCGTTACAATTGATTTGCCTCGGGTGCACTGTGGAGTCGGTATGAGTGTTTCTAATGCCATGCTAATGTGTACCATTGACTTGCGCTAGCCATAGCACCAGCGAACTCGGCAACTAGAAGAACTGAATGAAATTTCTTGAAAACGTCTCCATCACACCGGCTGAGTTGGAAAATAGGTCTTATGTCCAAAATTCCTAACTATCACTTTAAGCTTTGCTTTAATATTTTAATCTCTTCCAGCAACGAAATAGTCCAAACCAGGTTTGTGATGCCACACCAAGCTGTGTCACGTGTCACCATGTCATTAACTGTCTTGCAGAAGCAAAAGACTGCTCCTAATCACTGTCATGAAAACCATATGGTTGTACAAACAGCCAAAGACTCACTGTTCAGCACTGACCTCAGACCACTTCATTAACCTTGGACCGTTGGGATTTCCAGCCTTAATCAAGCCATACCTCATACGCATAAGCATGAGGTATGGCTTGTATCTGGCGTTCCCATTACAATTTGTGACGAAAACCTCAGCATGTGTAGCCACATGCTAAAGCTGACAATGTGTTGGACCACATGTTTATTCTAGATGACTTTCATGTTGAAGAGAGTTCATGAGGAGACTGTTGCCCAGCTCTCACTGCCTGCTAATGACTGGGGACAAAACTGGAGAGAGTCAAGGAGGTTTACAGTCACTGACAGGCCTTTCATTATGGGACTCTGCGTCACGGAGGTTTATATTAGGTTCAAGGGGAAAGAGGGAATGTACAGTGTGTCTATATACTACTGAATTTAAAGCTGCAGTTGACGGGATCACTTGAAAAAGAGTGGATTATTGAGATTTGGAGATCACAGCTCACACAAGTGTTGAACTCCTCCCACCAGATGAACCGAGATAGACACACTTCCAGGAGTTCAGAAATGACAGTTGACCCACAGCATCTCTGTATATGTAACCCCCAATTGAACCGAGTTCCGAGTCTAGGTATTAGGTGTGAATACGCTTTCAGTGTCAGCTGAAGTCATTCCCCATTAGGAAACATTTGGTGACAATGGCAAAGAAAAGTTTCCTGCTGAAACCTGGAGCAGAACAAGAATCAGGTTTTAAGAGAAATAGAGGCACACTTTGTGTTTACATACAGTATGTGCTTGAGGGAACTAAGGTTGGTGGTTGTGTGAACGGCAAAACTCGAGTGTAAAGCAGCTTTGAGTGGTCATCAAGACTAGAAAAGCGCCGTATAAATACAGACCAGTTACCATTACTAACTAGCGAACAGATATGCAATGATTTACAATAATCTATTTAAGAGGACAACACGGTCTATGCTGTGCACACTGGGTCAACGTATTCTCATAAAAGGTTTGTATGAAAATGTTCGAAAAAGTATGTACCCCATTTTTCGTGCGTTATGGTACGACAAGCCTGCGCTTCAGTGAACGGATTATCTTCCGTTTCTCAGTTATTACAGAGATTTTTTCAGGTCTCTACCTCACGTTACAGTTACTGTTATGGTCATGATGACGGGTAGGGTTAGGGAAAGGGACAGGGTTAGGGGTTATAGTGCATCGTCACGTGACCAATAAAAATTATGTGTGAAAGCATACGAAAACACTGTGCATTACTTTTTGTAGCTTTCAGTATGAAACTTTCATGAGAATAGGCTGACTGGGTACAACAATCAAATCATTGAGACTGAGTCCAATCCACGGTGTGGAAGAATAGTAGGAACTACAAAGCCTGAAATAATAAAGAAATAACTTGGTAAAGGCATTAAAGGGACACTGCGTAGTATCAATGGGTTTATATGACCCAAAATCCACTTTTTTATACATATTATGTGCTCCTGCATTGTCTAGTCGCTGTATAATAGTGTTTGTTTCAATTTCGTAGTGTTTCAAAAAGCCATTAGAACGCTAACACAGTATGAAAAAAAATATATCAATTAATTTTGCTATCTTACATGTCTTAGACCAGTGCTAATACGATATACAAAAGACACACTTATGCATCTGAATGAATACTAGAACCTCATCTGCTGACACGGAGAAAGACGACGAGGACGACATTTGACCGGCTGAGGATACCGTAGCGCTCAGGGAAGGGAGGGGGTGAGCAGAGGAGCAGACTACTTACTTCACCTTTAAGTGGAAGTTTAAATTTGGATTTAAAGGCTTCAGCAGAGTCAGACAGACTGGTACCAGGATATTCCCTACGAAGGTGTGACAGAAGTTGTGAGCCCATTGGCAATGACGCGTGTCATTAAAAAGACTATAAACTCATCTGTTCTTAAAATGAAGCTGTATTCAGTACTGACACACATACTGAGAACCATCGTGAGACATGAAGTTTGTGCCCCACTGAAAACATGGCTGTCACTGGGGACAAACGGAAAAACAGGTTTTAGTCACTTAACAAAAGACTCGCCTAACAAAGTCTTTGTCTGCAATACCTTTCAACATGTTTACTGCTATATCTAACATTAGACATCATCAAGTTTGTAAATGGCTCACTCTCCAACGTCAACGTTCAAAAAGAAAAGCAGCATTTTTTTTTTTGCATATGCTCATGATCTGTTTAAGTCTGGACAGAGAGAAATAGAGATCTCAGAAAATGCAGCTACTGTTGACACTTTCAGTTTCTTTCCATCATTAGTCCCAACAACTGTTGTTTCTGGTTAATAACAATTTCTGAAAATAAACAAACCAAAACAAACAAAAAAAACAAAACAGCAGAGCATTAAATTGACTTCCTGTTTACACCCCAAGCATGATTTATTTTTATTTAGTTTGTAGATTCTTACATCACTGAAAAAAAAAGAAAAGCTTGAGGACATCTCTGATCAGCAAAGGTGTTTTTCTCTCTGTCTATGTTTATATGTCTGTATAAGCATTTTTATCTTCTAACCTCTCCTGTATGCAATCTGCAAATAAAATAAACATTGGTGTAAACAGAATGAGTGCCATAAAGATGACATTTGTATTTCAATAATAGAACATTTCCTTAGAGCTCAGGCTCCTCTCACATGGTGCACAGTCTGGTGTTTATGTGACCAGCATATAAAGTAACACAGCCATCTTCAACCACTCCACCATTCTGAAGTTGTTTAAGTGATTAACAGGCTCCTTTTATTCCTCCTGCATTAGCCTACTTCACTTTGCCCTGATAAAAGTGCACACTTCCTTTTCCTCTGGCAGTTGTGAGGATTGAGGGGGATGGTTTGAGAATTAGAGATTAGAGATAGTAGAATACTCATGTCAAAACCCTTCCTTTCCCTTCATGTCTGTCATCCCCCTGTACCTTTGTGAAACCTGACCTAGATAAAAGAAAGAGTAGCCTCCAGGAGCTCAGGGCTCCTTATCCACTCGCAGGAGAATGGACCGTTTCTTTCACTGGCCTTTTCACTCTAGTCTTGAACAAAAAGAAACTGCACCGTGCCAGAGGTTTCGTCATAAGGCTGGTCTCACGCAGGTTCTCATGGTTGGAAAACAAATAAATAATAATAATTTTTTAATCATCAAAACCTTTTACGCCTTTGACCCGGAGTCGGTCCCAGAAGACACTGTCGCAAGTGAAACACCTCCACAACGGACATTCTTCTTCTTCTGCAGTTCAATGTACTTAACCGGATGTGCCCGGATTAGTGCCCAGAGCAGGAGGATCTGCTGATCAGGAGAAGTGATCCTTACGTAACGAAGGCTTTTTCAGACCGTTTGCAGAGCCAGAGAATACAATAAAACACAGCGTTCTCAGCAGTGGTTGAATTGTTTGTGTCCAAACTGTAGGGCTTCATAAACGAGGTAATGGTGCAGATACACACCAAAAAAACAGCGTTAATTGGAACTTCTGATCAACGGGCGATTTAAAATCATTTGACACAACACTAACAAAGTCAATGGGGGAAATAATAAAAAAGTCTTGAGCCAGTAACTTGAGCTGCTGATGGTTGGCTCAGCTCTCACCCTCCACACTAAGGAGGGATTGGTAGTGGAATGTTTTTCCATCAGCGATTACCCAGTCTACCAGGCATGGTGTACTCATGGGAACAGAAAAGGCCTCTCACACTGATATGGAGGATTCGCAGTGAGAAAAAACATCTGTATCCTTCTTCCACTTTCCCATGCAGCATGGAATGTGTGTCCTCAGAATATTATCTTCATATTACAATTAATGTGTCATACATTGATGCTGGTGTATGTGTAGAACATAGACCCTGCACAAATCATACGTTTGATTCTTTAGACTTCGTTCACGTTTGTCCTCATGCAACACAAGTTTTGTGCTGCTAGCATAATAAAGAAGCATAACGAGCCTTGAAGGGGAACTCCACCACCAGGTTTACACAACAAGATCATTTGACTTCTTACAATTAGAACCAGTCAGTCTGTGAAACAGCTGTATAATATGAATAAAGCGGAAAAATCCCCAGAAAATTCACAGAATGCAAATGGGTGAGTGTCCTGCCTCCCGCAAAGTCAACTGAGGATATTCCACCAATGTTCCTACTCTGGTGAATGTCTCCTGCTATGTTCTACATACTTGAACAGCAAACTCAGTCATTTTTTGGCACATAGAGCTTTTCAAACTATTTTAGGAGCTTGAAAACTGGTGTAGAGGGGACACCCGTTGTAAACAACCAATGTGATGCTTTTTTAAAATAAAATGTATCAGTGTGGTGGTAAGACCCTATTCAAAGCTGGCTTTAACGTCTCAGGTAATCCAGCCACTTCTTCTGAAACTACAGAATACAATTAGAATTAGTTTGCACACACAAACACACACAAGTTATTTATTTACGGATTCATTCATTTACGGGCAGTACTTATTGGGTGCCTTGCTCAGGGGCCCTTTTCCTGTCCCAGGATTTGAACCAGTAACAAGCCCAATTCCTTTCCTCAGTAAGTACAGTGTGTTGACAAGGAAAACTTCTAATTCCAGACATTTTTGAGTGTGTTTAGTTTTTGAGTATTAGGCCCTTGAAGAGATTAATCTCAAGAATAAAGTTGGCATATCATGTGATAAAGGAGATTAAATGCAAAAAGAAACACAAAAAGAGCACATTACATCTTGCAGCCTGGGGTGAACTAACAACTATCACAATGTTGAAAACCTGACGCTGAAAGAACAGAACACCAACAAATGATAACTGTTAATTGTGAGGGTTTACTGAGTAAAAGGCACAACAGGGTCTCACACATGAACTCTGAAAGACTGTGAAATATGTTGTTTATTCTTACAGCTGGACTGGAGCATCATGAACATCTTGTGCTGTTATCATGTGTACTAAATCACAAGCTCCAGTGCCCAGGGTCATTTCCTACCGCAGATTTCCATCCTATTATTCCTGCTCATCAGTGAAGACCTCCCAGAATTCCCTGCTCTTGTCCCCAAATTGATCTTCAGACACAATTGTTGAAGCCCACTGACCTGTAAAGCGGTCAGTGCATCTTAGTCTTTATTAGATATGTCACTGAGGGGGGGGGGGGGGGTCAGCACAGTCAGGAATCACAATTAGTTTGGTGCTTTTTACAGAAACACACAAAGCACTGAGGCCAATTTCATGTTCTCTGTATTGAAAAGAGTTTTTGGAGGCTGCAGGCAACATGACCAAACTCTCCTGATGTTCTGAAACAGTAAGTTCACTGCAATGTCAATTGATTTGCAATCATCAAAGGAAGGTTCAGTTCACTATGTCTGGTGTAATATATTTGAAATGTGATTGAACATGATTTACTGTCAAAATATTACCATCATCTATGTTCTAAATTTGACAGAAACATACAAAAATCTGAATGATAGTAATATGGAAGATTAATATGGAAATTGAAATTGAGATCTCAGTTAGATCATGATAAATTCACCCATAGGACCTACTCAGCGCGCTTGGAACCTCGCCAGAGCAGGTACTAAAAAAAGTACCTGGTACCAGGTACTATGCTAGTGACACAACTTAATCATACCGCCGTGAAGTTGGCCCCCCAATAAAACATTTTCAAAATACTTTTAATCGTTTGTGCTGCAAAAATTTTCGTTTGTGCTTTTTTTAGTTTTTGAGATATTAACATGTTTATATCCAGTGATGCCACGCAGCCCCCCATATCGTCCAAATGAGCCGAAAATGGTCTCGTTTGTTTGTGCTTCGTTTGTGCTGCAAAAATATTTTCGTTTGTGCTGCTTTAGTTTTTGAGATATTAAACATTGTTGCAAAATGGCGCGCCGTACTGAGCGATCTCCTTCACCACTCGGTAGGTGAGGAAGAGGAGGATGAAGCAGAACCAGCCCGATTTGTCCACATGAGCTGAAAATGGTCTCATTTGTTTGTGCTTCGTTTGTGCCGGTTTGTGCCGTCTTTTGGACCCTGGGGTCTTCCGTCAGGTGCGACGTTGACCGATACGTCACCTACCATGAAAGACCAAACTTGTGTGGCGTGCTCTGACCTGCCGAGGCGAGGGCTAGGCCGTTTCCTCGTGGACTACAAGTAACTAACCCTAACCCCTGTGTGACACATCTGTTCTCATTGGTGACCAGTTGATACAGTAGCTTGGCAGCATTAAATTAAATTATCTGTCTGGTCTGACAAGTGTAATGACAAGTGATCTTTAAGATAATATATAATATATAATAATATAATATTATCATTTTGAAATACATGTACATGTAAACTACTACCAACTAGTTTAACTAACAAGTGAAAACTTCTGTGTGTTTGCACGTGTGTGTGTGTGTAGACAGACTGGCTGGACTTAGTGGGGCCCAGGAGAGCCCTGGGGCCACTACAGAACAATATGCTTCTTTATTACAGGCTGAAACTGAAGACAGCCGGGACACACCCTGTAGGCTCCTCATGCATATCAGCTTATGGATCTGCACAGAGACACATTCACACACTGTGGAAGAGAAGCAAAAATACCCTCTCCAGTCACTGAGTGGACACAACACAACTTATGTTTCAACAAGTAGACACAAACACCAACATCTGGTCAAATGTGGTGACAAGCTCACACTGTCAGTGTGGCAAATAAGTGAATGTGATGAAGTGTAAGCAAGGTGCCATTACTGCAGTGGCATCTCTGCATGAGTTGGAGGAGCCACTTGCAGCTGGCCAGAAGAGAAACTCGGGAGGCTGATGTGCGGCAGCTGCAGAGACTGCGTGTGGGTGTCATGGATCACGTTGATGTCTGAAACAACGAACTGTAAACCAGCTTCTGTGCACAGACCAATTCAATTGAAAAATAATATAAGCTTCATGTGGAGGCCTGCTGAGCTTAGCCAGACCACAGTGAGGGAAAGCCAAACTCACAGCTGCCGCTGGGAGACATGGGTCATGATAACATTCACAACAGTCTGCCTTTGAAATGTCCAGTGAGTTTTTGTTGACATAAAAAGACTAAAGTACCATAGAATCTTATTTAAAACCTCCCAGACGACCACAGTTTTTGACACTGTTGTAGTTTATTATTATAAAATATCTAAAGCAAATTCTCCAAAGGAGGAGATTTTATAGACATTAGAGTGAGACATCCACCATACAGGTGTGTATTGATGGAAAGGATGTTGCGTCACCATGAGAAAAAAAACCTGTTTTTGTAGCTAAACTTAAAAATCAGTTTTCCACCACCTTCTTTAATGCCATGAGCACAACAAGCAGCTAAAACACAGTGGATAAGCACATCTGGAGACTAAAACTACAACAAACAGCTTCCATGTCTCTGTTGTGTTCAAGTTCGGTCACTGTCATAACGATGAAGCTGTAGCACGATCGCAGCAGGTACAAATTAACTTCTCTGTACAGTTGCTGTGGTGTCATAATTAGCACTGTGTGGAAAACCTGGCAGATACTGATGTTGGTTTTTGGACATGAAATAACGCAGTTCATTCATGCTGTATGTCAAGTATTTCGCAGATTGGACCATTATAAAAGCAGAGGACGTCCTTCTATCACTACCACACTTTACAATCAGTTATATCATCATCATAGCACACAGCATACAGGTACAGGCACGATAATCTCTATGAACAGGTTCTGCCTGTAAATATATCAAATCTTCTGGTTTCTATTTTGACCATTAACGCTTCAGCAGGATTGGTTGCCTGTGATTGGTTGACACAGTGATTGCAAATGCATCAGCAGTCAGTTTTTTGTCGTTGTTTTTTTAATAAATCAGAATTTACAGTCAGACGGCTGTTAATATCGATTAATGCACTCGTCAAAAAATCATGAATTCATTGATTTCCTAAACGCATCAGAAGGCTTATTTCTCTCAGTTTCCAATCATCCATTGTCTGTGAGCACCTGGCAGGTGAGACAAAACAAGATACTGATTAAAGACAGGTGAGTCTTGGAGTCTGGATATGTGCTGTCTCCATAGGAAGCCCCACGACACTGGCCCTGACCCCAGAGGCTAAGGCCCCGTCCCAATACCTCCCCTAACCCTACATTTTGCGCGTTCACGTGTAGGGTGGAGCAAGGGGAAATTGCCCTTAAAGAGATTTTGCCCTTATAATCAACCCTCAAAATGTAGTGAGGCTGCGGGCTGAAAAAGAAGTGGAAGATGGAATTACCCATGATGCTTTGCGAATTCAGTGAGCCGGCTGTTATTTTTCAACAAAGATGGCGGCAACAGCAGCCAGCCAGCTCTGCTACATCTGGGTAGTTTTGTCAGTGTTTTGGATGTGTGTACCGGCGTTCACTTGAACACAAATACCCTGGACTTGTCAGATTTCAATCACATTCGCGACACAGTGTTTAAGAGTGTTTTCATTCATTTCCTGAATGAAAATAGTAGCACACTCCACCGGCAGAATTGTCAACATGTGACGTAGGTTAGCACGTTCGTTACGTTCACTACGCTAATTTGCATGTAGTGGTGTCCCAATACCACTTCCCTCAACGAGGGGAATTTACGGTTGAGGGCACTCAAAACCAAGGGGAAATTTTAAGGGGGAGGTATTGGGATGGAGCCCAAGTCCTCACCAGATTGAAATTTAGCACGGCGTGCATTTGCATATAAATGATTTGATTGGATACTAAAAGCAAAGTTATGGATCCACAGTGCATGTTCACAATATGTGACATGGATTCAAAGTAAAGGGCGGTGTTTCACTTGCAGCCTACTGTGAACACGTGAGTGCACTCTGAGCCAAAAGGCTGGATGAGCTTTAAGTGCAGAACATGAGGAAATACAGAATGTACAAAGAAAAACAGCCATGAGAACAAAATGTTTTGCTCCTGTGGTGTTTCTCTGTGTTGGTGTGGGTCAGTAAGATGATACAACAGTCTGTTTTTTCTCTCATGCTCTGAGTGCTTTCACAGAAAACCACAGTCACACACACTAAGACGGGAGGGCTCACAGACAGCAGCAGCTGCGTGACTTACCGCTGGAGCAGTTGGCGCCCCCCCAGCCCGGTTCACACTGGCAGGTGTTAGGGGCCATACAACGACCATGAACACAGCTCTCTGCACAGTGGGCTGGACAGAGATGAGACAGGAGGACGGACGAGTCATCAATACAAATACTTACAGTCAAAAACCAAAGACATGACTTTCAAACTGCTGTAAACAAAATAATTGACTGCTGAGTTTTGTTTTCAGATCAACAGAGGAGCAGAGACACAAATCCACTCTGACACATTATATTGCATTTTCTGTATTTTTTAGGCTGCAGCAGAAGCACTTGCTGGAATAATGACCTGTCCTCTGCAGGGCTGTGTACGCAGATAATTTACATAATTTTGAATAGTTTTCGCTTTAGGACATGACTCTTAAATTGCATTTGTGTCAGTGTTTTTTTTAAAAAAAAGTCTGGATTTGGAAGTATGAGTTTGATTTTTCAACATTAAGCATTAGGATTGTTTGCTTATTTAATTGTTGAAAGCCCTAGATTTACAATCCCACGTTAGACCACATTAAAAAACCCAAAACATAAATCTACACTTTTGTCAAAGCAACACCCAGATGTTTTCAAAAACAACTGAGTGAAATAAACAGACTTTAAGTCTTTCCTCTTTTTGTTTCAAAGACAATGTTATACAAAATGTTGAAGCCGTTATTCAGAGATATACTAACTCAAATACTGAATTTACAATGGCTTATTCGTTTAAAACATCAATTGCGTAACTGTGTTTGTGGCCAATTGTGACAAAACTTTAGGACAAATGTAAACTCCACATTTAACATTTTACACTCTTCCCTCCAGTTCAGCTGAAATAGGCTTGTTGTGACATGGATGGACAGTGTGTGTTTACAGCCACGTCTATAAAGACCATAAACCATCACATTCTGGACACAAACCAGCAGACGGGAGGAATATGAAACCAAAACAATGAGCTGAAATATGCGAGGACTATACAGGACTACACAGTCCGTGTGACTCTGCACTTTTTTTTTTTTTTTTTTGCTTTTGTCATTAGTGATAGTCGCTGGTACCTGGTACTTTTTTAGTTTGCTTAGTCTGTGTGTGTGTGTGTGTGTGAGAGAGAGAGAGAGAGAGAGAGAGAGAGAGAGAGAGAGACTCACGAGCACAGATCTCTCCAGTCTCGTAGAAGCCTGGGCAGCACTGGGACTTTCTTCGATACATGGTTTTCTCTCCTCTGCGATATGCTATCCTATAACTCACCCTACACACACATGCACGCACGCACACACACACACACTCAGTCAAAGAAGACATATACTGTATATACACACAGTGCAGTTCATTCTGTTTATTTCATGGCATGGGTTCAAATGTGGAGAGAGAAGTGGATTTTCTAATAATGGAACGCAATGTCTTCGATATTTGAACTTTGTCCTGACTCTTTGTCCTTTGTCCTGTCTGTATTATCAGATGTATATTTAACAAATACACAGTTATATTTGATTAACAATAGCTCCTCACCTTGCTACTTTAAGAAATGCGTGAATAATTCCTCTCCCTCAAAATCAAATGTCTTACAGTATGAACGGATGTTTTGCAGCGGGGGTTTCCATGAGCATCAGGCTTCAGTGACATCGTTCTTACCTGTGTCTGGTGCACTTGAACCAGTTTAGGATGTCGCTGCAGCTGGTGTAATAAATTTGATCAAAAGGATGAGCGTACGACTCCTGCACCGTCACTGAGTAACTGGAAACACAAGAAGACAAAAGACAGATCAAAGAGCTGTGTGTGTGTGCGTGCGTGCGTGCGTGCGTGCGTGCGTGCGTGCGTGCGTGCGTGCGTGCGTGCGTGTGTGCGTACGTGTGGCCAAGATGGCTGCAGGTTGCAGGTTATGTGCAGGTTAACGCCAAACTGTTGTCGTAAAATCTAAACAACCACACCTGTCCAATTGCCATCGTTAATGTAATATGTGCAGTTATGATACATTGGCAACTTCTGTGGACTATGTGATCGTGAGAATCAAGAAGGTGAGCATGAATAAACTTGCATATCTTTGGCAGCATAAATGATCTAAAGCAATTCAAGTCATCCTCAACAAGCATCCTGACCCTCCACCCTGCCCTAATGTCATTAAAATCATACAGACTTATTATGATAACACATGTCAAAATCAAAAGACGCGATGAGGATCTCCCACTCTCACCGTGGCACGAGACCGTGCTGCTACCTAAACCAACGTTTTTTCCTGCAAACTCTCTCTTTACATATAAAGAGGTAGAGACTGTGTGCAACAAAGCGACATATGAGACTCTTAAAGCCACGCAGTCATGTCAGATTTTAACAACAATATTTAATGTCTATTTGGAAAATAAGAGAGTACCAGATTCCTGGAAAGGAGCATTAGTAAATCGTATTCCAAAAAAAGACAACATCCCTGAAGATCCATCAACATGGAGGGATATATCTCTCCTCCCAACCATCTATACGGTCTTCATGAAGTGCATACTGGCCAAAGTCCTCCCTTGGCTGGTGGAGGCTGACATCTTATCCACCAAGCAAAAGGCTTACATCAGTAGGCAAGGTATGAATGAACATGTGTTCTGCCTTAAAACAGGGATTGATGACTTGAAGCACGAGTCCTGTAGATTGCATTTAGTCTTTTTAGACTTTAGAGATGCATTTGGGACTCACAAATCACAGTGTCATGATCGAATCACTAAAGGAAATACATCTACCTCAACTGTTCATTGACATAGTGAAGGATGTGTACGGAGGCTCCTTTATCTAAGTAATCTGTGGAAACAGCTTACTCACCCAACACCACTTCAAATAGGCATTAAGACTGGCTGTCTATGGAGCGCAGTTAACTTCATAATTGCCGTTAACTAATGGTTAAAGTGGAAGTGTCAGTGTGCCCCCCCTCGTGCCATCTCCCCCAACCCAGTACAGGGCTATGCTGATGATGTCCAGATAGCCTCCAGAGATGAGAGTATTATTACAAACATGCTCACCAGGACAGATTCCTTTCTGGAATGGCCAGGTCTGGAGATTAAGGAGACAAAATGTGCTGTTCTGTACGAGAGGAGGAGTGGAGGGAATCCTTGGTATCGTTCAAAAACTGATAAGAGGGCTACAACAACTTGGGATGGCCAAAAAGAGAGCGAAACAGCTTGCAAAGTACTCTGCCATCTCTGCTATTATTGGCAGCCGCCACATATGGCGGAGACATTGCTACTTCTACTTCTACTTAAGAACTGAGTATTGTGCTTCTAAAATGACATTGTGAAGATCTGGTGCATACCACTGTCCCATGGTGTGGTGTATGTATTATACTGCATCCTTAATTATTATTTGAATTATTATTTATTATTTAATTATGTCCCTGTACCATTTTCTTTATGTGGACATAAATAAATGGTTAAAATGTGTGTGATTCAAACTTATCTTAGTGAGGACTTTTTGGCTGGTCTTCTTAACTTTAAAGGGTTTCTTGAAGGTTAAGAATTGGTTTTGGCTTAAAGGTGAAGTGAATATAGAGTTAGGCATTTAGTTGTGTTTTTCACATTGATTAGTTAACAGATCTGTGCTGCAGGTGCACCCTCTGTAAACTGCCATGCAAGTAATAAACTCCGATAAGGACATCCTATTCAGGTTTCTTATGTGCTGTTGAGTCAAAGTTATGATTAATTATATATCATATTTTTAATAGCGATATAAAGTAGCAATAATTGTGCAGAAGTCACAAAATAGAGCGTTTTGCTTTTCTTTTTCTTCATAAAAACGAGCCAGGTGAACTTTGAACTGTGATGTATTTCCAAATTTCCCAAATTCAATCCGATTTTAAACATTTTGAGTACTTTTTGCTCAGGTGTGTTTAAAAAGTTTAAAAAGAAAATGATTTTTTTCTTTTCATCAGATTGCCTATAGGTTGTGCTTTAAAAAAATGGATATAAGACACTTTATATTGCATATTCTTATAGCCTTTGTATATACTGTATGTTCAAACACAGTAATGGAAAAAAGCATTTATTCCACAGGGCCACACACTGAATGATGAAAACACTTCACATTTATAATCTCCAACAGATTAACCTTGTTCTGTCGCTGGTCTCATACTAACCCTGCTGCTGCTGCTGCTGCAGCTTCCTCTGGTACAGTAGTGGTAACCATAGCAACAGCAGTTACCTCAGCTCCACAACATTTACTCTTGTTTGTTTACTGGCTACGATCTCCTCAGGTAGCCATAGCTTAAGCCACCGTTTACAGGAGCAGCCATTAGTTATTGCTGTTTGTTTTAAAACCTAATGTTTGATTTGAAACATTCTGGTAATTTGGGAAGTCAGGAATGTAGTAGTGTAGCCATAGTTACTTCATTTATGATTCGATGTATTGCTTTGAATTTCATTTTTGTAGCACTTTATTATTATTTTTTATTATTATTTTTTTAAAATGTATTTATTTTTTTATTTTTTTATTTTGTGTGTGTGATATGAGAGTAAGAAACACAGTAATGGTATATATATATAGCTATACACATACATGTACATATAGTATATCTAATAATTTTAATAATAATGATAATAAATATTATAATTGTCAGACAGGTAAATGGTAATCATAATAACAGAAGTGAGTAAACAAAACAAAACAAAAAAAAGAATAAATTAATAAGAAAAAAAAGTAGAAGCAAAAGAGCAAAAAGGAAATACCACAATGCAAACTTTTTTGTTAATATAATTTTGCAATTATAATAATACCAATAATATCAATAATAAATAATAACAACAATAACAATAACAACAACCATATTCAATATTACTCAAAATGATGAGTAACAAAAATGAGTAACAATAATAATAATATGGGTGGAGTGGAAGTCTCTAAATTCATGGACTACCTCGGATCCCTGATCACTTGTACAGGACCAGCCTGCATCCCCACAAACTGGGACGAACTGTATGCAGCACAACACCTTACCCTATGTCTAGATGTATATATAGTCTTAATTTTATTTTTATTTATTTACATATTAAGTGACATTCAATTAAGATTTAATATCAAATGTAGAAATGGTTTGCAGAATTTTCATATGGAAAGTGGTGAGATTTCATTCTCATGAAGTAAAAAAAAAAAAGTTGGTAATTGGTTGGTGTAACTAATAAAATGGTTGGTATGAGGAAGATGTTTACTGACATACAGTAGAGTTCTTTTGCCACCAGCAGAGTTTAATTCAGAAAAAAAAAAGAATTTTGGATCCACAGATCCACATTTACTTCTGAGCTTTTCCTTTCGTCATTTATTCAATAGGAGTTGACAAGATGCTTGTGAAAGCGCTGAGCGACAGCAGAGCTGTGACTGACCTCTCCCAGTGGCTGCACACGTTGGGATCCTCTAAGCTGAGGGAGGAAGTGAAGTAAGGCAGGAAACAGAAAAGTGAGATGGTCACAGCCGAGAGAAACGTCCCGTGGCAGCAGAGTGACTCAGCCATCTCAGTCCACGCTGCAACCTAACACAGAGAGAGGACACGTGTTGTTAGTGCTCTTAGTATCTGAAGATTTCCCTCTCACAGTGATTAATACAATACAATTAAGTTATGACGTTGATGAGTGATTGTAAAGAAGATGAAAAAAATGAAATAAACCACAACATTTTTGAAGGGTGACTTCGGAATGATAACATATATGATTAAAAGATAAAAAGATTGACATGTTAGCAGCACTAGGGCTGGACAATTAATTGAATTTTAATCACAATTTCGATGTTGGCTTCCCACGATCATAAAAACATTACAAAAATGAAAAATTCGACGCACGGCGCGGCGTGTATGTACATTCCTATGCTAGAAAAACTCCTTGAATGCACCTGTGTTATGTGCAGGTGCAGCAAGCGTGTGACGTGTGTGGATCAATAATATGAGGAGCGAGCGATTGAAAACATGGCAGAAACACAGCCTTTGGTTGAGAAGAAATGTAGGACAATATCAGTTAACTGGAAACATTTTGACGACGAACGTCGAGCAAAAGGAAATAGTTTGCAAAGTGCCAGCCCTGTATGATAAATGTTGTGCTGAAGTTGCAAAAGATGGGTTGAGGGAGTATAGCACTGTTTTGTGTTTTGAAAAATAAGAGTATTTTGTCTGTGTTATTAGTGTTTTTTGCATGGTTATTTATTTTTATTTATTGTTTTTATTGCTATCATTATTTTAACTAACTATTATTATTATTTGTTTACTTGTTACTGATTTATTTGGCTGTTCTTTATATTTAAAGTTGAGTTTTGGTGGTTCAATAAATACTCAAGTTTTGAAATCAATGAATAATTGTGTTTATTAATCGTGATTTCAATATCAATCAAAAATAATTGTGATTATAATTTTTGCCATAATTCTTCCAGCCCTAGTTAGCACCAGAGTTTGAAAGTTAACACTTCAAATATTAACTCCAGCCTCACAAATATGGAATTTGAATCAAACTTGTATCTGACACTGTGAAATAACATCTGACACAGACGACTCCAGCTCTCACTCCTGACGCACAACTCATGATCCACACACACACACACACACACACACACACACACACACACACACACACACACACACACACGCTAATATTCTGTGATAATATTTCAACCCCTTTCAACATAAACCTCTTTTCCTGTTATTAGTATTATTAATAGTATAACTGAATTCCAGGTTAGGTGACAGACAGAGGTTTGATACTGGAAACATATTTTATTCTTTTTTGTTTCCAAATTGAAGTCTTTTGCTTTTGTTTGCACATTCTGGGTCAGAAAGATAATTAAACTGGACCTGCAGTCTTTGCAAATTGCAGCATTCTTTCACCACTAAGTACATCAGGCACGGACACTTTGTATGGGAGCCTTCAATTTCCAAAGTGGTGTCTTTAGTCT
Organism: Microchirus variegatus; assembly: GCF_963457635.1. Classification (NCBI taxonomy): domain Eukaryota; kingdom Metazoa; phylum Chordata; class Actinopteri; order Pleuronectiformes; family Soleidae; genus Microchirus; species Microchirus variegatus. The sequence continues at coordinate 18,728,054 of NC_139817.1, read as the reverse complement.
ACAAACACAAATGTTTGATTGAAACTAATCTCAGTCATATCATCAACAGCATTCAGTGTGGTTCTGTGTTTAGTGGCTTGTGTGGAAATACACACATCAAAATACACAGCTGGGATATTTTAATTTTGACAAAATCCCAGTAGGAGTTTGGTGTTTCCACAGTGCTCTTCTTTAAGTGGTAAGGGTGACCTACAATGGGACATAGAGCCTTTTCTGTCTCAGCAACAAGGCTTCCACATTTTGATGAGTGATCAGAGTTCATTTACGAAAGGTTTGAGTAAAAAATCCAGACCAAACAAACAAACAATCCAAACAAAAGACCAACACTGGATTCTGGGGAAAAGGCAAATAATAATAATAAAAATGTTGTCCAATGGCATTTGGTGTGGACATTTCTTCTAGTTTCACATGAACTATGGCTGGCTTTACACGACAACGCTCCCGGGTGAAACCAACAAAATATTTTATCAGATGTGCCTTTCGTTTAGACGGCGACGGCGTTTTTGGGGCTTAAAAACGCAAAAAATTTAACCCACCCTCCAGAGTGGAAATCTGAAAAACGATCCACCGCCACGTTCCCGTCTAAAGGGTAAAAACACTAAAGTGTGTTGTGAGCTGCTCACGCTGGCTATCCTCCTGTACGCGTTGACGTCAGATCCATGTGCAGTACAGACAAACAACAAACATGTCGGATTATATCCATCAGTCGGACATTCAAGTTGCCTTAGCTGCTCTGATACCTGTCCAGGAGTCATTTCAGCAATTAAGCCAAGTCAATGTTTTGGTTTTCGACTGTGGGCTACTCAGCGCTACAAGAGAGAAGTAGAAGGAAGTTTCAACACATGCGTGCGCTCCTGGTGTTATTGTATGACAGTGCTTCACAGTGCCACCTAGCCACCTGGCATGCATATTTCACACACTTTTTGCGTCACCGTGTGCATGCAGACTTCCACCCAAAGACGCTCGTCTAAACGCAAAATAAAAAGTGGGAACGCAACGCCACTTTTGCGGTTTGTGTTCAGATCGTTGTCGTGTAAAGCTAGCCTTTGACTTAAAAGATGTTGTGAGACAGATGGCCATGTGTGTGTGTGTGTGTGTGTGTGTGTGTGTGTGTGTGTGTGTGTGTGTGTGTGTGTGTGTGTGTGTGTGTGTGTGTGTGTGTGTGCGTGTGCGTGCGTGCCTGCATGCGTGCGTTTGACTTTTTGGTTTTAAGCGCTTACACTTGCACTTGAGAACATCCATCCATTATCTACCGCTTTATCCTCCACATGAGGGTCGCGGGGGGTCCTATGCCAGTCTCAGCTGACATAGGACGGCGGGTACACCCTGGAAAGTTTGCCAGTTCATTGCAGGGCCACATATAGAGACACCCATCTGCTTACACTTATGGTCAATTTAGAGAGTCCAATTTACCTAATTCCCATACTGCATATTTTTGGACTGTGGGAGGAAGCCGGAGAACCCAGAGAAAAACCCATGCACAAGGGGAGAACATGCAAACTCCATGCAGAAAGGCCCTTGTTCCAACCGGGCCTCAAACCCAGGTCTTCTTGCTGCAAAAGGCAAGAGTGCTAACCACTACACTGACATAAGTATAAATAAATAAATAAATACAGGAATGCTTAAATAAATGGATAGATAAATAAATGCATGAATAAAAGCATAAATAAAAGAATATATAAATGTTTTATATTCATTTCTAGATTTCTGTTCATCTCTATTTATTTATGTCTGTATTGCTGTGTCCATATGTTAATGAGGTAGGAGGTCCTAACCTCAGTCAACAGCATGATTGGTCAAATCAGAGCGCCAGACAAAAGCAAACGACTTCTTCAAGACCGTCTAACACTGCTGGCTCAATATCCACATCCATATCGGGGGTGAGCTGAGCCAAGTCATCCATCACTCTATCCAGACCAAACTGAACATATCATTGATTGTTGCTTGGTTCGCTAAATCGTTCGCTAATGATCGTAATTCATTCGCAGTCGCTCGTACGAAAAAATGCCATCACTAAACCAGAGATACACAAACAACAATGTCAACAACTGCAGCTAACAGTTGAGCGGGCGGGCAACATTCAGCGCCACTAGTAAGGCAGAAATAGTAGACCCGAAACGAGCACACTCCTGTAACCAATCATGCTGTTGACTGTTAGGACCTCCTACCTCATTAACATATGGACACAGAAATAAATAAAGGTCAACAGAAATGTAGAAATAAATGTAAAGCATTTATTTATTTATAGTTTTATTAATGTATGGATTATTTATTATTTTATTTATACATTTAAATAAATATTTATTTATGCATTTATTTATTTTTTTATTATTATTCTTTTATTTATATATTTGTTCATGCATTTATTTATTCCTGTATTTATTTATGCATTTATTTATTCCTGTATTTATTTATTATTTATAAATAATTATATAATCATTTATTATATTATTTATTTACTTATGTCAGGTTTAGTCCTCCATAGATCCAATGCCACACACTGAGTGTTGTTTTTAGTGAGCGCCATGTCTGACCTCAAAGTGCCTTCTTTAGATTGTATGAGCCACTTAGGAAGGAAAGTCAGGTCTCACGTCACTGCCAGTCGCGTACGTAGCTGTACTCCTAATTAATGCCATTCAAAACACCATCGTCTGGCAACAATGAAAGGCTGGACTGCTCTTTCCCCTTAAAACCTTAAACACTGACAGTATTGATGAAAATGTGTCAGATTTACTGTCTCTCAGTACCACAACCACCTTCACCCCATCTAACCTCGTCTTTTTTTTCCTTATCCTCTTCACCAGCACAATCACCACTTTGTCTGACACTTTCTTTGTTTACCACTTACGCAGCCAGGAATGTGTAATTACATCCGATTGTTTTGTTGGCACAAAAACAGCAAACCGACCAAAAAGGAGATATATTTAAGAGATTTGATGTAAAGTGTTTTAGGACTTTGTGCCTGTGTCTGTGAGTGTTTCTCTCAGCCTTTTAACAGAGCATATTTATCTGTCTGCGCTGTAAACAGCTGAACAAAACATCCTGAGCATCAGTAGTCCTGTCACATCACCTGTGGAAACGCCGTGTTTAAGGAAGTATCTAGTTTTTATTCCAGGCTCAAAAGTGGAAGTGAATCAATGTGCCATAGGGTTAGAGATAAACAAGGTGTAATCCAGATTGTATGACTGCTCACACCTGGGAGTGACATCCACCCTGAACACTCAAATGCATCTTCTGATCCACATTCAGGGGTCTCTCTCTCTCTCTCTCTTACATCTGCTGGATAGTTAACTGTGGAGGTCTTTCAAAGGAAAACCCAGACCCATATTCCACTGGAAAGAAAAAGAACTGTTTAATTATAGATTAGAATTATACCTAGAGATGGTCATGGTTACCACCATCTACCACTTATGTTTCAGGTCTCCTGGGTTTTGACTGAGTCATTTGTGGAGCGTCCCAAAGTTTCTACAGCAGGTGAAACACCTCATCAGCCTCACGTTGTATGAAACCTGGAGCACCTTTTCTTTTGGCTGCATTCATCCCTCCCTCAGTTCTATTTGCTGCTGAGAAGACACTCCTATGCACAACATATGAGGCTGCCACCAACACAGTAGTGTCAATGATATGCTTGGTGGGGTCTTCAGTGATCAATGAAGTAACCAAACCTCTCGTACGGTTCACTGTTTAAATGATATGAAGCTTGGAGTAAAAAAAAAAGGCCAAATATAAAAGAACCACTTGAATGTCTGGGGGATCTTTGGGATTTGTCTGTGTATGATCTTCTTCTTCTTGTCTGGTCGTCTTCCTTAATGGTACAGAAACAGCTGTTGACTCCAACACACAATGGCAACTTTATTACTCCAGCTGCTTGATAAATCTGAAGAGGCCACTGAGGTTACTCCTCTCTTTGGAAAATCTGCTCGACGAGGAAGCTTGTAAGACGTCTCCAGTGGCAGGATGGCTGTTGACAGCATGTCTGTGCAGGCTCTTTATGATCCGCCAGGACCAGTCCTCTCTGGTTTCACTGAGCTACGAGTGGGCACAGCTGCCACCACCAACACTGAAACTCTCAGGACAACTGCACTGCTGCACAAACAAGGACCTGCTGTGTGTGTGTGTGTGTGTGTGTGTGTGTGTGAGAGAGTGTTAATGGTGCAGATTAGGCACAACTTTGATACATTGTTCCAGGCCATACAGTACTGACTCCTACCGGTCCATTCACAAATGCAGCGTTTCCATCATGGAACAGTACGGTTTGGAATGGTGTCAGTCCTGGGTCAGTTTTGTTAAGGATGACAGGCAGCAGCAGCATTAGTGCAAAAAAAGCTTGACTGTTTCTTCACTTTTCATGAACACATTATTATTATCACATGACATCTGTTCCCATAACGTTAACTCAGCCCTGTTCACCCTGCGGATGATGCAAATGACAATCCTTCCCTGTTCTTCAGCCTCCACAAGGTCTGTGTACGAGCACTTACATTACATTTATCTCAATATTATGCCCTTTCACAATAAGAAAGTGGGGCTTGTTTCACATTGTACACCATGCATTCCATGGAGAAAACAAGTGATTTTAGAGTGTTGATCCTTCTGGTGTTTTAAATCCTTCATTCACGTTTACCTGAGTAACATACTGCCTCAAAATATCAGTGAATGTGCAGGAAAATGTCCAAAAAATCAATACATCAATAATATCCAATATATCTTGACAAAATATAAGTTTTTTTTGTAAATAAAAATTTTATTATGTACCGTGGTATGCAAAAGTTTGGGCACCTCTGTAAATGTTCATGATTTTCCTTTATAAGTCATTGGTTGTTTGGATAAGAAATTTCAGTTAAATACATCATATAGGAGACAAACACAGTGTTCCGCGTCCAGTGGAAATCCAGGGTTAGGCATGTGCATAAGTTTAGGCACCACAAAAGAAACATTTTGTGCATCCTCCTTTTGCAGAAATATCAAAGTAGTGAAGTAAAAAAAGTGATGTCCCTGCCCTTTCCTGTGTAAGGCTCCACCATGCAATACCAACACCACACTGTCTCCGAGCCTCTGAAGATGTGCGTAACCATGTCTTCATGCGGCGCAGAGTGGAAATGTTCTCTCGCACGACAATTTACATTTTGGGGTCATCAGCAGAGGGTGCTGCAGCACCCCTACTTCCCACGGTACCGGTTATAACAGGTAAAAACAGCAATAAAATGTCAACAGTTTTCTTTTTGTTGTTCTATAATTCCATAAATGCAACAAACTATAGTTCTTTTACAGTGGATGACAAAAAAAACTTAATCAGTATCTTGTATGACCTCATTCTGCATTAAAAATCTCTGTCAAACATACTAGAAATAAGCTTTTGGATAGATTCAATTCCCTCTGAATATAGTATAACTATATATAAAACTATACACTGTGTTATCTTCATTTTAAGGGTCAAAAAAAAAGGACCTCCTTAAATACTCTTTCTCATGATTGGATTCACCTGTGTATGGAGGTCAAGGGTCACTGAGGTTACCAAACCAAATTTGAGTTCCAATAATTAGTATTAAAGGTATTGAAATCAATAAAATGACAAGGGTGCCTAAATTTATGCACATGCGTAATTTTGTTTAAATAATTCTTGCACACTTTCTGTAAATCATATAAACTTTATTTCACTTCTCATATATCACTGTGTTTGTCTCCTATATGATATATTTAACTAACATTTCTTATCCAAACAACCAATGATTTATAAAGGAAAATCATGAACATTTACAGGGGTGCCCAAACTTTTGCATACCACTGTATGTATACTGTATATATACATCCATATATGTATGTGTATATACATATATATTTGTATGTATATATATATTTATATATATATATATATATATATAGAAAGAAGTTATTATATTTGTCAAACCTGTATCTTGGTTTTTTACATGTACCAGATATTGTTTGACTGGTACATGATAATGTAATATTTAAATATTTAATTGAATGAAGAGAAAATTAATTGATTAAGGGTTTATCAAACTGTCCGACATGCATCTTAAACTTCATTTTGAAATGGCAGTCTCTTCTTCAAAGTTGGCTGTACCAAGGCATTTATTTTTAGAGGGAACACTTGATGTTAAATATTAGAATGCACTGAAATGTTCTTACCGGGGTCACATGGTTAGTGTAGTGGTTAGCACTCTTGCCTTTCAACAGCGGGTTCGAGCCCCGGTTAGAACAAGGGTCTTTCTGCATGGAGTTTGCATGTTTTTCCCCGTGTGTTGGGGTTTTCTCCAGGTTCTCAGGCTTCTTCCCACAGTCCGAACACATGCAATGGGGATTAGGTAAATTGGACAATCTAAATTGACTGTTGGTGTGAGAGTGAATGGTTGTTTGTCTCTGTGATGGACTGGTGAACTGTCCAGGGTGTGAAATGTGTCAGCTGAGATTGGCAAAGCATGTACAGATGCCACAAGAACAAAAATGTATGAATCATTTTTTTTAGCTGTGGAAAATGGAGTAGAAATATATAAATATCTTTGAAGTGTTTACTCAAACCCAGCTGTTTGAGTTGGGTGGAGAAGTGAAACCTCTGAGGAAGCACAGCTGCAGCTGCTCTTGTGTGTCTCCTGCAGTTCGTTCTCTCTGCCCTCACTGGGCATCTGTCAGTGTGAGAAGACTTTCACTCAAACGTCATACGTGTCAGACTATAGTGTGTTTGTGTGCACAGTAAGGGCCAGTTCCTATCTTAACCCTCAAACTCAACCCTTAATCTTAACTGGCCCTCAAAACCAAGTGTTGAGGGTTATTTTGTCACTTAGAAATGGGACACCCCTTAAATGCAGATACGTCTTCAGACTGTAGGGGGCAGAATAGAGTGAAAGCTGCGTCCAGTCTGTCAACTCCAAAAAAGAAGAAGAAGAAGAACTCGTCATTTACGTCACGATTATTTATTACGATCCGTTTGTCAGTCAAGTTATTAGGTTGTCAGTTAGTTATAAGATGATACTCATACAAATACCACAACCACGGACATATTCAGCTGACAGTTACCACACACCACGGCTTATTAAACCATAGCAAATGATCGCTTGTCCGCACCGGCCGGCTATTGACAAAAGATCGTAAAATAAAAATAAATGTTACGCAACAATGACGTCAGTAATCTATAATATGGGCCTAAACTAAGATAATACAACAGTTTTCATCATTTTTATATCTCTATTAACAAAGAAAATACTTCATTTGTAGCGTACTTGTTTCGCTGCTTTCGGCGCCATCTTTGTTATGGCAAAACACGCAATGCATTCTGGGTAGCCCTTGCTCCCAAGGGTGGTCTCGGAAAATCTCAATATTGAGGGCGATACAGTCCTTAAACTTGCCCCTAAACTTATTTTTTCTGAGAATCGGGACAGCACTTGGACTAGAGGGAGCACGCATTTTTGAGATTGAGGGTTGAGATTGAGGGTTAAGCAAGGAATTGGAATTCACCCTAAGTCTTTAGCTTCACCTCACTCAGATGAACCTCCCTTACTGTACGTCTGTGCTCATTTGTTTTCCCACATCACTTTTTCAGATGCTACTTAAAGCTGGAGTTATGATCCTCTATTTGCCTTGCTTTCACTTTTATTGTCTAAATCTCTGCAGGGAGACTACTACTAGGCTTCTCGCCTACTTCTCAGCAGTTGCTTATTATATCACAACACATCATTACTATCCTGTGTATGTGGTTCAAGAGCAGTGGCTGATCTAGAAAATTCTACATGGGGTGGCAAAGCCGTGGCAAGAGGTCTTGGCAGGGTGGCATGGGAGGACGGTATAGAATCCCCAAATGTCAATGGATTTAACCCAACAAACATAAAAATATGAATTACTGTTTTATCATAAACAACAGGAACAAGTCCAGAGCATCTTTTAAAAAGTAAAAATATTAATAGCAAAAACGATAAAATACATTTTAAAAATTAAATTAAAAAGTGCAATAATCAAAAATAACAAAAAACTTCAAACGCTGAGGACCCTTTTCCTCCCTGTCACTTTGTGAATCTGCAGCAGCCTCCTCCTCTTCATCCCTCACATCCTGTTCTCCTTCACTTATTTCTTCATCTCCTTCTGTGGTCTTCTTCTGCTTTGAGCCTCCTGGTCTGTCCGGTTCACTACCTTCTCCTTCATTTCCCTCCTTCTCTTCTGCTGTGCACTTTTCTTACTAAAAACCCTTTCAACATCCACACTTTTTGCTCTCCTTTTCATTGTGAGAAGCTCTGGTTATCCTTGTATCACTACACTGTAGTGCCATGTAGCTAACAAGTATAACACATCTAAAATCAGAAGATATTTATCACACACAACAGTTATGTTTAGACTACTTAATGCTATTGTATTTGTTATTTTCCCAGTTAGAAAAGTAAAGGATGTCCCATTGCTGTGATAGGTGACAGTAAGTGGTTTTATAGCAGGTCTACTGACACACTGCTGCGTAGTGTGTTGTGACGTAATTAAAACATGACAGGTTATATTGTATGAAGTTGTTGTTTTCTTTACTAAAATCAAAACTAATCAAAGAGCAAAACGCTCTTACAAATCACGAGTAAGCGATTTCACGTTTAATGAATGGCCGTGCTATTATCGCTGACACTGAGAGACCTTAGATTACTTTCGTTATAAATGTAACTTTAAAGGTCACATAGAGTGGTCCTGTTGCACATATATGTGAGTTATGGAGGTCTACTTACATACATTCACTTGTTTTTATGGTCAAAAACCTCCTAGTTGCTGTAAACGAGCCGATAGAAATCTCTCTTTTCTGACACTGTGCTGAGCCGCGATATTTCAGACATAAATCTCACCCCCAGAAGACAAAGTGTGTCGTGATTGGCCAGCCAGTGTAGAGCCTTCCCAACTGTCTTGTGATTGGCCAATACCCGGAAGTGACATATTCAGCACACCAGCTCTCAGAAGCACAGCTCCCCCCTCTGGAACGGTGGATGCACTGCTCCTCATTATCAAAACAGTGTTTTAACAATGTTTAAAAATAGGACGTTATTCGCGGTTCAATGTACGCAACCGGATGTGCCCGGACTAGTGCCCGGACCAGGACGATCTGCTGCTCCGGAGAACCGGTGTTTACGTAACCGGACCGGGGTTTTTTCAAAGATCTCGCTGAGCCCATGATTACAATAAAACACAGCGTTCTCAGCAATGGCTGAAATGTTTGTTTCGAAACTTCAGGGCTTCTTAAACAAGGTAATGACGCAGATACACACCAAAAAAACAGTGTTAATTGGAACTTCCGGTCTAGGTCCGCTTTAAGTTAAATTGGCATAAGCTGCGAAGTTTAGAAAGATGTGATAGAAAGATCACCTCATTGTTCCAACAAAGCCTGAAATTTTGCTTGTGACTTTGCCACTGTAGTCTGGTTTGACAAACACTGATCAACATTTTTTAACATTTTATGGACCAAACGATTAATTGATTAATCTAGAAAATAATCTTTAGTTGCAGCTCTAACACACACACACTGTCAGCTGCCTCTGCAGTAATGGCTCCTTCACTAAATGGTGGAACACATAACTGTGTTGTTGGATTCCACTACAGTTCTCATTGTTTGTACATGAATCTGACTGATCTGTCCATATGCAGGCTATGTTTGCATCTTATCTTGTTTAACACAGCTGTATGCACTTGAGTCTGTCTTCATTCTTGTCAGAGTCAGTCAGCATCATGTTCCGTCCACACTCTCCTCCCTCAGACATCTGCGACTGTGTCGTACAATATGAGATTCCATATCAGTATTTGACAGATGTTTCCCAGCAGTCACCACTGGTCACTGAGCAGTACCGTCTTCCTCCATTGAACATTCAGTAGAAGAATGTGACATGCAGCTTATTGTCAAAGCTGATCCGTGAATGATCTCCACATCAGCGTCACCTTCATTAGATGGTCAATCCCAAGCATGAATATCAGTCTTCTCAGGACACTCTCCTCTTCCCTCCACCCTCCATCAGTGGCCGCTATTCCTCTCTAGTGAACTCTTCCCATGGAAGTGTAAGCTAATTCTCAAATATCACTGTGTTTGTCTCCTATATGATATATTTAACTGAAATTTCTTATCCAAACAACCAATGATTTATAAAGGAAAATCATGAACATTTACAGGGATGCCCAAACTTTTCTTTCTTTTCTTTCTATTCTTATGGAAGATTCGTACTGAAAGCTACGAAAAGTAATGCACTGTGTTTTCGTTTGATTCCGCATGTAATTTTAGCAAGGGAGCCTTGGTCATGTGACGATGCGCTATATCCCCAACCCTGTCCCTAACCCGATACGTCACCATAACCATAACAGTAACTGTTACGCGAGGTAGAGACCTGAAAATCTCCGTAATAACTGAGAAACGGAAGATAATCCGTTCACCGAACGCACCACTTTTTTTTCACTGAAGCTTGTGTCATTGGATTTTCATAGGATAATGAGAGTAAGACAACAATAATCAAAAGTTTTTTAGTGCACAAAATACTTAATGTAGTGTTATTCATTTATACTTGATGTATTAGTGTATATTATACTGTTGTATTACAGTTTATGTGTACACACAGACGCTGATGCATATGTTTAAATATGTTGTATGGACTTCAGCTACACTTATAACATATTCTCATTTATAGTCATATGGAAGGTTAACCATATAACTAGAAGGTAGATTTAGTTGATTATGGCTGTTTGGTCTCAGTGTTGCTGTGGTCGGAATGTGTTCATAAGTTTTTCTCGATTGTTTGCGCACATTTTCTGAAAGCATGCCTCATGCTCTCACAACTCTACACACAAATTCCAAAAACACACACACAATGGGTAAAACCCCTCAATTCTCCTGCAAAATGAAACTTAACATTCAAAACAATGTTATTTCTTCTCAAAATGGTATTTTGTTTTCAAATGACACACACAAACCATCATATCAATAGACATTTATAAGAACCAGTTGAACACTGATGTGATCAATGTAAAACACTATGATGAATGGAAAACACTTCTTCTTCATCGATCATAATGACTTAGGCCTTTTTAGTGTTTAGTGTTACACTTACTACAGACACTACATACATAAGTGTGTAAAATATTTTAGAATATTGTTTTTATAGGCCCTGTGATGAACTGGCAAACTGTCCAGGGTGTGACCCCGCAAATCGCCCTAAGAGAATTGTGTGTTTTGAAAAAAGTGTGTTTTACAACTGCAATTTGATTGTAAAGCAGGAATTGTGCTTGTTGTTTAGCAGAGTTGGTTCAGGGGGTTGGTGCATGAGTTACCTGTTGTGGTCATTGTGTCTCAAGTACCAGAATTTGTGTGTAAACAATTGAGAAAAACTGTAACATCATGTTCTATCAAATTATATTCAAAGAGTATATGTGTAAAGGTAAGTATATTCATGTCTGCAGGTTTATATGTGCAGGTAGTATATATATGCATGTATGTATGAATGGGTAGGTAAATATATATTGTTGATCTGTTCCGATGTATTTATTTATATTTATATGTTTTTTTTGTTTTGTTTATTTTTTTGGGGGGTTTTTTTTCTCTCTCCCTCTGTTAATAATTGTCCTTACTTTGTTTATTGTTATTTCTTTGTATAGGATTGTTGTTGCTTTTTGTTGTTGTTCTAGTTTGTATTGTTGTGTTTTTGCTTGTCGGTATTGTTCTTTGTTTGTATTGTTTATGTGTGGGTGTCCCAGCAGGTCCTAAAGCGGTCCAACATTCATTAAGGCCACATTATACTTCTCTGACTGCGTATGCGTTGTCCGTCTGCATCACCACGGAGACGCCTCGAGCATTTATACTTCTGCGTCGTGGTGACGGACACTCGCTGCAATTTCCCGCCCGATCAGTAGGGGTCGCTGCGCAAGGTAGTTGTGCTTCTGGCTACAGTGAGCAATGGCGTCCGAGAAAGAAAGAGAGAGAAAGACTGTTGTTGTTGAAACAGTGGCCGTTTCTCACTTTTCTGTGTGACGGAACGCAGTTTTAAGATAATTTGAGGCGAGAAATTGGCCATTTAGGGTCTAAACATGTGCTGTGTGTATTAAGATATGACGTATTTATAGTTCGGCAGCGGCGTTATCGGCGAGGATCAGCTCCGCCTCTGTCAGGACGCCCGGAGCGCACTGAGAGCCGGCACAGAGCAGCTTTGCTCAGCCTGTCCTGAGGACCAATCGCAGCTCTTGCCGTCTCCGTTGTCCCTTGACGGAGTGACGGACACTTAAAAAATATTTCGTGCACCCGGAGACGACGCAGAGGCTCTTCGACAGGTTCTGCGTCGACGCAGAGTCTCTACGTAGCCTACGCAGAGCACTTTACGCAGAAGTATAAATTGGGCTTTAGTAGTCATCACGATACAGGATGAGTTCAAAGGACTCATCCTGACAAAGCAAAGTCTGTCTGACACAAAAAGGCATTCAGATGCCCATGCTGATTGCCTCCCTGCTAGACAGGACAAGGGTAGAAAAAAAAAAAAAAAAAAAAAAAAAATAGTCATATGGATGTAGGCTTCAACTGTGCTGTTTGAGGCCAAGCAGAAAATAAGAATACACTGAACACCCACTGGGGGGCAACTCCACTGGTTGCAAAAGTTTGAATTGCAGTCTAATTGTCACTTGATTTATTGAGTATTCCTGTGAAGTTAATGTTCTCAATCACTAGTTTCAACTCTTCTTCAATAGAACACGATGAACAAGAACAACGGTTTTTAGATGATGTTCCCATTTGTAGGAAAATATATATCACAGCAGTTGTTATTGTCAAGCAGAGTTTAGTTGCAGGTGAAGTCTGTGAACTTGTGGTTGTAATAACACATGAATATGATGTTGGTTAAAAGTAGGATTTCAGATGGTTATGGGTGATGTTACTAAATGTACTGTTTGTCAGCTGTAGTCACTGTAATGTGTGCAACTCGGTCAGTCTGAAGCAGTGTCATAGTTCTTTACCACTGGCAGACTCATTGACAGAAGCTCTCATTTAATTAGCAGGTTAGGCTACTCATCGAGACGACTGGTTTACTTCATTTTAAGCGTCAACAAAACACTGAGTAAACATCAACAAGCGAAGTGTAGATCTGCTTCTCACACTTCTTCTGTGTGGCATGGTAATCTGGACAAATGTCAACATATCTATACTCAACAAAAATGTAAACCCAAAAACTTTAAATGGTCAACACAAATAGAATGTCATGACATTTGCTCAGATTCTTGATGCATTTGTTTATGGAATGATTTGCTTTGCTCAAACCCAGTAGTCCAGTGTCACTTGGCCACTCCTATTGACTACAATCTCAGATCGAGTATTTCAACTCATGAGACTCATGGAGCATGGCAGAGTGGTGGTCAATATGCTTGACCAGTACACAGACACTCCTTATGGTCTGGTCAATAACAGGGCACACCAAAATGTGGACGTTTGTCCCTTGTGGCATGTAAAACCATATGATCCAATGCAGACTGGATCATTTCTCTATACGCAGTTATATCCCCACATCCATATATGACACATACATAATGATCTTTATGACGAGGATCGAGTACAGTCCCGATGAAATACAAGGGATCAAAGTAGAGCTTAGTAAAACGCGTTGACAGATTCTCAAGAGCGCACTTATTGTTTTCACTCAGTGGTCTCAATCTTTGTGCAGAAGACATTTAGCGCTGTAATTAAGGGAATAACAGATGTATCAGATGAGCTGATCTCTTTAGTTAACTGCTCAAAGAGAGAGAGAGAAGAGAGTTCTGTCGCAGGGAGTTCATAATCTGTTTCGCTTTTGCGCAAAGAAACGTTCCAGCATTTAATAGGCGCTGTTCCACAGTGTACTCACGTCTTGTTGGAATGGTTTTATTGGTGTTCCAAACTGATATTTTATGCATGCGTCACCACAACATCGTTACTCCCTCTCATGTTCATGGAAGATGTTTTTACTTTGTTGCCATAGAGCATTACCCTGCTGGAAGGATCCAGTAGATGATGATCATCTCTGGCCATAAAGTGATGAACGTGGTGAGTAACAATCCTCAGACACACTGTGATATTCAAACCATGACTGGTTGGTATGAAGGCTCCAGAATTTGTCTAGAAAACAATCCCATCACCACTACATCACCAGCATCAGTATGGACTGTTGACACAGGGCTCCATGGATTCATGCTGACTCCACATCCAGAGACTGAACACGCGTTTAAAACTCAAGTCTGTCATTTCATTATGAAACACTCACTAATTCTCTACTGATTTATCCCCCATCATAGGGCAAACAACCATTCACTCTTACACTCACACCGACGGTCAATTTACAGTTAACAGTTAACCTCTGCACAGAGGCGATTCTACAGTCTGTCGGGGCCCTAAGCAAAAATTCCCAGGGGGCCCTTCCTTCCAACCAGTGTTCATCACCATTATGTTACAAATAATCTGACACCAACAAAAATGTATGAGTTCAAAATGTTCTTTTTTTTTCAAAATGAATGAAATAACATGGAAAAACCTTGTAATTAAAAAGTATGTGAAAATATAAATGTAAAGACTAATAAAAAACTGTAAATAGCTTTTTAAAAAACTATATAAACTTAGTAAAAAAAATACATTACACTGTAAAGAACCCACATTACAGAACAATATAAATATATAGAACAATAAAATACTGTTAATAAAAAAAACATATGTAAACTGAGTAAAAAAGATATGCATTACACTGTAAATAATCCTCTTCATTTTCCAAATTGCAGAAAGATAACTTCACACAGGTTAAAGTGAGGTGGGGCCCCTTTAGGGAGGTTTCCTACTGAGATGTCATTGCAAGTCAACCATTGTTTGTTAAGGGGGACGGGGAGGTGGCTGGTCACTGCACATTCAGTAAAAACAGCCCTCAGGCTCCGAGTGTCGGGGGCCCCCTATCAGCTTGGGTCCCCAAGCAGTCGCCTGTCTTGCCTGTTCACAAGCTGCGCCTCTGTCTCTGCATGTTTTTGGATTGTGGGAAGAAACTGAAGTACCCGAAGAAAACACACATGCACTCAGTCAAACTGAGATTCGAACCATTGACTTTCTTAGTGTGCACCCACAATGACACAGGGCATATGTGGGTGCACACTAAGAAGGTCAACCAAAATATATGAGTGTGTAGAACGATAGCCGGGAGAAGTACATTGTTCACATAAAACGATAGGATTGGATGCAGCTCCATGTTTTGCTCTTATGTGGAGGAAACAAAAGTTGTCCTGCATTAACCAACAGATGAGCGACTTTTGTTGTTCATGGTTTGTCAGTGATTCTTGATGCAGCGCCGCCTCGGGCAAGGAGGGGAATATGTTATTCAAAAGGTTTGTTTTCGCTTCACTAAAGTGCAACAGCAAACTCGGACTGGCTGAATGTTGCAACCCCCAATTGAACCGAGTCTCAAGTGGAAGATAAAGAGGTAGAAAATAGATGAGCGAATGGTTTACAAGATCTAAACCAAGCAGTAGAATATAGTAAATGATCAGGTCAGGACCAAACCACCATGTGTTTTCACTAAGTTTGTATGGATATTATGAGGACATCCCATTGTGTTTCAACCCTGGCAACACTTTTGCATTATAAAAAAAAACATGATCTTCTTCTAGAACGAAAGCCCAATTTATACTCCTGCGTAAAGTGCTCTGCGTAGGCTACGCAGAGTCCTCTGTGTCGACGCAGAACCTGTCGAAGAGCCTCTGCGTCGTCTCCGGGTGCACGGAATATTTTTTAAGTGTCCGTCACTCCGTCAAGGGACAACGGAGACGGCAAGAGCTGCGATTGGTCCTCAGGACAGGCCGAGCGAAGCTGCTCTGTGCCGGCTCACAGTCGCACCGAGCGTCCACAGAGGGCGGAGCTGAACACCGCCGACTTCGTCGCTGCCGAACTATAAATACGTCATATCTTAACACACACAGCACATGTTTAGACTCTAAATGGCCAATTTCTCGCCTCAAATTATCTTAAAACTGCGTTCCGGGACACAGAAAAGTGACAAACGGCCGCTGTTTCAACAACAACAGTCTTTCTCCCTTGGACGCCATTGCTCACTGTAGGCTGAAGCAGAACAACCTTGCGCAGCGACCCCTACTGATGGGGCGGGAAATTGCAGCGCCTATCCGTCACCACGACGCAGAAGTATAAAGGCTCGAGTGGTCTACGTGGTGACGCAGACGGATAACGCATTACGCAGTTGGAGAAGTATAATGTGGCCTTAACCAGGTGCCTTTTGTGCCTGTTATGCACTCTCATTCACAACCTGCCAAAGGTTATTAACACCCATAGGTAACATTTTTGACATGTAAATAAGACATTATTATGTTTGGCTCTGAATGGGGATGGGCAATAATTCAATAACACTATATATCACCATATAGTTTTATTCAGTTTCAATATTATGTATATATAAAAGTTCAATATAAATTAATAATTGTGCACATGAATCAGCCATTGTGATTTGTTAATTGTGTTGTTTCAAAAGGTAATTGTTCTCCTCATAAGTGTTGTTACGTGCCTGTTTTCACTGGTCACCAGAATAGACTGACTTTAGCTGATATTGTCACTTTCGTTTTCCTCTGACATGCCTGCTCCACTGCAGTGGCACTCCAGTATTGCATATTGGGCCTTTCATAAAAACTTCCTTCAGTCCAAACAAGTAAAGCTCCAAAGCAGAAACCAGCAATTCAAAAAGAGACCTGAAGGCAGTTGTGAAAACAAAATGAGCTGGAAATGAATGCAGGGAGCAGATACAAAAAAAACTTCAGAATAAAACAGGATATAGTCCACAGAAAGAAACACGACTATGGAAGAAGCTATCAAGTCAATCCATCACTGAATAACTAAAATAGTACCAAATAACTGAAAACAAAGTCCAGCGATCCAAAAAAAATCCAAAAAAAAAAAAAAACTCACGTTCAAAGAGAAAAAAGAAAAAAACTGAACGTCCAAAAAAACAACTTAAAAGTCCCAAGAATAGAGAGAGAGATATTTATGTGAGCTAGTGGTTCTCAACTAGGCCACCCGGTCGGTGTTGGGGTTCCAGCCCCTGTTGGAACAAAGGCCTTTCTTGTTTACATGTTCTCCCCATGTGTGCATGGGTTTTCTCCGGGTCCTCACAGTCCAATAACATGCAGATTTGGGGATTAGGTTAATTGGTCACTCTAAATTGACCGTAGGTGTGAGAGTGTGAGTGAATGGTTGTTTGTCACAGATGTGTCCCTGTGATGGACTGGTGAACTGTCCAGGGTGAACCTCGCCTATCACCCTATGTCAGCTGAGACATGTCAGCTAAGACCCCCCCCCCCATCGACCTCACCACACGGCTGTAATCAGCAACTCTTTTGATAGTCAAAAATGTTTTTTTGTTTTTTTTAATGATTATAACACGTTTTATGAAATGTGAATTTTTTTTGGTTTCCTTGCTCCACATAAACAAATTATTCATCATTCATTTTGGTTTGTGGACAAAACAAGACATTGAGAACTTCATCTGATTTTCTCCATCACATGTGCATTTACTGTATCTAACCACTTCTGTAGACTTATGCCGACAAAAACTTTGTCCCAGGAATAGTTTATATTTGTTTATATGCAAAAGTGCAGAACCAGGGTGAACTTTATCAAACAGCCTTAATGATAACAGTGACAGTGTAAAAAGCCGGTGGTAACGTCACAGTGTTGTGAGCACAGTCACTGACACATCATTGATCTGTAGCCACTGAACGACTCATGAATAAAGAGAAGGATGAAAAGTCTTACCTTATCTATGAGAGAGGGGTGCGCGCGCCAGTGTGTGTGTGTGGATTAGACGGTGATATGTCCAGCAGCACAAAAACAAAACAAACACAGTAAACTCCAGAGATCGTTCTCTCCGCCACTTTCACACTCACACACTCACTCACACACTCACTCACACACTCACTCACTAACAACAGGGCGCAGCGCAGCGCCGCGTGACGTCACCGGCCTTTCACTTGAAGCTGACACTCTGGGATTTGTGGCTCTGTGAAGGGAGCCGGATGTTGAGGAGCCGTTCCTTTCAAAGAGCCGTTCAAAAGTTCATTCTTTTTTAGAAACCAAACAGTGGTAAGTCATTTTTATCAAGAAAATAATCACTGATTTTAATTATAAGGTAAGAATGATTCAGAATGATTCAAACGTATACATCCCACCAATATATACTTTATTAGTGGAAGTGATTCTGAAATATTGATTATATTTTCATTTGGCTTGTGTTTTAAATATTCCATAGGGTGGCGCCATATCCCCATGCTTTGACAGTGAGATGATCACTATTTTGGCTTTTCCGTCACCTAAAAAGCTTTGTGGCACAATAAAAAAATAAGCAGGCTGCAATTAACTTCTTGCTGCGTTTCCCCATTTTGGCGTGGTATTATTTTAACGCAGTGCATATAAAAAGAACGGCTCACCAACGAACAGTTTGCCACTGCAACTTGGTTCTCATTATTCATTTAAAAGAGCCGTTCAAAAGATTTGACTCATTTGTGAATGTCACAGCTCTGCAACACACATTCCACTGTTCCTCTGTAGCAACTGCTGAGCTCAGCTGTTCCTTTTCTTTGTTTTTTTCTGTTCTAAAGTGAAAGGGTGCTGGAGTCTTTATTCACAAACCACTTTACTAAGTGCTTTATTTAAAAAGACAGAAGAAACAGGTAAACAATATTATTATTATTATCAAATAATATTATATTTATTATTATTATTATTATTATTATTATTATTATTATTATTAATAATAATAATAATAATAGTATTATTATTATTATTATTAATAATAATAATAATAATAATAATAATGGGGAAGAAAACAATATAAAACCATTACAAGCAGCATTGAACAAGCCTCCAATAAGTGTGGAGCAACTGTAAGACCACTGTGTGGCGCTATGCTGCATTCCACTGACATTGCAACTCGGTAATTGGAACTGGGAGTGAGTGACGTGAGCACGCTCCAGTAGAAAAGTCACAGTAAACAATGGGACGCAAATATATTTAGTCATAGTTAACATTATCAGCCGATAACTACTCTACAAGTTAAAAGAGACCACACCATTGTGCAGCACACGTAGACCGCACCATTGTGCAGCACACGTAGACCGCACCATTGTGCAGCACACGTAGACTGCACCAGTGTGCAGCATACCTAGACCACACCAGTGTGCAGCACACGTAGACCACACCAGTGTGCAGCACAAATAGACCACACCAGTGTGTAGCACACATAGACCACACCAGTGTGCAGCACAAATAGACCACACCAGTGTGCAGCACACGTAGACCACACCCTGACAGACTCAGGAGGTGGCACAATTAATCAGATCACAGTTTTCACAGGACCTGATGTTCACAAAAGAAAAACATGATGAAAGAATAATCAGAGCGGGTACAGGTGGCCTTTGCACCACTGAGTGCTCTGGACCTTTCAGTAATAAGTCAATAAAATGGACTTCTGTAGTTAAACGAAACAAAGAAAACTAGATCGTCCTTGGCTAAAGCTTTATACATGGTCAATACATTCCCATCATTTCTTTCATGGGCCCAGAAAAAGTTATCCAAGACTTTTTGAGTTAATCAGTGCACAGACAGACAATCACAATGTCTTCTTAGTGGGTTTTTAAAAACATATACCGTACAGTAAAAGTATGGTTTAAGAAGAGATTCAACACATGCCACCATGATTCTGCTGATCTGATTTCTTCACACTGTCCATTCCATTACTTGAGACTCTGATTATAAAAGTCAGTGTCTTTTGCGTTGTCACTGTTCTCCTGATAAAGAGCCTTTGTTTCTCTCTGTTGTACCCAAGTGGTAACTCATTACTCAAAGAGGCTTACAGTGAAATTTAAAGGACCAAATTATTGGTCTGGAAACAACTTAGCTGATAATGGACAGACTCAATCCCTTTGATTCTGCTGCCACCTGCTGGTCGATTAGATTACAACATTTCATCAAAATATACCACATCACTGTCAAAATATAAGACAACTAGTTTTAAATTCAGATGATCACATGCAATTTATAAAAAATAAAATATTATAAAAATGTTTTACTGAGGAGAAAAATCAAAGTAGACAATTTCTCTGGAGGATTTTTGAATTTGCCTTCTTGTTGGTGCGTCATGGCTCTATATGGAAATATAACAGTACTTTATTTCAATGGGGATTTAGTCACAGTTTTCAGGAATTCTTGCTATGGCTCCTTGGAACATTCATTATCATCAACATACATTATCTCTCAGCTCTTTCCATGTTACAGTTATTATCGAGAAAGCCAACACTTCAAAGAATGAGCAAACTTGGCATCAATGGAGAGTGAGAATAAAGGAAGAAATCTAAGTCTGAGCTTCCACATTTCATACACTTACATCCATAAAGAGACAAACGTCAGTCATCCACATCATTAAAAGTCTGTAGAAGAAAATAATTTCTTCTGTGATATCAACGTAACCACCTCATGGACTATTTACCGTGAAAACACAAGCCAAATTAAAATAACATGAATATTTGAGAATAACTTTCACCAATCCAGTATATATTGGTGGGAGGTGTGTTTGAATCACTCTGATTTGAAAGGTTCTCATACGGTGGCCGACAGGGGCAAACGCACTGCAAACCCCAAAACACCAGCAAATAAGAAAACGGAAGTGCTCCGGGTCTGTGGGGGCACTGTCGTGCAACCTGTTGACTCGCAGTGTTGGACCAAAACTTTTTTTTAATAAACTTTATTTAAACTTTTCCAGTACACATATACAAAATACCTCAAAGGGAATATAAAATTGCATCTCGTCATTTAGAAAGGATACCTCGATTGTAACCTTGCGTTTATTGCCTTGTTGTGATTGATTTGTTTTCACTTGTAGATTTTATTAATTTTATTTTAGTTTTGATAAATAGATCGACGAGATGCAATTTTATATTCCCTTTGAGGTATGTTGTATATGTGTACTGGAAAAGTTTAAATAAAGTTTATTTAAAAAAAAAAGTTTTGAGTCAACAGGTTGGTCAAGGACCTGCACGACAGCGCCCTCACAGACCCGGAGCATTTCCATTACTTGCCGCTGTTTTCTTATTTGCTGGTGTTTTGTTACTTGCAGGCGTTTTGTTATTTGCTGATGTGTTGGGGTTTGCAGTGCGTTTGCCCCTGTCGGCCACCGTATTCTCAAGCTCCGGCTCTCTTCAAAGAGCCATAAATCCCTGATCTACTCTGATGGGAGGGACGTTATAGTGACTCTGTGTGTTATTGTTGCTGAGGGCCAGTGGGGGGCGCTAACACAGTTATAAAACAAGTCACCATATAGAAGCCATAATTATCATGCACCGTTTTCTTCCCGTAATAATAACAGCTGTATGAACGTGAAAGGCAAAGTTGTGGATGAGTTTGTTGGCATTCTAAGATAAACACAACAATCAAAGTGACGAACGGAGGCAGGAGAGGAACGTGGCTGTGACACGGACCGTCGCGAGGACCAGACCACAGTGAGGAGGCTGTCACAACACGGGGGACATGGTGCTTCCAGAGCGGGGGAGTTAGGACCGTCAGGACCGTGAGGACAGCAGCGGTAACAGTGGGCCTCTAGCTGTAGCTGCTACTGTCCATACACGTCAGCAGCAGCTCGGGCAACAACAACAACAGCATTCATGAGTTCTTCACACGAAGCGCCAGCTTCATCGTGAACAGCGATGGCACTGAAGTCACGGAGGCCGTGGGCCACCGTGATTATCGGCGTATTTCTCGGCTTCACCGCGTCGTCGTGGCTCTTCGTGCCTCAGGTGGACAACAGGAGGAAAAAGAGTCCCACCTGTTTCTACAGAGACTCGTCCGTCGGTAAAAGTCCCGGTGTCCTCGGGAGGAGCAGGGAGCAGGAGGAGGTGCTGGGGCCGGAGAGAAGCAGCGGGGACCGCGGACACAAGCGCTTCCTCTATGTCGGCGTGATGACCGCGAAGAAGTACCTGAACTCTCGCGCCGTCGCTGCCCACCAGACGTGGAGCAGTTCCATACCCGGCAGGGTGGAGTTCTTCTCCAGCGCCGGCTCAGCTGCTGTCCACACGGCGGTCCCTGTCCCCGTGGTGTCTCTGACAGGAGTGGACGACACGTACCCGCCACAGAAGAAGTCCTTCATGATGCTCAAGTACATCCACGACCACTACCTGGACCAGTATGAGTGGTTCATGAGGGCAGACGATGACGTTTATATCAAAGGTGGGTGATTATTTAAAAAATGAGCAGAAACCCAAAAATGACAGTCCCCTCTTTGACTGGTAAACGTGTGTGTGCGTGTGCGTGTGCGTGTGTGTGTTCTTGTTCTTGTGGCATATTGAGGACCAGTGAGGGTTTTTGGTTACATTTTTTTTTTAATTTGGTCGACATAGTAAAGTGTGACATTTTTGTCAAATGTTGGACCAAAAAAAAATCAAAAACTTTTCCAGCCCTTTTTGCTCTGGGGCTATACATGCAGACATTTTGTGGTACTGCAATTAGTAGTTCTTTATAAATGTCATTGAAGTAGATATTTGTAATTGTGTTGATTTATAAAGTGGAAATGCTAGTTCTCACTTTGTCAGCAACCAGGTCCTCAGTATGAAGCAAGTACAAGATTGTGCGTGTCTGTGTGCGTGTGAGAGACTAACTTTGAATTCATGTTCTAAATCAACATTTCAATAATCGTATTCAGGTTAATCAAGGTATTTAGTCATACATTGTATTTCTCAAGGGTTAATAAAATACTAGTAATGTCAGTTAACGCAGTAATAATGATAATAATAATAGTTAGGCAAAATGATCCAGTTCTTTGTCATATGGAGCAAAGAATCCAGAAAATATTCACATTTAAGAAGCTGAAAAATCCCAGAAACAGGTTTTAGTTATTTAAATAAAACACAGAAAGTGACTGGTCATTATCAAAATAGTTGTCATTTAATTTAGTAATTGATTAATAATCAATTAATCGAATAACTGTGATAAATCTAAAAATAATAAAAACATAGACATAGTGCTTCCTCGCCACAAGTGATGTGTTCAAACGTGTTTACTCTGGAGTTAACAGTACACTTGTCGGAAGCCTGTTTTCATAACTGGGCGTGTTATATATTCATAACCAGATCAAGTTTGTTCATGTTGTGTGATGTGTGAAATTACAGTCAGATTTATAGCAATAGTCTTAATGTGTGTCGACAGGTCTCTAGTAGATACGGTATAAGAAAGACAGAAGAAAGCCAACAAATAACATAACAAGATACTAATGTACACAACTGAAAAAAGTGGTTCAAGGGTTTAGTTACACTTTAATTGGAGAAGGTTCATCCAGTCCATGTACGTTTGCCCTCTGTCCCTCTGGTCCAGGTGAGAAGCTGGAGTTGTTCCTGCGCTCACTGAACAGCAGCAAACCCCTTTACCTGGGTCAGACCGGTCTGGGCATGACTGAGGAAGTGGGCCATTTGGCTCTCGAGCCTGGAGAAAACTTCTGCATGGGAGGCCCCGGGATGATCTTCAGCAGAGAAGTACTTCGCAGGATGGTCCCTCACATCAGTACCTGCCTGAGAGAGATGTATACCACACACGAGGACGTGGAAGTGGGTCGCTGTGTGCGTCGTTTTGGAGGAACACAGTGCGTGTGGTCTTATGAGGTACAGCTCTTAAGCTCATGTGTAGCAACAGTGTGGGTCTTCAGTTCTCATGTTTTAAAGGGATGGTTCACTAACCAACATGTAAGACCCTTCTGCAGGATACATACATGATATTTTGCAATATGCAACTTTGCAAATTTAAAGGCGCCATCTGTAACAATGTGGCCAAAAACAGTTACTACACTCAAAATCAAAACAGTGCGTGCAGCGAGTCGTACCTGCCTTCCACTCCCCCCCTCCCCTCCAGAGTCGAGGTTGCCAGAGCAGCGTGTCCTCTGTCAGCGACTAGCGAGGAGTGACTATGGTGAGCGTTTTATCATAAATGAGTTGCTCTAAGACACACAATTCTGTTCTCTCAGTAAAGATCAAGATGTATTATAATTTATGGTAACATTAGCT
Organism: Microchirus variegatus; assembly: GCF_963457635.1. NCBI lineage: Eukaryota > Metazoa > Chordata > Actinopteri > Pleuronectiformes > Soleidae > Microchirus > Microchirus variegatus. The sequence goes on along the minus strand of NC_139817.1, from coordinate 18,704,009 downwards.
GTTGACTGGGGAATAACGTTATGCATGATATTTGACAGAACTTAATTTTTGCCTCCCCTTTTATAACGTTATATAGTTTATGGCGATATACATGCAAAGACCTAAAGAGGACTCGAATTTGGCTAAGTCTTCCTCAGTTCCCTCAGATTTCTAAACTGTTCCCTCAGTTTTGGAAATCCGTTGTGGCAGTGAAGGCAGCGGCTGCTGGAGGAGAGGCTCAGCCGGGGATCAGAATCAGGTAATCAGTCTGCGACATAAGCACGATCGTAACCTGGTTCTGGTCGCTTGCAGTAGGCTGGGTCCAGACACAGTTCATTTGGGAAGGATGGAGAGACGGTGTTGTTTGTGTAAATAGTTTGTTTATTGTCAGCAATACGGAAAACAAATGATTTTACTAGTTTTGTTGGTGAGTTCAGTTTGTTATATGAACATTATTCCTGGTCCTCTGTGACATATTAGGAGGATTCTATGGCCAGTTGCTTTAGATTTATTACATAATGCACGGTGCACCTTTAAGTCTTTATTAAATAGACAACATGTAGTGTGAATCAGGTGAAGTGAACCTGCTGCTGCTGTACAGACTACAGCATCAGGATATGTGATATGAATTATCTGCCATAATATCCTATCAATAACACCCACAGCATTTGAGTTGATTTGAGCGATGACATTGTAATGTGTAGAAACCTGGAGCAAGAGACAGAGAAAAGCTGATATAATAAAAATAAAAACTTTAGCTTCTTCACCTAAACTAATTTTCTGCCACATTACTCCATTTTCCTTTAGAAATGCTTAAATTCTGCTCCGGATGTGCCTGCAATCCACACTCACTCCAAAGTTTTGTTTTTTTATTTTGTTTTTTATTTTAACACCCACTTTCACTTTCAGTGTCACCTCGTCTTCAGCCTCATAAGAGAAATCCTTGTTGTTACTTTGCATCATTGTTGTTCCTTATTAGTTGAAATCCCTGCCCAGTGTAGCTTTATGTCTCATGATGTGCATGTATACGTGTAAGCGTGGATGCAGACTCAATTTATTCAGGGTATCCGCGGGGTCTTAAAAAGTCTTAAATCCAATAATTTGAATTTAAGGCCTTAAAATGTCTTAAATTCTCCTAAGATCTCATAAGAGGTCTTAAATAGAATTTTGCATAAACTTCAGTCTCGCTTTGAAATGTTTCTATTTTTGAGGATGCGATAACAGAACTACAACACGGAACTAAAGTAGCCCACCTGCGCTGCCCGGTGAGAATTTATCAAGCAGCGCTAGCTAATGTGCTGTGCGCGTGCCGTGGTGTGTTACAGCTTAGCGTAGCAGCAGAGAAAGCTTAAATCGGAACTCGACCGGAAGTTCCTATTAACGCTGTTTTTTTGGTGTGTATCTGCGTCATTACCTTGTTTACGAAGCCCTGAAGTTTTGAAACAAACAGTTCAGCCACTGCTGAGAACGCTGTGTTTATTGTAATCTCGGGGCTCAGCGAGATCTCTGAAAATCCCGTAATAGTTACGTAAACACCGGTTCTCCTGAACAGCAGATCCTCCTGCTCCGGGCACTAGTCCGTGCACATCCGGTTGCGTACATTGAACCGCAGAAGAAGAATAACGTCCGTTGTGGAGGTGTTTCACGAGCGACAGTGTCTTCTGACTCTGGGTCTGACTCCGGTACAAAGTCATAAAAGGGACTGCGGCGGGGAGTCGTGACGAAGCTATTTTTAAACATTGTTAAAACAATGTTTTGATAATGAGTAGCAGTGCATCCACCGTTCCAGAGGGGGGAGCTGTGCTTCTGAGAGCTGGTGTGCTGAATAGTATTGGCCAATCACAAGACTCTGTCTTCTGGGGGTCAGAGTTCACTCTGAAACATCGTGGCTGACGAACAGCGTCAGAAAAGAGGGTTTCAGTCGGCTCGTTTACAGCAACTAGGAGGTTTTTGACTATAAAAACAAGTTAATATATGTAAGTAGACCTCCATAATTAACATTTATGTGCAACAGGACCACTCTATGTGACCTTTAATGAAAGCCCACAGCTAAGCCCAATTGCAAGTTCAATGATTTGTGGCTCCAATTTTCCTTCATGTCTTTTGTACTTTTTTGCCAGTATGGATTTGAAATGGGTCTTAAATTGTTTTCATTATGGCTTTAAAAAAGGGTTTCTCTGACACCAAATGTGACGTTTCTTCCCACAGATGCAGCAGCTCTTCTATGAGAACTATGAACACAACAAGAAAGGTTTCATTGAAGAACTTCACAGTAGTAAGATCCACAATGCCATCACACTCCACCCTAACAAAAATCCCGCCTACCAGTACAGACTCCACAGCTTCACACTGAGCCGCGAGATCTCGAAGCTTCGTCACCGTACCGTCCTGCTCCACCGTGACAGCCTGATCATGAGTTACCTCAGCGATACAGAAGTGCAGTGGGAGGACCAGCAGCTGGGCTCCTCACCGTCATACATGCACTATCAGCCCAGTGAGAGAAAAGATGTCATCGAGTGGGATTTCTTGACCGGCAGCCACGTTTATTCTGCAGACGAAAGCAAGACGGCGCGGCAGAGCCTGGGGAACTCACTCCGGACTGCACTGGAGGACGTTATAATGCAGGTTATGGAAATTATCAATCGGAACTCAAAAACACAAGGCCGTGTTATTGACTTTAAAAAGATTCAGTATGGCTACTACAGGGTGGATCCAATGCACGGGGCTGAATACATTCTAGATTTACTGCTGCTGTACAAGAAACACAAGGGACGAAAAATCAAAGTGCCCGTGAGGCGGCACGCTTACCTTCAGCAGGCCTTCAGTCGACCCTTCTTCACTGAAACTGAGGAATTGGATGTGGCTGAACTTGTGGCTGTCATCAACTCTGAGTCTCAGTCCCTGTCCTTCCTGTCCAACTCCCTGAAGTTCCTGTCACCTTTCCAGTTCTATGAGTCGACCAGAGAAATCTGGAAGCAGAACCAGAGGAAAGTCCACATTGTCCTTCCTTTGTCTGGTCGCTACGACACGTTTGTCCACTTCATGGAGAACTTTGAGAAGGTCTGCTTAATCGCCAAACAAAACATAAAACTATCGGTTGTTCTTGTGGACAATGAGAGCAATGAGATCAGTGAATCCTATATTCAGCTTATCAAAGAGTATTATAGGAAATATCCTACAGCTGACATTTCTCTGATCCCCATGACAGGGAACTTCTCACGAGGCCTGGCTCTGCAGCTGGGCTCCTCCAGTCTCCAGAATGACACCTTACTGTTCTTCTGTGATGTTGACCTTGTCTTTAGTGCTGAAGCCTTGCAACGCTGCAGAGACAACACTGTCCAAAGCAAACAGGTCTATTTCCCCGTTGTCTTTAGTCAGTACAACCCCAAGATAGTGTATGCTGATAAAACCCTAAGAGAAAACAAATATGTGCTCACCAAGAAAAGTGGTTTCTGGCGAGATTACGGCTTTGGAATCACGTGCATTTTCAAGAGTGATTTGCTCAAAGCTGGAGGCTTCGACACCTCGATCATTGGTTGGGGAATGGAAGATGTGGACTTGTACACAAAAGTTATTAACACTGGTTTCAAAGTGTTGCGCAGTCATGATCCAGGAATTTTCCATGTTTATCACCCCGTTCACTGCAACGCGAGTCTCGAGCAGAAACAATACAAAATGTGCCTTGGTTCAAGAGCAAGTACGTATGCATCTACAGTGCAGTTAGCAGAGCTGTGGCTGGAGAAACATGTGGAAAATGGTTATAACAGAACTTCATCGTGGCATTTATAAGCTCACCTCACATCTCAGTGATGGACTGTGTTGTTACAGCGTGACAGAGGCACACGTTCAACTTCACAGGACTTTTAATCCAAAGTGACCTGACACGAGTCAAACATGAAAACATGGTACGGAACAGAACCCAGTCCAAGTGTGTTGCACCAAATCACTAGTGTCTACAAACCACAGGTTCATCAGATACTTTACAGTTCACTCAGTTTTACACTTGTACTTTTTGCTGACTGAGTCTTGAAGGGTGAAAAAATGACCAAAAGAACAATCATTGATATCACTTGAATGCTGCTTTGAAATTATATGCAATGACAATTATTATTCATGTTATAGGTATATCTAATTTTTTTTCACAAACTGCTTCTTTACTGTGTTGCAGTTTTTTGTAGGTGAATTGATAATCAGTGTGTGACTGTGTGTGTGTGTGCGTCCGTGCGTGTGTGTGTGTGTTCTTGTGCTTGTGGCATACTGAGGACCAGTGAGGGTTTTTAACCAACAAAGTGAGGTCATTTTTACAAAGTGGGGACATTTTGGCCGGCCCTCACTTTGTTTTAATTGAAATCACTTCCTAAGGTTGTAAACATGGTCCTCAATTTGGTCCAAAAACCCGTTTTCCAGTCCTGGTGCTTCAGACACTTTTTTGCTCTGGGGCTCCACCTACAGACATGTTATGGTACTGCACCCAGTAGTTATTTATAGAAGTCATTAATGAAGTAGATGAACATCATATGTTGTGATGGTTAAGGTTAGGGTAAGGGGTTATGTCCATGAGTGTATGCACTACGAATGCTGCGCAAACATTTGATTAATTGATTAGTTCTTTGGTCCATTAAATGATGGAGGATGGAAACTGATGATTCTAAATGATTATGTTTTTATGCTTTATATTGATCAAAGAAACCAGACAATATTCACATTTAAGCAACAGAAAAATCAGATAACTTAAACAATTAAACTTAAAAGTTTAAAAATCACTCAAACTGATAAATCAATTATCAAAGTAGGTGAAAATGTTGCAGGCCGACCACCATCATCTATCACTTTATCCTCCACATGAGGGTCACAGGTCACTGGAGCCAATCCCAGCTGACACAGGGTGAAGGGCAGGGTCACACCTTTGACAATTCACTGTAAAGGCCACATAAAGCCCAATTTATACTCCTGCGTTAAGTGCTCTACGTAGGTTGCGCAGAGACTCTGCGTCGACGCAGAGCCTGTCGAAGAGCCTCTGCGTCGTCTCCAACTGCACGAAATATTTTTTAAGTGTCCGTCACTCCGTCAAGGGACAACGGAGACGGCAAGAGCTGCGATTGGTCCTCAGGACAGGCCGAGCGAAGCTGCTCCGTGCCGGCTCACAGTGCGCACCCAGCGTCCACAGAGGCGGAGCTGATCCCCGCCGAGAACGTCGCTGCCAAACTATAAATACGTCAAATACGTCAGGTATAAAGGCTCGAGTCGTCTCTGTGGTGACGCAGTCGTATAACGCATACGCAGTCGGAGAAGTATAATGTGGCCTTTATACTACTCCGACTGCGTATGACGGATACGCGCTGCAATTTCCCGCCTGATCAGTAGGGGTCGCTGCGCAAGGTTGTTGTGCTTCTGGCTACAGTGAGCAATGGCGTCGAGAGAGAAAGACTGTTGTTGTTGAAACAGTGGCCGTTTCTCACTTTTCTGTGTCACGGAACGCAGTTTTAAGATAATTTGAGGCGAGAAATTGGCCATTTAGAGTCTAAACATGTGCTGTGTGTGTTAAGATATGACATATTTATAGTTTGGCAGCGACGTTGTCGGCGGGGATCAGCTCCGCCTCTGTGGACGCTGGGTGCGCACAGTGAGCCGGCACAAAGCAGCGCTATCTCGGCCTGTCCTGAGGACCAATCGCAGCTCTTGCCGTCTCCGTTGTCCCTTGACGGAGGGACGGACACTTAAAAAATATTTCGTACAGTCGGAGACGACGCAGAGGCTCTTCGACAGGCTCTGCGTCGACGCAGAGTCTCTGCGTAACCTACGCAGAGCACTTTACGCAGGAGTATAAATTGGGCTTTACATTCACACCTATGGTCACTTTAGAGTATCGAGTTAACCTCTGCGTGTTTTTGGACTGTGGGAAGAAACCCATGTGTATACAGAGGAGAACATGAAAACCCTGGCTTTTAAGCACTAATCACTACAACCCCCACTATATTAACCTATTTTTACAAGGTTGACAGTTGGAGCGCAGGTGATGAAGACGGGCGTTCTCATGTTTCATCCAGCTTTAACTCATAACTAGGATATTGTTGGAAATAATGCTAGTATTCAATTTGAGTCAACCTTTAACCGATTTAAGATATGCAAATATTAACATTTATTAGGTTACCAAACTGAACATTTCAAATATTTCTATTTATTAATTTATTTATTTGTGATGACCACCTGCAGTACCCAAAGAACTGTGTGATGTGGACTGATGGACAGCTCAGTTACAGTCACAGTTATTCATGTGGCCATATACAGTATGAGCATCAAGCTCAAAATCAGAGGTCCCTGCTCCATGTGATGATATTACAGGAGATCAGTGCAGGGGATGGTTACGACATGCACACTGTTTCTTCACTCATTGCATCACAAGGGAGAATATACTCTGTGATGTGGACGAGAATCTGTGGCCAGACAGACAGTAGCGTGTGGACGGTTGCCAGGAGGGTGAGGAGAGAAATGTCCTCAAGAAATGTTAGTTTTGAATCTCCAGCTTTATTTACAGAACTGTAGGCTACATATCATTGTCCTTGTTTTTTTGTTTATGTGTTTATATTACAGTATATTGTGCTGTATACATTTTCTTTGACTTTTTTTTTTTTACTCTGATGTATGGACATTAGTTTATATCTGTGAATAAAAATGGTTACAATTTCCTTGGCAGTGTGAGTGCAATGTGTGATGTCAAACCTTGGATGGTACTCTTACCATAAAAACCTTTATTTTTTTTATTTTTTTTAAACAAATTATACAATTGTATTCTGTTAGCTAGACAAAACAAACTAGTACAGTAACCATTGTCAATGAAGGACTGGGCTAAGACTGAGAGGTGGACATGAGGGATATTTCAATGGTCCTCTGCCATAGTGACAAAACATCTAAACATTTTGACTTGCAGTGCTTACACAATGCCAAAGGGACAATGGATTTTGAGGGCACTGACTATTTATATGAGAAAGAAATTTAGTTTTGACACATGAGTGAACTGTTTTTGGAGAGATATGAGCTTTTGCAGGTGAACCATGGTGTTGTGCTGAACCATCCAGTTTATTTTGTCAAAAGCACCAAGAGTGTTGAGAACGTCCGGTCTGGTTCGAGAAATGAAGCAGTTGAGAAGGATCTTTTGCATTTTGGTGACACTGACTATTTATATGGACAGGAATTTAGTCTTGAATCATGAGTGAACAGTTTTGGGAGAGATATGAGCTTTTGCAAGTGAACTATGGTGTTGTGCTGAACTGTAAGTGGAAGGGAAGCAAAAGTGTGGTGCAAAAAATCAGTCCTGTAAAACCAAACAAATCCAAAACACACAGAGAGAGAGAAGCAGATCATTGTCCTGTCAGAGGCAGCAAAACTGTCTCTTCTTAAGACAACTTCACACCTCCTCCTCTCTCTGGTGTTGGGAAACCTTAAAAAAGTGAGAAATAAATTATTGTCAATATTTTAGTGAAAAGTCTTTAGATGCCAGGATCCATCTGGATCACTGGGTTTGTCACAGCCTTTAGCGAAGGCTGTTGTGGTCAGAGATTTGGGGATGACGGAGTCCTCTTTCCTGTCCTGACCTCATGTCGTTCACTGGTGTCAGCAGAACTGTAAGAGATTAAAAATCAGTTAGAGATGAGCTACATGTGGATTTATGTGCTACATCTCATGGGGGGACATCGGGTAAGTGATGAGGGTTGAGAAATCGAGGACGGGGTAGAGAAAGTGCGGCTCGTGCAAAGTCTGTGTGCTCATTCTAAGTGCATGATGGGAAATTCCCCCAGCAGTTTAAGCCTATGGCAGAATAAGATAGACTATTCTAATCAGGACATACCTGATCTAGCCTCGACTATGCCATGTTAAAAAGGTAGGTTTTCAGTCTCACCTTAAAGGCAGAGACCGAGTCAGACTCTGACTGAAAGTGGGAGTTGGTTCCACAGGAGAGGAGCCTGGTAGCTAAATATTCTACCACCTATTCTACTTCTAGTTATTTTAGGAATAACCAGTAGACCTGAGTTCAGGGAGCGCATCGGTCTATTCGGTTGATATAAAGTGATTAAGTCACAAATATAAGAAGGTGCCTGATTATTCAGGGCCTTGTATGTAAGTAGAAGTATTTTAAAATCTATTCTACTTTTCACTGGGAGCCAGTGAAGAGAAGCCAAGACAGGAGTTATATGATCACGTCGTCTGGTTCCAGTCAGTATCCGTGCTGCTGCATTCTGGACAAGTTGAAGGCTTCTCAGGGACTTACTAGTTACTAGGACATCCAGACAGTAAGGACTGTTGTGAAGGTGGTAGAAGGCTGTTCTTCATATTTGCTTAATGTGTTCATCGCGTGATAAATCCTGGTCAAACAGGACTCCTAGGTTCCTTACTGTAGTGCAAGGGACTGGAGTGTTAATGCCTAGGGTTAAACTGAAATCTGTCCGATAGGACTTGAACCAGACAAGTGCCGATCCTTTAATCCCAACATCTTGTTCTAGTCTATGTAGCATGATCTCATGATCTATCGTATCAAATGCTGCACTGAGATCCAACAGAACCAGTATAGAAGCCAGTCCTTTTTCAGAGGCCATAAGAATATCATCTTTTACTCTAAGTAGTGCAGTCTCTGTACTATGGTGGGTTCTAAACCCAGACTGGAACTTTTCAAATACATTATTGCTACGCAGGTGATCGCACAACTGGGTGGCTACAGCTTTTTATAAAATCTTTGAAATAAAAGGGAGGTTTGAGATCGGTCTATAGTTAGTCAAAATGCTAGTGTCGAGAGAAGGCTTTTTAAGTAATGGCTTAATTACTGCCATCTTAAAGGCCTTTGGGACACAGCCGCTCAGTAAAGACATATTTACTTGATCTAGTAAGATATTACCAACTTGTGGTAGAGCTTCTCTAAGGAGTCTAGCTGGTATAGGGTCCAACTGACATGTAGTTAGTTTAGAGGAGGAGACCAGTGAGGTCAGCTCCGGGAGGCTTATAGGAGTAAAATTATTTAGTACGTGTATAGCTGGAGCCGTGATTAAGTCTAGGCTCGCTGTACTAAACTGGTTGTTAATTCTATCTCTGATCTTTTCTATCTTTTCGTTAAAAAATGTTATAAAGTCATTACTACTCAGCTATAGAGGGATCGATGGATTCGTTGCATCGTGGCTCTCCGTCAGCCTGGCTACAGTGCTGAAGAGGAACCTGGGGTTGCTCTTATTTTTCTCTATTAACTCTGAGTAATAAGAAGTTCCTGCACGTCTCAGAGCTTTTCATATATATCAAAACTGTTCCTCCACAAGACATAGTGACTGTCATTATGTGTGGAACGCCACGTTCTTTCTAACCTCCGCTTATTGAGCTTTAACGCTCGAGTTTGGGCAGTGTACCACGGGGCAGACTTGTCCCGGGTGATAACCTTTCTCTTAAGAGGAGCAACAGTGTTTAGAATTGTTTTGCAAGGTTAAATTTGTGTTGTCCACTATTCCATTAAATTCCGTGGGAGAGATGTTTCTATAGTCTTCCTCTGTGATAAAACATGGCTGGAGGGCAGACGAGAGCTGTTCAGTAAATTTTTCAACTGAACTGTCAGATAAACAGCGACTGTAATAATGCTGCTGTTTAGGATCAGTAGCATTAGTAAGTACAACTTCAAATGAGATCAGACAGTGGTCCGATATCAAAGGATTCTCATTAAATACTACCAAGTTATGTATGTCAATACCATATGTCAAGATAAGGTCAAGTGTGTGTCTATGACGATGTGTTGGTTTGTTAACCTACTGCTTGAAGCCAATTGATTCAAGCAGAACTTTAAAGGATGAGCCAAGACTATCATAGGCTGCATCTACGTGAATATTAAAATCACCTACTATGATGATTTTATCAGAACAGAGAACTAAATCAGATAAAAAATCTGCAAAATCACTTAAAGATTCAGAGTAGGAGTTGGTCGGTATACAATAATAAACTGGAGTCTGTTATTCTGTTTAATACTTGAGTCTAACAGACTTAGAGTAAGGTGCTCAAATGATTCATAAGTACCCGTGGGTCGAGCGGTGAGCGAAAGTATACAGTCAAATATTGCTGCGACCCCTCCACCTCTGCCATTCACTTTTTATTCTCGTCATTATGTATTGTATGTTTTGGGTAACATCTACTGCACGTCTGTCCGTCCAGGGAGTGGATCCCTCACCTGTGGTTCTCCCTAAGGTTTCTACCTTTTTTCCTTGTTACAAGGGTTTTTTCCCTGGTAGTTTTTCCTTACCCTGGTCGAAGGTCTAAGGACAGAGGATGTTGCCAACCCTGTGAAGTCCCGTTAGACAAACTATGTTTTGTAAACTGTGGGCTATACAAATAAAGATTGATTGATTGATTGATTTTCAATCCATATTTCCTTTAACATTAAGAGTAAGGACACAAATACACACCTAAATTATCATATTTATAGGGTAATTGTATGTATGTATGCATGTATGTAATTTAAGAATAAGATAACCTCACTTAAAACAGAAACATTCAGTTATCGTGTAAACAAACATATTCTAAAAAGCCTTGTATCAACAACAATCTTGCAATACTATTGTCATAGCCTCACTGTTCCTGTGTAACAGGACCTGTATTGTACAAACTTCCACTAAGTAACTAAAGATTATCCTAAATATAAATCATAATTGTCCTACAGGTGAAAGGTGATAACACGGGTTCTCGGTTTCAAGACAACGGTGATTAGAGCATCTGTAGCCTGCACAAAAGTCTGGCATCTTCCCTGGTCAAAGTCAGCAACTTCCTGTAGAAATCATAGAGGTTTTTAACAAACCAACCCGGTTGGAAATCATGTGGCCCTTATGTGATGGACTGGTGAACTGTCCAGAGTGTGACCCCGCCTATCGCCCTATGTCAGCTGAGATAGGCACAGCACCCCCCGTGACTCTCTGGTGGAGGATGTTCGAGGCAGATGTTGCACATGTTTGAGTCTGCTTCTGTCAGAGATTTCTTCAGTTTTTTCTCTCTCCACTGATGCCTAGTGTTTGCTCATTGTGTGAACCGTTGGGTTTCTTTTCTGCAATATTGTAAAAGGTTTTATCTTACCATATTAATAAATTGAAATATCGTTGATTAACCAACAGTAGCATATTCTTGAATCCCTCTGATTATCCTCAGACTACAGGAAAACTTAGTTGTAATGTCAACATCAGGGTCACTCGCACCATTTCTTCCCCAACTCAACTGAACGCAGAACAGGTTATGAACTGTTGAAACAGCCACAAGTTTTCAGTCACTGGGACAGAACTAAGGCCTAACTGAGCGACTGAACGCACCACAGTCTAAGAGTTTGAAAATCTCACACAAATCACACCCACAATGAAAACCTAATCACAGCAGATACAGAGTGGAACGTTGCTTGTGACTGAACTGAGAAATAAAGTAACTAATAAAGTTAGTTACTCTATGATCGGTTATGTCAAATCAAATCTAGGGCTGAAACGATGAATCGATTATTAATCAATTACAAAATTAATCGCCAACTTTTTTGATAATCGATAATCGGTTTCTTGTTTTTTGCTGCACATAAAGAAATCATTAAAACTGGATCATTTTGGTTTGTGGACAAAAGACGTTCGAAAAACATCATAATTCAGCTTTGACAAACACTGATCAACGTTTTTTCTGACATTTTATGGACCAAAAGATTCATCGATTAATCGAGAAAATAATCGACAGATTAATCGATTACGAAAATAATCGTCAGTTGCAGCTCTATATAAATCACTGACATTTAATGGTGTTGATCATAACTATAACAATCCTTTTAGTCTAAGGATAAGATGTGAACCAACAGTATTTAATATATTATATACGATGTCGAGGAAACACCACCACATGACACTCGCTGTGATTTCTCCACATTTTCCACGACTGATGGACAAAAAGAGAACCTGGAAACTGTGTTGAAGAGTTGGTACAAGTGAGTACACCGATTGATTTTAATGGCTTCATAAACAACTATATAAAACAGTTCATAAAAATCCATGCACTTTCAGTGTAAAGTCATTTTTGAAATACAGGAAATTTATGTACAACAGTGTGAACTGTAACAGTGACTTCATTCAGTTGGGTGGTTCACCACAAATATACTTGGCTGCATAGAAACATTATTATTGCCTACACAGGAAACAGAATGAGAGGGAAACAGAAATCATGTAAAAAGATTAAGATCTAACAGGAGCATCTATGGAAAAACAACCGTCTTCCTTCAGAACGTGATTACAAAAGACAACTTCCTTCCGACACTCATCTCACTGAGACAAAAGAACTAAGCACTAGTGAATAAAACTGAGTATCCTTTAAGAACTTTCCCTTTACCAAAAGTTACATTCTGAAAGATCATCAGGAAAGAACTATTGTACATAAAGTCAAGAGTCAAAAGACAAAAAAGCCTGAGTTGATGGGGAAAAGTAGAGTCAATCATAATCCAAAAAGCCTGAGGAGAAAGACCAACAATTTACTATTTTACAAAAATTTACAACAGAATTATTGAGGAGAGAAAAAACATGGTACAAATTGCTCTAAAATAAAAAATAATAATAAAAAAAAGAGATCAGATTTTTTACAGCTATGTTATTAAATAATTCACACCTGGTGGAAATAAAAGAAAAAACTAAAGAAAATAAACGCTATAAATGAGGTACTTCAGGTGATGAGCCTGAGCCCAGACTGGATTCAACCTTTATATCAATGTGTGGTGATTCATGTGACGACTGACATCTTAAATAAGCTGGGTAATAATCACGATGAGCATGACAGAGAGAGACACACGAACATAGAGAACAGTCCAATACAGGATCCAGTGTCATAGGTTGGTGGGAATATGAGGCAGCACTAAGGGTCAACTGTGTCCATTATCGGAATTTAAAAAAACTTTATAAAAATAACAAAAATGTGCTGCATTCTGTGGAACCTACACAACAATGCAGCATTAAACTCTCATAGAAAAATATGCTTTGATTTCTTTATTTTTTTCTCTTTTCTTGTTTTTGTGATCTGCTACCTGTCTTCCATCTCTCAGGTGTGTGAGCTGAGCTGAAGTGTGGAGATGACAGTCATGCTGAACTGACTGGTACACAGTGCTTCAAACTCAACAGTCCCTGTAAGGCATGTGCTGAGTCTATGGCTGCTACTAGCAGACCAGGCAGCTCCTGTTATGTCTTGCGGCTGCTCCAGATCTGCTCAGGTGTGCTCTTGTGGTCCGACGAGTAGTCGAAAGGTGAGCGGTGACCCATGGGTGAGCGGGCGTCATAGGGCGAGCGCTGGTCTCGAGGAGAGCGGGGTCCGCTGGCCGAGGCTCGCTGCTCGGTCTGCCAGTCTGAGTGGTAGCGGTAAGAAGAGCGCTGGTCAGAGTGGGAATAATCCTTCACGTCCAGCCGGTGGTCTCTGCTGGAACGGAAATCCTCCAGCTTCCTGTGCTTACTGTCATTGTAGTATCTGCAGAGACAAACAGCACCATCAGCACAAAGCCTCACACACGGAAAAGCAGCAGGTACACCACTAGAGTGACCACCTGTCCCGCTTTACGTTGTACTGTTCAGCAATTTTAGCCTTTGTCCCGCGTCACGCAAATTGAGCGTCTGTCCCACTTTTTCATTTGACCCTGTCTAATTGAAAATAAAAACACAGATAGTAGGGCTGGATGATGAATAGAATTTTAATCATGATTTCAATTTTGACTTCTCACGATCATAAAAACATTATAATCGAAGAAAAACGATTAATGCACCGCGCGGCGTGTATGTAAATTCCTATGCTAGAAAAACACCTTGATTTTTCCCCTTTCCCGCCCTGTAATGTTCGTTTATCAAGCAGTCCCAGTAGTAAACCAAAGAGAGAAACGCTACGTTAGACAGTTGTTGTCTAGTTATGGTTTCCTTTCAATAGAGTCACATAGACAGACACGCGCGCACACGCAGAGTTAAATTAGTCGTTAGATTAGTCGACTAATCGAAAAAATAATCGCTAGATTAATCGTTTGGGACTGCTCTACCCCAAAGCATGCTGGGAAGTGGTTTTGTTCCAGTGGAAATAAATTAACTTAAACAGCAAAGGTAAGACAACATTTCTGTTTGTATTTCTCAAAAGTCAGTTGTTGTTTTGCTCTTATTTTGGGGCTGGATCTGTGAATCTTGGTCGTAGAGTGATGAAAAAAAAACGTTGGAATCTGTGGACTCTCTTATGTCCAGTCGACACATTTTTTTCGTTTACATAATTACGTGATGCTCCGGTGCTGCTTTTCAATGTGTGCGCTTTAACTGTGTTTTCCATTCCTGCTGTTTGATCCATCTGTCTTTGAACTGTGTTTCATGAACATAATGTTTTTAATGAGCTTTTAGCCAAGTTTCTGACCTTTCTGTGGGTATGAAGCACATCTGTGTTTATTAAAGTTAGACATTGTTTTATAACGTTTTTGTCGCTGCGTGTGACTGCCCCCGGTACTGAAACAGGGAAGAAAAGTTTCAGAGTCTGTCACCACATTTTTTTATGATCTACTCGGGTCCCCTGCACTTCATCGCGACTGTGCTTGATCCTAGTCATAAAGATCATTATTTGGATGCGGGGATAAAACTAGGTGTAGAGAAATTATCCAGTCTACGTTGGATACGTAGTGCCTGCTTGGATATAGAGAAGCGCAAGGTGCAGGAAAAAAAGGGCTGCCCTTTTTTACAAAAACGCAGTGGGCTGCCTGAGAGGCCCTACCACCAGGCTTAGTAGGTTTTCTGAGGGAAACCCTGGAGGAAGAATGACATCGTTGATTAGCTCTGTTTGAGATGTGACTGGCTGATAATTGGAAAAATAAACTGTTCTCATCTTCCGCTGTGCACAGTGTGAGCAAAGCAAAGCTAAGTGATGGATCCATTGAAAGCTCTATTCAAAGTGAATAAGCAGCATTTCAGTTGAAGCCTTTACCATGTACACGTGAGTGTAGCGTCAAAGTCCTTCATGACAACAAAGAGTAGTAACTAAAGTTGGTAACAATGCACCTTTTCTTAGTATGACACATGGTTCCTATCAAAAACTTTACAACAGTACTCCGTTTTTTGTTGTCCCTCACCTGTCTTGTCTGTCTCTGTCCCTGTCCCTGTCCCTGCTGTCTGGTCTGTAGTGGTCTCTGTCTCTGTGGTCTTTGCCATTGCTGAAGGAGGAATAGGGTCTTTTCCTGGACTCTCCTCCTGCAGTCTTCCTGTGGGAATCAGTGATGTGTCTCTCCTTGCTGCTGCTGTTCTCATGGAATCGACCTGTCGACTGATGCCTCTCTGAGCTGTAGCTGTCCCTGCTGCTCTCGTCCTGGTGGGAGTTGTCCTTCAGCCGTTCAGCATCTGCAGATGAGGAGCACACGAGTCAGGATACAGATTCCACTTAATGTTTATGTTTATTTTTTAGCAGTGTCAAAGCAACTGTACCTGCATGTTTATAGCTTTGTGTAGTTAGAGTTCTAGTGTTCTGTTCCATCGCCTAAAGAAACAATCACCATTAGTGATTAGTAATGCCAGTACAGTATGTCTTACTGTTATCCATATAACCAACGCCTTTACATACCTGGGCATTTTCTTGTCTTTTTTTGATTGCATGCTTATACAGTTTATGTAGTTTCCTGGCATCAAACTCAGTGAATTTGGAAACAAATATCCATAGGTTTCTGAAAGAGACAAACATCACACCCTTAGTATACATGAAACAAATAAACCATGTTCAAAGTCCAGAGCCAGTGATGGCCTCATAATACATCCTGGATGCATTCCTGTGAACACCCTCATTTCCCCACATTTTATATCAATACAATATCCAGGGGTGTGATTGGCAAAGGACAAAAAAAAGGGAAAATATATGGTGCACCTACCATGACATGACGGCATTGGAAGAGAGTTAAACCATGTTAAAACAAAATGTAAATGCTCTTTCACTACTCAGAGACTTTCATCTTGGGAGAGATGGCCTTCGTGCCACAATTTCCATCTTGAAGTGAAAGTGGTTGTCAAAGAAACACTGCTAGAGATGGCTTTTCAGTGTTGAAATGAAATATACTGTTTAGTTTTAGAATCAATCTGTCCATTATTTTCATCATCATTATATATATATGTATATGTATATGTATATATATGTATCTAGTATGTATATATATATATATATATATATATATATAGATAGATATATATATATATATATATATATATGTATGTATGTATGTATATATATATATAACTAAAAAAAAAAATATATATATATATATAACTAAAAATATATATATACTATATAACTAAAAACTATATATATATATATATATATATATATATAGTTTTATGATTTTTTTTTGTCAGATGGAGCAAAGAAACCAGACAATATTCACATATCAAAAGCTAAAAAGATCAAAAAGCTTGTATTAATTGATTAAAAAAAAAAAAAAAGAAACTCTCTAAAATCGATTAATTCTTCGTTGCAGCCCTACTGGTTCCCTAAATGTTTCACGAATATTAAATAACAAAATAAATCATAAAACATGATTTATAATATATAGTGCTGGGCACTATACGGCGTTAACGCATGACTCGTTTCCATGGCAACTGACCGGAAAAAGAAAAAGTGTTTACGTGACTCCCGATTGTTAAAATGAGTCTCTAAAGTAATGCTAAACTGTAAAAACAAAGGCACACATACACAGTACACAGGTACGCTGGTTATTTGTGGCGCTGCTCTTTGCCTTTAATAAACAGAGCGCTCTGCTTTTTTATCACTCTACGACCAAGATTCACGGATCCAGTCCCAAAATAAGAGCAAAACAACAACTGACTTTCAAGAAATACAAGCAGAAACGTTGTCTTACCTTCGCTGTTTATCAAAACAAGTTATTTCCACCAGAACAAAACCACTTCTAATGAACTACACTTTCCAGCATGCTTTGGGAACAAATCCCAGTCTGATTGATCATTACAGAGCGACATTAGATCGTTCCGATTAGAGAAAGGCGAATGTCCGCACAAATACGCCATATGCATTTATGTCCTTTTGACTCGCTAATGAAGTGATTCACACTCATGGGGCCAAACTGTGCCAAAAGAGAGAACGCCTAGACATCTCTTTACTAAAACCTCTGTAATTTCACTCTGCTTCCTTTCAGCAGCATCAGACTTTGCACAGCTCATGTCCGCATGCTGTTACATGACCTCCATGCATTTTTAAGATCCTACTGCATATTTAGAGGTGATATTTGCTTTAAAATGCAATATTTTTTTAGGCGAGATAACTGAAAATCCTTCAGTTATGCTGTGTTCTATGTACATTTACTCTGACACAGGCATCTACAGTGAAACTTACACCTCTGGTGGAATCTCACAAGTGTTATCTGTAGTTTGATACCCAGATAATCCACATAGAGCTTGTCACTGCAGAAATTTACTCTATTTAGTTTGGGCATGTCATTTTCGAGCAGGGACTCCAAAAAGAGGGTCAGGGAAGAAGTGGTTAACAATCGGGAGGCACGTAAACATGACATTACAAGCATCTTATTCCCGGTCAGTCGTCATGGAAACTCGTTATGCCTTATAACGCCGCTAACGTGCCTAGCACTAATAATATACTTTTTTAATCAAATTATGACAGCCCTGGACCAACCCAAAAATATGCGTCGGCCAGTCCATGCCTGCGCACCCCACCCCCGCCCCCCCAAAAAACTGCGGATCTGCATGATTCACACGAGGCTCATTTTCAGGCCAAAAAAAAAACAGAATTCCATTTAAAAACGGAAAAATCACACCCCTGAATATCAAACATAAGAATGTCATATCCGTTTATAAGAACAAAATTATGATTTTAACGTGTAATAATACAAGCTGGGAAAAAGTATTGATTTGGTGATATATTGGTGATATTTGCTGATCTTATTGCAGTGTGTGCACATACTTTCTCCATTGTTTGATCTGATCAGGATTGGAATATTCCTTCAGACACTCAGTGATGTGGTCCCCGATCTTGATGAGGCACTGTCTTGTGTGTTCAAGTTGCTCGCGCTCCGACAGCCCTTTCTCTGGCCTGTCCAGCTGCTTCAGGGCTGCTTTCACTGGCCGCATCCTCTCTTTACACTGCAACATTTATAGTTAGGTCAATTCTCACTACTGCATTTTAACATTTGGCCTCAAAGTGCTAAACCGTACGTCAATACAAAACAATAAACAAATACAAAACACTGTGGTAATATAATAATAAATCACATTGTAAATATACATGTTTTAAATGAAAATTAAATATAAAATATTCATATTGATTTTAACAGGAACCTACCACACTGAAGGTCCTCTGGTCCAGCTCCTCCGACTCCTCAGATATGGGCACATTCTCTCCACTTGCTGTTATATGCACTGGAACATCAGAGGCTTTCTTTGTCCATTCTCGTGCCTCAGTTTTTACCTCATTCTGACGAAAAAGATTTGACAATGAATTCCTAAGCAAGTTATCAGGATTGTCTTTCACAACCTTTACCAAAATCTTAACAACTAACTAACTAACAGGAACTAAAAGTGAATTCAGTAAATTGACAACATTACTGCACAATGACTGAAAATAGGAAGAATAATTTATCTTTCATTTGTGTTCCTGCACATGACAGCTGGAGTGACTTTAACCTCCTATGACAGGGTGGGCAAACTATGGATGTTTTCTCCTGCCTGCAGCAGACTGACATTAATTACAGACCTAAAAATAATTGAGGTCACAGGCTTCCAAATTATGGAATTAGTACATATACTTACTGTGTTTTGGCATCTATTTTACTTGAAGCACCAGCTCTACTTAAAATGATTACATTTTTATAAGGGCTGTCAAACAAATTTAAAAAAAATAAAATAAAAAATGACTCAATCTCACAGGTATGCGCCGGTCATGCATGGATGTGATTTACGTTTGTTTTTCCCCCTTCCCTTATCAACGACCAGCACCTCTAAATTTATATATCCCCGTATGGCACTTGGGCCAAAAAGGTTTGCCCACTCCTGGTCCTGTATGAAAAGTGTCGTGCTGAGATGTATAATGTATGACAGCCATACATTAAAAAATGGTTCAGTGAGTTAACAGAACTGAACTAAACTGACTCGAGTGCGTGTATAGCTGTGTTTCAGTTTAGTGGGTGGGACAATGCAGTTGGAGCTCTGGTCCAAAAGTGATCACCACTAGTGGCTGCAGAGGGTGCTGCTGCTCAGCAAATGTTAGGTATTGTTGCTTTGCATACATTTAGAAATATGGTTTCACCTTGTCAGCATTGTCCTCTTGTTTGTTCAATGCATCCACAGGCTTTGCTTCTTTTTTCTCTTTTGGTTCCTTTGTCTCTTTAATGTCCCAACTTTCCTCCTTCTTTTCCTTTTTGACTTCTTTTTTGATTTCTTTTTCTTTGATCTCCCTCTCCCCTGATGAAGAAACCTCCTCCTGCTCAGGCTCCTCTTCCTCTTCATCCTCCTCATCATCCTCCTCCTCCTCTTCCTTCATCACCACCCTGTCTGCTCGGCTCGGTCTGCTTGGAGGCTTTACCGGTGCCGTTTCCTGAACGAGACAAAGCACATCGCACATAAACGTCCAACTCAAATACAAAAATGAAAAAAAAAAAAACTTATATTGTTAAATATTGTATCTCAAAATACCTTTTCCTCCTTGATGATATCCTCATCATCGTCATCATCATCTGACCCCTTGTCTGATGGGGGATCCGAGGATGGACTCTTTATTACTTCGTCCATCTTTGTTGGCTTCGGAGTTTTGCTTTTCTTACTTCTTGGTTTCCTCTTCCGTGAATTAGCCTGTATTTATGAAAGAAAGCGAAAGGGGACATTTTAATTAAACTATATCAGGTACGGCTAGCACTCATTAGCATTCACAATTATTTCCTTTCAGTGATTCTTGAGAAAAGGGACACAACATGTCCTACACATGAATTATTTTCAAAAGACTTTGAAAGTTGAATTAGTAAGACTTTTGTAAAATCATGAAATGGATTTCATATATATTTGTACAATTGCACTGCTATTTGTTAAAAGACCAGCACTGTTACCTAAATATGTAGAAATTTGGCTGTCCTCTATGGAAGCAAATGTGTGCCATTATCCAAAATAAAATGCACTAACAGAAATGCTTTTTCATTTACAAAATGGAGCTGCATTTTGTGACTCAAATAAAATGAATAATCAATATAGGGCCCTATGATTTCCGTGTTAACGGAATCGCGGACGGAATCGCGGAATTGGCCAATAAAAACGGAATCTAATGTTAAACGCGGAATATCGCGGAAATTGACATAATGTGACTGAAATGCTGTCATCGTGAGGAGAAGGAACGTTTGTCTGGAGAAATGTTCCGGGGAACGCTCATTCGTGGCACCACCCTTGCATCTCCTCACAAACACTCACCCAGGGTTTCCCCCAGTGCGTGTTGCTTGTTTATTTACTTTATATACACTTTTTTTTTCTAAACCGCGGAACAAGTGCGCTGCGCACGCATGTAACCGGCGAGCGTCCCCTTGTCCAGGTGCCGATTGAAACCCAAGTCACACCATCAAATACGCCATTATTACGGTCATATTGTTATTGTCAATAAAGATGTTATATTTAGGAATGCACCGATAATTCGGCGGCCGAAACACGGCGAGTAAACTGCACATCGCCTGTTAAATGCTGGCGTGTCTCTGCGCGAGTTGTAGGGGTAATATTGCGTGTAGAGAAACGATCCAGTCGGATACGGAGAAGCGCACGGCGCAGGAGAGTGAGAACAGTACAGCGCAGGAGAGGGAGAACAGTACAGCGCAGGGGCGGTGCGCAGAAATCCGTCTGCACCAGATGAGGGGGCACTACCACTTTTTTATTTATGTTAATTATTTTACTTTTAAATGTGATCAGCATTGCATGGCTTGTTTTAAGATTCACTGGCATTTACTTAATTAGGATTTAACTTAAGTCAAAACAATTGAACAATTGAGAAGTCAGTGGATTCAAGAAGAAAGTGGACATTTCAGTGGACATTTTATTCACTGACACAAAAAGCACACATTCTATGGTGGTAAAGTAAGTATAAAAGGTACAAAAAAACAGAATAAAAAAAATAAAACGGAAAAAACGGAATTCTAAAACGGAAAAAACGGAATTTGGAAAAAAATAAAACGGAATTTGGAAAAAAATAAAACGGATTTCATAGGGCCCTATCAATATTTCAAAATTCATTTTCACCTTCAAGACTCCTCATTCTGTGACTTAATTAAAATGATAAAGCAAATGACATTTAAGATTATTTCTTTCTTTCAATGTCACCCGCTTCCACGAAATGAGTGGCCATCAACACCGAAGGAGACGAAGACAGTGCCACGCAATCAAAACAATTGAAGTTTGTTAAAGGGATAGTTTGGAATTTTGAACATAAGACCTATTTTCCAACTCAGCCGGAGTGATGGAGACGTCTGGAGACTTTTTCAAGAAATTTCATTCAGTTCTTCTAGTTGCCGAGTTCGCTGATGCTATGGCTAGCGCAAGTCAATGATACATGTTAGCATGGCATTAAAAACACTCATACCGACTCCACAGTGCACCCGAGGCAAATCGATTGTAACGGCAGACTATCGATTTTGTTCCTTGCTGTTTTATTTAGTTTTATTTGTACTCTTTATTCCAACATCAACCTGCCAAATATGGACTACAGATGGAAATTAGCCCCTGGGCTATAATCTGGCGCATTTACATGTAATTTTGTATATGTTCATTAATGTGCATTGTCCTGAAATAATAAATAAAAAATAAAAATAAAAAAATAAAAATTGTTTGCAAGATTAGGTTGCATTTATATTTAAAAGAAGACAATGTTACTACAAGCAAATCAAATAATCTTTTTTTCTTTAGGTGAACTTGAAAGACTGTTCAGATTCTTATGGGTGACATCACTAACAGTTTCCACCTGGATGTGAGAAACACAGAAGTGTGCGTTGCATGTTTTCTAGTGCAGTTTAGGTTTTGGTTGAGATTACTGAAAAATTTTACTTTCAGAGCCACTGTCCTGACTCATTGCCTGTCAGAGAGGCTGACGAGGGATTTTTGTGCAGAGGCAATTTGCTGGCTCACTGTAACACTGCCCTGATTAGCATGACTTGCACTGGGCCACCATAATTAGGGTTCGAGCATGAGGTGCTATTGAAATTGAAGGAGTTATGTTATCATTAATATCTATGCTTTTCATGAGATAATTTGTACAATGAAAAGAGCCCATAAGTAGCAGCAGTATACAGTGATGATTGTATCGTTGGTTAGTGATGTTGATTACGTGAGTTACTGTCAGACTTACCGTCCCTGCTTGTTTCTGTGCTTCTTTTTTGGCCAGGTCTTTGCTCAGTAACTTGATGAGGTAGTCTGCTCTAGTCTGTAGCTGTTTGGCCTGTGGCTTCTTGTCAGGGTCATCTGGTAGGAGCTGATCAAATGCGGACACACTTGTCGTTATTGTACAACCTTTACTTATATTTTTTATATCTTTTATAGTTACAGATAAATGTATCCATGTTTTGTACAAAAGTGTGCATGCGTGTACTTGAACTGACCTTGTGTGTGAGATTGAGGTCCGGGTCCATCTTGATCATTTCCCAGCTGCCATAACCGTACTCATAGATTCCTATGAGAAGGCTAGAGTCATCTTCCTTCCCCCACTCAATGTCAAAGTGTGCTGCCTTTGAATGGCATGGAATCATGTACCTAATCATAAACAGACAATAACAATCCAGAGGAGAGTAAGACGACAAATAGAAGCCTGTAAAATGCCCTGGTTTCCTATATTCATTAGCATAAAATAAAACAGACCGACAATGAAACTCTGCAACAACATTGTGCACCACTATTGCTTTTTAGTTTGAAATTCCTGACTGGAACCGATATTAATGATTATTTAATATCGGATTATTAAAGTGATAGTTCGGAATTTTGGACATAAGACCTATTTTCCAACTCAGCCGGTGTGATGGAGACGTCTGGAGACGTTTTCAAGAAATTTCTTTCAGTTCATCTAGTTGCCGAGTTCGCTGATGCTATGGCTAGCGCAAGTCAATGATACAAGTTAGCATGGCATTAAAAACACTCATACCGACTCCACAGTGCACCCGAGGCAAATCGATTGTAACTGCAGACTATTGATGTACATATCTGTGTTGATAGAATGTTTGAAATAAAACTAACCTTGCAATTTGAAGGATTTACGTCTCAGCAGCAGCAGCAGCAGAGCGTCATACTTCCGGCAGCGGCGGACTGATTCCGCTGCCGGAAGTATAGTGCTGAGAAAGTAGTCCCTCAAAAATTCATGCGATGCAACGTTAGTTTTGTTTCAAATATTATTCTATCAACACAGATATGTACATCGATAGTCTGCCGTTACAATCGATTTGCCTCGGGTGCACTGTGGAGTCGGTATGAGTGTTTTTAATGCCATGCTAACTTGTATCATTGACTTGCACTAGCCATAGCATCAGCGAACTCGGCAACTAGAAGAACTGAATGAAATTTCTTGAAAACGTCTCCAGACGTCTCCATCACACCGGCTGAGTTGGAAAATAGGTCTTATGTTCAAAATTCCGAACTATCCCTTTAAGTAGGACAGGCCATTTATATTATTATTATTATCATTACTATAATTACTATTATTATTTTTATTATTATTAATAATAATAATAATAATAATAATAATAATAATAATAATAATAATAATAATAATAATAAGGGTTAGTATAATATTATAATAGTGTAAATAGTAGTGTAAATTCACAGTTTCAATTACAACCCCTGGCAAAAATTATGGAATCACCAGTCTTGGGGGATGTTCATTCAGTTCTTTACTTTTGAAAAGAAAAAGCCGATCACAGACATGACTCAAAACTTAAGTCATTTCAAATGGCAACTTTCTGGCTTTAAGAAACACTCGGAATTAAGTGAATCCATAATTTTTTTCCTCTGCTTGGTCTAAAAAAGTAACTCTTACTGACTACCACAATAGTTTTTCTTGATTTCTTTTAGTGCTTCTTTACAAAATTAAAAAACTGAATGACCATCCTCCAAGACTGATGATTCCATCATTTTTTGCCAGGGGTTGTACAAACGACAAACTGGCTGAGTTTAATGCTAGTTAGAATATAGTATTTTCTATGAAGATGAGTTGGATTTTTGCAGCAGTGGTGGCAGAGCCTCACAGAGTCGTGTAGCACTGCTGTGTCTAAGGAGCACCTGAACATTATTTACATAATTATACAGCAGTGCATATTTTGTTATACGGAACAATATACTTCCATCCATCGTCTACAGCTTTATCCTCCACATGAGGGTCACGGGGGGAGCGGTGCCAATCTCAGCTCATAGGGCAATAGGTGGGGTCACACCCTGGGCAGTTTACCAGTGACAATGTACTTCATTTTAAGTCATATTTATTACATACTTATTTTTATTTTAATGTGAGTTTATTTCTACACATTTTTTCTTGGACATGTTGATAATGTCGTTTTGGTATTACTTACCTGAAAAAAAAAAAAAAAAAAAATAGAGACATACATATATCATATATTGGACTGATACTTTTTCATGTTAAAGCAGTTCTAACCCAGTTTAATTACTCCTAACTGCAATTAGCATTTATTGAAATTCCTTTCCCAACATTCACTGTCTATTTACTTAATAGTGTTCTTGCTCACATTAATAAGAACACCACAATTTCTGTGTTGTCATGTAAAATATAGTGTTTGTTCATAAAATGTAAGTTGGCTGACCAGACTTTAAGACAGTGAACAACAGATAATTGTGTCATGCATCACGAGCCTTACTTTTTTCTCTCCTCTGGGTCGGCAGGAATGGCCTTGT
Source organism: Microchirus variegatus (assembly GCF_963457635.1). Lineage (NCBI taxonomy): Eukaryota > Metazoa > Chordata > Actinopteri > Pleuronectiformes > Soleidae > Microchirus > Microchirus variegatus. The sequence goes on along the minus strand of NC_139817.1, from coordinate 18,679,137 downwards.
GGAGTGGAGCCAGCTCTTCCTCATGAGAGATAACAAGTTTGGCGTTCACCTGGACTCCAGAGATCCTAAATGTCGGGCCTTTTACCTTACCTCGCCTGCCTCCTGATGACCAAACAAAATCGATCAAGTTCCAGACTTTGTCATTTCATTTTGAAGTTAAAGTGCATGGCAATTTACCATCATTTACAAAATGCCATGCTAATTGTAATTTTAGCCTTTATCCCCTGCGTTAGACACATGAAACACATATTTACACTGGGATCTGATGAGGAAAGATTATTTTAATTCATATAAAACAGGAAAATGGTTACCTGAGGTTTTGTCTGGTCCACAGGGGTTTTCTCGTAGTGTTCTCACACAGCCATTATGAACGGTTTCTGCCAAGCGTTTCAGGTCATGTTCAGACTTATCTACAAGTTCAGCATCACGAGCAATGGCATCCAACCTGTGTGATAAGGAGATGCATGCTGAGCAGACTGTGCGTTGCCGTTGCCATTGCCAATAAGAAATAATCAGTAAATCTGATGTTGCTTACCTTTCCAGAGGTCCACCAAACTTTTTGTAACTCTTTACAAACCTGAAAGTAGTTCACAGAGAAATTAATGACAACGTTGGAAGGAATATTTACTTAGCTTATAGCTACTGTGAGAAATAGGTTGCTTATATAATCACCTCCGGATCTCGGCATCGCTGAAACCCTTGATATTCTCTCGTGGTATGGTCCTGGGTCGCCCTCGCTTCTTTGGCCTCTTTCGGTCTGAGGGTGAATCACTGTCAGAACCAGAGTATCTCCTGTTTCTGCTTTGTCGGCCCCCAGAATTAAAGCTTATCTGTTCACAGAAACCAAAAAAATTAGGTAGCTCATCAAGAGTCCAAACTTGCCTCACATACAAATCACAGTCCTTCTGCAAACTAAAAATGCTCTTAATTATTTTTTTGACATGAGAGTACCTGTTTGGCACAATTCCTCATACGTGGTAGCATGTATATTTCTTCAAGCTCCTTCTGTCTCTCCTCTTCCTCCATCCGCCTCCTCTGCTCCTCAGGAATAATAGTCTCCCAACTCAGATGACTGCGCTCAGAATCCATGTCTATTTCCTCATCCTCCATTACAGAGAAGTTGGCTACCTACAGGTCATGGGAACAAACAAGTGTAATGTTAACTTGCTGAAAAGATGACAACAATAGTGGATTTGTGAAACCAGCTTCTGAACTCAAGTATTATTTTAACCTTGAACTGAGACAGAAGCTCTTCTCCAACTGTGGAGGGTCCAGGGTCATTCTCTCTGGTCTCTGCTCTTTTCAGGATCTCGTCAATGTCCATTTCCTACGGAACAGGTCTTGTTATATTATATATTATACAGTGGGGCAAAAAAGTATTTAGTCAGCTACCAAATGTACAAGTTCTCCTACTTAAAATGATGACAGAGGTCTGTCATCATTTTAAGTGGGAGAACTTGCACAATACTTTTTTGCCCCACTGTATGTATATACATTACACACACGCCAAAATATATATATACCTCAGACATAACTATAATAATGCACATACCTGAGGCTCCTGTTCTTCTCCCTCTGGCTCTTTGAAAAGCTCCTCAGCACCGAACTTCAGAATGGCAGAAAGCTCCTCCTTATTGAAAGGCGCTGAACTGTAAAAGCATTATAATTGGTGAAATAACAACAAAAAACAATGGCCTTTCTGAGAACCCTACAAATGCCATCAGGCCGTACCCAACAGGATACCCAGCTCCGAGAACAGGCTAGGTCATGTCCCGCCTCGACGAGCTCCACTAACAGGCCTCCCGACCTGTGCTGTGAAACCACTACAGGAGGCCCAGAACGCAGAAGCACATCTGGTCTTCAATCAGCCAAAAAGGGCATGTCATCCCTCTATTCCTTGAGCTTCACTGGCGAAATTCAACTGATGCTAGCCTACAAAGTGCTCCATGGGTCTGCTACCACCTACTGAAATGTTCACATAAAGCCTTATGTTACCCCTCAACTACACAGGTCATCCAAGGATTGTTGTCTGACGGTGCAAACACCTTGCACAAGACAATCCAGGCTCTTTTCATGTGGTGGAATGGCCTACCAAGCGCTACCAAAACAGGGGTGTCCCTGTCTATCTTCAAGAAACCCAGCTCTTCCAAGATACTTACTTAAATGTACTTAAATGTAAATGCTATAGCTGAAATCCTGGGCATTTTTGGGGGTGAAAATAAAGCCTTGTCTTGGCAATAGGGCTGCTACGATTAGTCGACTATTAAAATCGTCGACAACTAATTCAATAGGCCACGCGTAATTTTTTAAACTTTGTTTTCTCTCTCAAAACTGCCTGCGTCTGCCTCTATGTCTGCTTCCCTGTCCTTCATACACATGCGCAGTAGTGGTAATCTGGGTCAGTCGTGATGTCACCGGAAGTTATACCAGACGGGCTCCCGGTGGCAACGGAGATCAAAAGTGTGGGAGCATTTTAAAAAAAGGAAAAAAGTGTGCAATGCAATATCTGCATATAACATGCAATGCACAAGCACCTGAAAAGGAAGCACGTTGTCGCTGACAACCGCGATGAAGAGGGAACACTTCAACCTGAAAGCTAATGATTGTTATATAAGAGCAGCGGCATGCAGGTGCGATAAACTGTATGTTATACATTCAATTTACATATGATCCGATTAGTCGACTAATCCAAAAAAAAAATAGTCAGTGATTAGTCGACTATCAAAATAATCGTTTGTGGCAGCCCTACTTGGCAACACCATCATTAAGGAGGTGCTCAATGAGCACAGGATTACTAGTTTAGAGGGAAGTGGACACAAATGAGGGAATATAATCGAGCAGCACAATGTGGTAAATATTTCTTGCCTGGACGGAGCAGCACCAGTATGAAGGACAGTTTTCCCGGTGGTGTCCATCCTCTGAATGACCAGGTGGTCCAGCACCATTTTCTTCTTTGCTCTCTCTATAATGTCCTCTTCGACTGATCCCTTTGTCACTAGACGGTAGATATTCACCTGCCAGTGAACAAGCAAACAGTGAGATCCCAGGTATGCTTTACTTTATTAATATGTTGATACAAAACATCATCTTGAAAATATTATACATTATTTTAAGAAAAAAAAAAAAATCAACAGTTTAATCAAGCTAAGGATGTAGTGCGACAAAGACAGGCAACCGGACAACTTGCAGAGTCCAAGTATACATGAGGAGAAAATCCATTTATTGCCCGTGTACGTCTCTCCAACTGCATAGATGGTGCTGTATCTCTCTATGAGCTAGTGCTCATTGAATTAGTTTCCTGCAAACAGTGAGCACAACTTTGAGTTGGATTGTGCCCAAAAGGCAATTTTCCCATTGACCACAATAGTAAAAGAGACGCATTGATTATGGCATGGATTAAAATCATATTCTTAAGAGCTGCCACTATTTCCCTCTCCCTGTCTGTGTCTCACTCAACTTCAACCTGACCCGCCTGTTTCCTGCTTTCTCCCAGAGTCTGAACAGCACAATCTGTCACAAAAAAATGAAAAATAATGGCTCAATTATTTAGAGATTTAAACTGCAGCAGAATGATGTATTCTATAGAGAATGCTGAAAACATGCTCTGACTAATCTTCCCCCCACCACTTACAAGAGTAACAAACTGCAGTACAGAGTGTGTTAATGGGTGCAGCAATCCAGACCGTTAAGGCCATGGTTTACTTCCGCTCACCCAACATGCATCATGCAAATAACACGATTTGCATTATAACTTTGTAATGCACGCGCAGCACAGATATTGGAACCGCGTGAAAAGACCGCATTGGGTACGCGTGGACAACTAATGCACAAACAGAACCTCCGTCCCACCTGTATGTGGAGTATTAAGCCCTGCTCACAAAGCAGGAAAAAACATTTCAACAACAGAAAAAGCAGTTGCCAAGGATAGTCATCTGAGCCTCGACCTGGTGACCCTCGAACCAGCCGACACCCTAAATCCCCTTCCTGATGGACCGTTCAGCTGATGAGCTGCTCAAACCAGACGTGTCTGAGGAAGTTGTAGCATCATTCTCTTCTTCACTTCAATTCTTTGGTAGGAATGCATCCTATTGCGTCCAGACTTGTACCGCCACCAAATGGTGAAGTGGTATACTACAGGACCCTGACACGCGAGTATAGCAGGTTCTGCGGATATGCGGCACGCATGTGTGGAAGTTTGCCAGGGCCTTAGAGCTACTCTAGACTTCTGTCACAAAACAAACCACAGTGCAGCAGTCATTTACCAGTGCTGAATGAACGTGGTGCAGTATTACAAAGGAAGTTGTTTGTTGTTCAACACACAGGAATAAGAACTTTTGTTCTACCTTCTAAATTTTAATTTAAGAGCAAGACAGTTACGACCAAGACCGGCCGTTCCAATTAACGCTGTTTTTTAGTGGATATCTGCGTCATTATCAGCTCTACATATGGCTCTGACATTTTGTTATTACTTAACTGAAAAAATATATTTAAATATATATCTTACATCGCCATTCAACTAAAAAAACAAAAACAAATCTGGGGGGGGTGAGTACAATAGAGGCAGCTGCTTTTGTTAAAGCTCTGAGGTGTTATCTTCTGCTTAGAGTAAGTGAAATTTACTTAATAAAATCTTTAGTCTTTGGGTTTTGCATTTTACTTAGTGTCTGTATGTATCTACATTTGTGATCTATTGTTAACATAGCTGACACATGGCACCATGCTTACCTGTCTCTTCTGTCCAATTCTGTGGGCTCTGGCCTGAGCCTGCAGATCATTCTGAGGATTCCAGTCAGAGTCAAAGATGACTACAGTGTCAGCTGATGCCAGATTGATACCCAGACCACCCGCACGTGTCGAAAGCAAGAAGCAGAAATCCTGGGCACACAAGTGGATGGTGTGAATAAGGAACAGGCCTAGTTTTATTCAAATAAATAAACTGCTTTACCCTTTTCTAAAGTGCTTTGCAAAAGTCACCACCAGCATTGTTGTTTTTTATGTCTGCCCAATGCTGTGATCATTGGCATCTAGACTGGAATGCTGTGACTGAAAGTTGGTCTTATATATAGTAACTGTCATTGAGTTAATCTCAAAAGAGCAACATTTGAGATTTGCTCAATGACAATATGAAATAGTAGGGCAAAGTAACAGAAACAACTCCAGGTTTGAGGTCCAGGGCTGTGCTGTTGTTCAAGTGTAGGGGGAGATCACACTAAACCTGCAGAAGCTGCTTTTTGCCTGAATAATGTGTTACTTTGAAACTGCATTTCCTATACACGTTTCCTATATTTTATGGATGTGTTGCAATGAAGTGTTTAAAAAAATATTATACTGTATGGTCATTATAGTATCGCTACAACAAATCTAATGGTGGCCAAATACTTTTGCATATAGATGATAGAACTTACCTCTGAGCCCTCAGCATTAAAGTGGTCCAACGCCTGCTTCCTCATCTCTCCCTTGATTGAACCGTCTAATCTCTACACACATAGACAACATTTGAAATTCAGAATTTTATCAATGGGTGTACAGCAGTCTCACAAAGTGTTCAGACCACCAATCTTTGTGCATACTTTGCATTGTTCATGTCTGGTGTTTACCAAATGGCATTTCATTTTCTGCCCAGAGATGAGATGTATCAATGTATACAATTTCACAATATCATGAAATCAAAAGTATTGTCGATATCAGACAATAGGAGGATTGGGCAAAATGGTTTTGTTTCACCTGGGTTAGGGTTAAGGTTGCCATTTTATCCATGACTCCTTCACAGCAAGAAAGAAATTTCAAAATCATTTTTGAAATCTAAATGATAGCACTGGGAGATAAAAAACATAAAAAATATAATCTCCCAGTAAATATGTCTCCAATTTTATTATGGTGAGCCTAATGAAGTGCTTAGAGAGAGTATGTATACTTGATGTGTGATAATCAAGAGAGTGGGTCTACCTGAAAGAGGAATTGTCTACTCCTCAGATAATCAGCCAGGATATCCAGCATCCGTACCATCTGGGAGAAAATGAGAACTCTGTGGCCTCGCTCCTTCAAACGCAGCAGAAGTTTGTCCAACAGAACCAACTTCCCACTGCTGCGGATTAGGTGCTGTAAGAGTAAAGAGGGGCTTATAATTATTGTTGAATCTCCAAGTAATGCCAGGTCATATAGAGGGAAGGAAGAAAAATTCATTGTAGGGCTGAGTATTGCTCACATTTGATTTGATTTTCAATTTGATTTGATTCAATATCAGTTAATTTTAAGATATTTCAGTTTGTGCTTGTTATGAAAGAGATCTGCAAAATGTACAAAATGTTGACCTCTCTTACCTGACATTAAAAATACTAAAACATTTAATTGAGCCCAAAGTAATTAAATCAAGGCACTTTTGATTTAATATGACCACACAGCACAACTGCAAAACAGTCGTAGGTGATAATTCAAACTAACCGTACACTAAACGCGCTTACACTTTAAAATATTTGCCCTAGAAATGTATCATTAAAGTAATTACCAAGTAGCACAACTTTGCCATGGATATATGCCGTCTTTGCTCAAGGGGAAAATGTGTGATGTTATGTCAATTTAAGATGACAGTGGAGGACACAATCAAACTAAACCAATGAACTTCTGGCTCCATGTAAAATTTTACTTTACAACACTTTCTATATGTGCCTCCCATTTTTTAGGGAACCAAAAGAAATGGGACAAAGGAAACAATAATAAATCAAACATTCATTGTTTAATACTCTGGGTTTCATCCCTGGTGATGCTCTGCTAGTTCTCTACTGCACTGGTCTTCAGTTTCTGCTTGTTCTCGGGACATGTTGCCTTCAGTTTGGTCTTCAGCAAGTCAAATGAATGCTCAATCGGATTCAGGTCAGGTGATTGACTTAGCCATTGCATAAGATTCCACTTATTTGCCTTAAAAAACTCTTTGGTTGCTTTTGCAGTATGCTTTGGGTCATTGTCCATCTGCACTGTGAAGCACCGTCCAATGAGTTCTGAAGCATTTGGCTGAATATGAGCAGATAATATAGCTTGAAACACTTCAGAATTCATCCTGCTGCTTTTGTCAGCAGTTACATCGTCAACAAATACAAGGGAACCAGTTCCATTAGCAGCCATACATGCCCACACCATGAGACTACCACCAACATGCTTCACTGATGAGGTGGTATGTATTGGATCATGAGCAGTTCCTTTCCTTCTCCACACTCTTCTCTTCCCATCACTGTGGTACAAGTTGATCTTCGTCTCATCTGTCCATAGGATGTTCTTCCAGAATTGTAACAGCTTTTTTAGGTGTCGTTTGGCAAATTCTAATCTTGTCTTCCCGTTTTTGAGGCTCACCAATGGTTTACATCTTGTGGTGAACCCTCTGTATTCACTCTGGTCAAGTCTTCTTTTGATTGTTGAATTTGAAACACATACACCTACCTCCTGGAGAGTGTTTTTGATCTGGCCAACTGTTGTGAAGGGGTTTTTCTTCACCAGGGAAAGAATTCTTCTGTCATCACCACAGTGGTTTTCCATGGTCTTCCAGGTCTTTTGGTGTTGCCGAGCTCACTGGTGCATTATTTATTTTTAAGAATGTTCCAAACAGTTGATTTAGCCACCTAATGTATTTGATATTTCTCTGATGGGTTTGTTTTGATTTTTCAGCCTGATGATGGCTTGCTTCACAGTCACTGACAGTGACATCACTTTGGATCTCATATTGAGAGGTAACAGCAACAGATTCTAAATGTAAATGTCACTCCTGGAATCAACTCCAGAACTTTTACCTGCTTAATTGAAGATGACATAATGAGGGAACAGCCCACACCTGTCCATGAAATAGCTTTTCAGTCAATTGTCCCATTACTTTGGTCCCCTAAAAAGTGGGAGGCACATATAGAAAGTGTTGCAATTCCTACACCATTCACTTTTGGATGTAAATACCCTCTAATTGAAGCTGAACGTGTGAGTTAAAGCACATCTTGTTCGTTTTCAAATTTCAAATCCATTGTAGTGGTTTATAGAGCCAAAATGAAGAGAATTGTGTCAATGTCTGAATATTTATGTACCCGACTGTATATCTGGAGTTAAAAGTATATCCAACAGTCAGAAATTAGATCAACCTTGATGCTGCAAAAAAACAGACCTGTAAGGCTTCCACTCTGTTGAAGAACTCATTGTCCTCTGGAGGCTTGATAAGGTAACAGTGGTTACAACACTTCTTCAGCTCCATCATGATGTTCAGGAAACCTGAAGTACTGCCTTTGGTACCTTTACTCAAAGCCTTGTAGTTCCTGGTCAGGATCCATCTTATCAAACAATCACAAACACACAACCCTTTAAAAACTGCGAGGAAAAATCTTAGTAATACTACTTAATAAGCTTATTAAGACAACAAACCACATAATTTGAATAAAAGTTGAGTCCAGCTCTTACTTGTAATACTGTTTCTGGATAGCACTCATCTCTACTCTGAGGATCTGCTCCACTTTGGCAGGAAGTGATTTCTCTACATCCTTCTTGACTCTGCGCAGAAGGAAAGGTTCCAGTTCTTTGTGCAGACTGGTGTAGCCCGAATCTCTACCTTTACCATGGTCCTCCTCAAACAAATCCCAAGAGTGAAACCTTGAGAAACAAACACAACACGTGAGGTTATAGTGATACTGTCTGCTTATGTTCAACTTCCTTTTTTATCCACAGAAGATGCTTTCTCTATTACTTTGTAAAAGAAGGGTTTCATGGGTTTGTATCATGTAATGTTTCATGCTGGTACACTGCCATATATCACATTCATATCACATGCTCCTAGTGCTGGTTGGTATACTGGAACAAACTGAAAACCTGTATTTATTTATTTTTATAATATAAGTTTTCCGTGTAACACAAGACATGAAAACTATAGAAAAACAGAATATTTCTGAGCTGCACATATGCTTCAGGCTTAGCTGAATAAGTAACTGGTAGTAATCGCAGGAATGATCAAATTACTTCACCATCTTCGCAGAAACCTTGTTTGAGAGTAAGATAAGTAGTTAGTGCGACTAACAAAAATGGCCAGTGAGGCATTCAGCACAGGTGTCTTGCTTGCTGAATAAAGCAAAAGAGTCACCACAGCAACCCACTTTGCTGGCAGCTCTGACCATTAGCAAATTTACAGAGGTACCATTAGAGTACAATATTAACCAGTGGTTGAAATGGACAGGCAAGTACCAGCACTTACACAAGATGCTGCTACTCCATTCAGATTATCTGTCAAATGCATTATTATGGTCCAGAATAATCATTTACCAGGTGATCATTTACTTCTTGACGTTCACACTCACGAGAGTCTAGTGTTTGTTTCGAGTGTCTAATTTTTATTGTTAAACAAGAACAATATCTGTCAGGCAGATGATTATCTGTGGCGCCCCCTAAAGGGAGAAGCCAAAAGAAGAAAGAAGAAAAAGAACAGATCTATTCACATTTTGCATGAATGTTTAGCTAAATCCACTGACTTCTTGGCGCATTTGTGTCAAACGCCAAATAAAATGTGTGCTTGAAGTAGGGGCTGGACGATATATTGAAAATGTATCGTTATCGAAATGTAAGACGATTATCGACGTAATTTTGTCGATGTTGATATATTCGATAATTTAAAAAAAGAAAATAAAAGTAGTTTTTGGCTGTGTATGTATGTAGGCAGGCTACCGGCATGTTCATGTCCCTTTAAGACACTCGGCTGTGTACAGTGTGTGTTGTCATGTGACTCCACACCCTCTGTAACAAGCAGTGAAAGAGACGGTGAAGAAAGACAACGTGGCGGGTGCGGTAGCAGTTTTGCCAACATGCCGACTTTGTCGCTAAATCTGGTGACTTTCCGACTCCTCCTAGCGACTTTTTTGCCAAAAGCGACTTGTGACAAATCTACCGACTTTTGGTGTTATTGGAGTCTTTTGTGGTGTTTGGAAACTCTCACGTGAAAGCACATCTCCCTCTCAACAAGCAGCGGGTGCTGCCCGAGCCCGATTTAAACCCGACATTTTTTTTAATACTGAGCCGTAAATGTACACGTACGTCCACCGCACAGCGGGAGCTTGTTGTACCTGCTGTCACAGTCTAATTTACAACTATAACAGAGCCGCTGAGATCCGCATATGTTGCTAATGACGATACGCTTCCTGGTTTTTAAATGACGAGTTCGCGGTCAGGTCAAGGGCTCAGGAAGTGTCTCTGCAGTCAGAGCAGAGCGCAGTGTAAATGTTTCTTCACTCAGTCTCACAAAATAAATCCCTGCATTTGATACATATCGGACATTAAACACACAAACACACACATACATGGTCAATTATGCAAATTAGGCTATGAAGTCATCAAGCGTCGAACTTCTCGTTCATTTATCGCTATTGAAGTGAGCTGCTCAATATATTGTGATATTGATTTAAGGCCATATCGCCCAGCCCTACTTGAAGTTTAAATAATTGTTGGAAATGTTAAAGGGGAACTCCAGACTTGGCTTTTGAAGCCGACTCCGCCCAAAGCCTGATTTTGAAAATCTTCAAAAAGTGGACAGGGAGTAGTTGGGAGGGGTGAGTGAGCACCGCTGGGGTGTGATCATCAAGTGACAGCAAGCACAAACACAGTGGCAGCATTTCAATAAGTTCACACACTCACACGTCACACATGAAATTTCTCACACTGATAAGTGATAAAAGTCACCGCACATAAATTAGTAATCTATGAATCGATGACCCAAAGGCAGTTTGCTCTGCGTAGTTCATTCAAACAGCTGTCATGAATAAGCAGCCGATCAGAAAATGTTTATTCACCGTTACTGGCCAGAATGGACGTGCAGTGCTCTGGTTTACAGCTCCGCAGCCTGCTTCCATGCGGCTACACAGCTGGAGTAGCGAGATAATGTTTTTTAGGAGTTCTTCTTGCACAGAAATACTCTAATACTGTAAATGTTGTAAACAAAACAAACGGAGAAGTCTTTCTACTGATCTAATAAACATTAGCACGCTGAGATTGCAAGGAATTTTTCTGTGATGTAGTAAAGTAAAATACATTGTGGCGTCAACACAGGGGCTCGAATTTTCTCTTTATATTGTTGTAGGAACTGAGAGATAAATAAAGTATGTGAAAATATAAATGCAAAGAAGAATAAAATACTGTAAATAACTTTTTTTTAAAAACTATACATTGCACTGTAAATAAATCACATTATAAACAAAATATAAAGTATAGAAGTTAAATAGTTTTCTTGTGGTACTAAACCCACAGCAGGAAATTCCTCATCAGCACTTTGAAGCACTGCTTCTACTAGTTAGCGTGTGTGTATGTACATATACATATGTGTGTGTATGTATATATATATATATATATATATATATATATATATACATACACAAATATATATATATATACACATTTATATATGATTACTCTATGATTTCTATTGCTGTGTTTATATTTATAGTGTATATAGTGTTTGCAAAATACCTACATATCACATATCATATATCTGAATATTCTATTACTGTTAATCCCACTATGACTATTAAAATACGCCGAACCATGTGTTCTGTATCATAGCTGCACGTTTGACGTTTGCAGCAAAAAAAACCTGCGTGAAAATAAGTTTTGAATTCAGAGTTACGATTGAAAAAGTGCGAATTGAGCTGCCAAACAGATAGACAGAGTGGAGCGGGCGACCGGTCCAAAATGGCGGCCCCACGGCTCGTCAGCGCCAATAGGCAGTAGCGGTCGATGGGGCGTCTACTGTTATGTCTATGGTCGGGAGCCCCCCTATCTGCTCGGGGCCCCAAGCAGTTTGCCACCGCCTTGCCTGTTCATTAACTGCACGTCTACCCGTAGCGCGATGAAAGTGAGAAAGTGCGTTAATGCGTTATAAAAAATGTACGTGTTAATTCCACAAATTAATCATCTTGCGTTAACGCGTTAATTTTGACAACCCTAAAAATAACATTTTATTTATATAGCCCACAATTACAAAACACAGTTTGTCTCATGGGGCTTATCCAGGGAAGGCAGTACATACACCCATTTCTTAACACAAAATACGCAATTCGAATACTTTACACAACATTACCAACTGTTGGACCTGGATCCGTGAATAATATTTAGATAACCATATACACTAGTTTTTACCTGAAAAAAAGTAGTTCAGAGGTTTAGTTACTCTTTAAAGGTCCCCTATTGTGCAAAATCAACTTTTTAATCTTTTAGTACTTATATTTGGGACTCAGTGGGCCATACCAGTCCCCAAAATGTAAAAAACAAGACTCAGTCATGTTTTAGTGGTTCCACTTTGTGTAAGTATAGGCGATAAAACACGCGATGTTTACACCTCCCGACCAAATGTCGACAGTGCGTACATTCCACCGTGAATGTTGGCACCCCGCCAGGCAGAGTACTTCACAGCTCCACCGTAGCTCCCCCTTGTCCCTGTGAAATACGAGACTGCAGGCGAGGTAGGAAGAGCGGAGCACAGCGGAGCAAAGTGTTTTACACAAACTTCCAGCCTCAGAAGATTTTTGTCCAGTGGATATATTTTATTTATGAAAAAAATGTTCACAAGCCCTTTGTTGTTGATCGTGTATGTAAATTCCTATACTGGAGGGACACCTTGAACGCACCAGTTACGTGCCTGCGGTTAGCGAGTGACATGTGTGGATCGGTGATATGAGGAGCACGCGTTTGAAAGCACTGCAGAAAGATGTAGATGTTGTCCTACATTTCTTCTCAACCAAAGGCTGCCTTTCTGTCGTGTTTCCACGTTCTCTCCTCGTGTTGTTGATCCACACACCAGTTGGAGCCGCAGTTACACTGGTGCGTTCAGGGTCTTTTTCTAGCACGGGAATTTACATACACGCCGCGCGGCGCATTTATCGTTTTTCTTCGATTTTTATATGATCGCGAGAAGCCAAAATTGTGGTCACTCTATGCATTACAGTGAAACGCAGTAACAACAGGTAAACGGACATTACTATGGGGTATATGGAGCGGGGGTTGTGACGACGCTGCATGACAATAGGTGATAAGTGGCGACAGTTAGATCGACACTCCCCTGGAAGGAGTGGATGTGTATTTACCTGGGTCTCATTCACATGTAAATGAGCAGGCACAAAACCGAGCGTTCTGAAAAAGGCTGTTTTGGCAGAGTTATTGAACTGCTATTGTGCTTCATCCTTATAATATTTTGACTAAAGCATGACACAGACATGTTCATTAGGGCACCAGGACCTAATTTAACTTGGGTAAATAGGGTATAATATGGGACCTTTAAAGATAATCTAAATATACAAATTGGTAAAATGTGAAACGTAAGTCCAGTTTTTAGTTATTTTAATAAATAATATATTAAATATTTAAATAAATTAGGGCTGTCAAAGCTAATGTATTAATTGTTGAGATTAATAAAGCTGAGATTATGAAATAAAATAATTTAGCGCAGTTAGTTTACGTACGTTTAATTCTGGTGTACACTGACCTCTGACATTTATACGCACAAAACAGTCACTTGATGAAACATAATGGTGTCTGAAATGCATTTTGTCTGATTGTTCATTAATTTAGTCATTAGAAGAAAAGAAAACTTCGCAATTATTCTAGATGAACAAATTTCAAATGTGAGATTAATTCGTTTTAAAAAAGAAAATAAAAAAATCTAATCGACAGCCCTAAAATAAATAGATGTTTCAGAATAAAAGCCCCTGTGTAGGCTCCATATTGTATTTCACTTAATTACATCAACACTCTTGCAAATCCAGTATTATCTTCTCGCCCTTCTTCAGTCACTGAAACATGCGTTTCATGCGTTTACAGTACATAATGCAGTTTTTGAATTACTGCAAGAAATCTGCCTCGCAGCTCAAGCTGAGCCGTGCTGCACACTAATGGACTCCATGAAAACTTTTTTACTGGTTACCCATGACCAAGTAGACGTATATTTTAATTGCACCGTGTCCAATTTTGGTTGTAAAATGTGACCATTTGGTCACTGTCTGGGGCCTTGAGCAGGGGAAAAAACTAAAACTTGTGAGTGACCCCTCAAAATCAAAGTGTTTAGTTGTAAATATATATACATGTTATACTGTATGTATACTGTACGTTGAAGTTACTTCATGTTTTTTTCAGATTGCTTTATTTAGAATAACTGAGGCTTTTATGATAACAGTATTTCACAAGGAAAAGTAAAAAATATAAATATAATATATATAGGAGTAGCAAAGTGTCAAAATACATTCATCACAATTGAAAAACTGTTAGCCAACTGATGTGACCTACTTCTCAGGCATGATGAAGTGCAGCAGGGACCAGAGTTCTTTTAACGAGTTCTGCAGTGGTGTTCCTGTGATCAGAAGCCTGTGATTGGACTTAAAGTCAATCATGGTTTTGTAGAGGAGGGAATCATCGTTCTTCAGTCGATGTGCCTCATCCACACCAATGAAGGCCCAGTTAACACTGCCCAAAAATGACTGGAGACACATATACAGTCATGTTATTGGCTAGGGATGGGCGATTGAAGCAAAAATGACAGTGGACAGTTGCTGGGTATTATACAATGCTTATTGGTATCTGCCCTCCCCCCCCAACTCTACAGCACAACATAAAAGGTTTAAAAGTGAAAAACATGTAAACCTACAGCAACTCGAACTTGAATGTGGCATAAACAACAAAGACAACTGAAGTAGTTGCTGACCTTATCTTTGAGAAGAATCTCATATGTTGTGAGGATGATGTTAAATTTCAGCCTCTTGTTGTGAACATGCATCCACTCATGAGTCCTGATCTAATAAATGAAAACATGGAAGAAAAACAAGTAGAGATCAAAAATGACACCCATCAATCAACTTCAGTCTTTACCATTGCACCTAAACACCAACTGAATGAAAAATAATTGTATTAATTCAGTATACAGGACCAGGTGCACAGCTGAGTTTGTGAATCATCATACCATGTTCCTGCTGCTGATGTCTCCCAGGTACACCACAACATTCATCTGAGGGGCCCAGAGCAGGATTTCTCTCTGCCAAGAGGTCAGTGTAGAAAGAGGCACAACCAGCAAGAAGGGCCCATACAGCTGATGCTCGTTAAACAGGTAGTTGAGGAAGGAGATGGTCTGGATAGTCTTTCCTAAGCCCATTTCATCAGCGAGGATACAACTGTGTCCTCTAACATTGGTGACAAAAAAGAGGAGAGTTCAGGTTGTGTGACTGCTACAATCTTGAATTAAGAAGCATCCAGCATATGACCATGGTGTTAAAACATGCAATTGGATGCAAAGCTTGAAACAAATGCGGCATTGTTCGCTTTGATTCTTGGGTTTCACTCATGACTCTTCCAGTAACACTTCCAGTAAAGCCCAATTTCTACTCCTGCGTAAAGTGCTCTGCGTAGGTTACGCAGAGACTCTGCGTCGACGTAGAGCCTGTCGAAGAGCCTCTGCGTCGTCTCCGACTGCACAAAATATTTTTTAAGTGTCCGTCACTCCGTCAAGGGACAACGGAGACGGCAAGAGCTGCGATTGGTCCTCAGGACAGGCCCAGCGGAGCTCCTCTGTGCCGGATCACAATGTTGTGTTGATTCAGGGAAATCCTGATTAGTCAGAATGAATCATTAGTCAGAGTAGTCAGAATCTAAAGACTGCTTGAGTCTTACTTGCACCAGGAGTGGGCCATCCAGTTTAAACTGTCCAGTTGGTAGTCTCGCAGCTCCAGTCCATCACCTCCTATGTATGATGGCTGTTTCTTCATGGGTGCAAACCTGGGTCTCTGTTTGAGCACCTACAGGAAATACAAGCAACAAGTTAGTATGTTCTATGGTAGCCCTGAAGTGCAAATCACCAACATAAATAGGAAAACACAACAACATTAACATAATTCACAAAGACTCAAATCAACTGAAAACACAAAAAGCAGTAAACAACATTAACTGAAAACACAAACCCAATTTGGGTAACAAATATATGTATGTATATATGTGTATGTATGTATGTATATATATATACGTATATATGTATATACACACACACACACATATATATATATACACACATATATATATATATATACACGCATATATACATATATATATATATACACACATATATATATATATATACACACACGCACACACATATATATACACACACGCACACACATATATATACACACGCACACACATATATATACACACGCACACACATATATATATATATATATATATATACACACGCACACACATATATATACACACATATATATATACACACGCACACACACATATACATATATATATATACACACGCACACACATATATATATACACACATATATATGTATATGTCTATATATATATATATGTATATGTCTATATATATATATATATATATATATATATATATATATATATATATATACATACATACGTGTATATACCTACCTTTACAATGAAATTTAAAGGTAGGTGCATGCTGTCAAACAAGGAATGCCAACGATTCCGACAAGTGTGCACGTTATAACCCCCGCAATGTATGTATGTATGCTTGTTACCCAAACACCAGGTAAAACTGACAAATGAGCAGCTGTTGGAGGTGGAGCCCGAATATCAACTGAATATCCAACTTAAAACTAATTTAACTGAAGCTGGCGCTTTACTTCCAGTTCAAATCGGTGGCATTCCTTGTTTGACAGCATGCACCTACCTTTACATTTCATTGTGTTTAGGTTAATGTCGTTCTGCTTTTGGTGGCGTCTGTTTTATGTTAATGCTGTATTCTCTGCTTTTAGGGGTGTGTGTTTATAGCATTTCAGTTAAGTTTGTGTTTTCACTTAATGTTGTGTTTTCTCTTTTTGTCATTGTGTTTCAGTTAAAGTTGCTGTGTTTACTGCTTTTGTTGTGTTTTATGTTAAAGTTGTTGTGTTTTCCCAAGTTAATGTTGTCATGTTTTCCTATTTGTGTTGGTGATTTGCACTTCAGGGCCACCATACTGTTCTCACCAAGCCATGCTAAATTCAAACTGATTACACATACAGTACACATTACAAATATGCTACACCTCTGGCAATAGACTTGGCAGTACAATACCTTGCAATCTCTGAAAGGAATGGCCTTTGACTGGTTTCGGTTCATGTAATCATCGATGCATTTCTGGAACTTTTTGCCAATCAGACCACCATCTTCCCAGCTAACCTCTGAGTATGACAAACCCTGCCACTTGCACAGGTAGTCTGGATAACCAGCCGCTGACTTCTGGTTTGAATGGCCTGGAATTCAGAAATGTATTATTTTATTTAAATCCAATCACATCAATTAATTTCAGATTAAACTGCTTCATATAAACATTGAATACACAGTAGAAAATGCACCTATGATTCGCTCCACTAACTGGTACTGAGAATGAAGGTCATCCATCAACTCCTCCTGACAATTGAAATATTCTATGTCCTCTGGTGAAGCTGCCTTTAACCTGTGGAAAAGAAAGGAAAGCAAACAAGTTGGCAAGTGAAATTAACTGTGACAGACTGCCATTGTCTTATTTGCCCTGCCATAGTCTAGTTTACTGCATTCATTCTCTGAGAAAATCTACCAGTACTGCTTGTCTAGACCAACGGATCAAACTTTTAGTAACTACAGTAACTAAAATGTTTCACTTCAAAAACCATGTTTAGCAAATGGAGTCTCTGTACATAGACAAAAACTGCGGTCCGACTGGAATGGATGTGAATACATAAACTTGTTTTCATGTTGTTTTATGTTTATATTAATGTAAATTATTGTATAAAATGTGATTTTGGCACAAAACATGGTGTGTGCCGTGAAACGTGACACTACGCTGCAAATAGCCTACTCTTATTTTGAAAAACCAACACCGGAATTACCACCTGCCTGTCTAGCTGCGGCGCGCGAAAGACAAAGAGAGTTGAGACAACTCTCTGAGGTGGAGGGAGAGAAAAGGGTGAAAGAAAGGTACCTAAGCTAGGTTATATTTGATACAGTTTTGTTCACAACATATTACCAACAAAAAATAAGTCAATGATCAAATGGCCAAGACCGCAGACCTCACTCACTCACTCTCTCACTCTCCCTGTGCCAACAAGGCTTCACACTCTATGCGTACACAGGTTTAGATGAAGAACAGACAAATGCTGAGTGCTGATCAAGAGTTTTGTGCAAGCAATTTAAGGTCCCGACTCGTCCCAAATATGACAGGCTTCATTCAGTGATTGAAACCGCACTGCCGCTGCGTGGATGTGTTTTTCCACATTCAAATATTAATTTTAAATTTTAATTAATTTGTCGGGATAGATGCATTATTGATTGGTTAATACAGGATACACATCATTTCTATCATCATTTCAGAGATATTCTTATTTTTATTTATTTTTGTACCACTGACACTTGTTAAAGAGAGATTACTTTAGGCCTAATAAAGCATGTTCGAGTCTTTGGTTATACAGTAGAGAGAGATTATTTTGTTGTAGATTTATTTTTAACTGTAAAACATAATTTTCTATTGATAGCGGAAAACCTGTTACGTTTCAGATACACGTTTTGAACAGCACGACATAATGTTAGCCTCGGTAATGCCCAGGTAATTGTTTATTTAAAGATGTTTGACTGTATTCAGTATAGACTAGTTTAGTTAACGTACATCTTTAATTTGTTGTTGTTTTGGCCTAGTGATACTGCAAGATCCTGTTTTCAATTATTATTTTAAAATTCATGTACCGGAAATCCTATAGTAAACAATGTATTTAGAAAATAGTCATAATTTCACATTTCAAAATTCATGTCAACTCCTTTACTGGCAATGGAATGAAACATTTTCAGTGGGTTTACCTGCCGTTACAACACACAATTTAAATAGTGTTGGTGAATTTATTTTTTGTTTGTTTTTGTATTCCTTTAAGAGAGCAGAAGGTGTGCGATCCGCGATTATGTCGGTGTGAGCGGCGGTGTAAGGAGCGTGGGGGTGTGTGTGGTATGAAGAGGGGGAAACGAGATAGATCCGAGCAAGTTGGCCGACAAACTTGAGTAGAACTGTACCATAACTGTATAAATACTCAGCATACGAAGGCAAGAGGTGTCCTTCCATAGGTTTACCTGCCGTGTAGTTAATTGGGTCATTGAACGTGAAGCAAAGTGAGTCAAGCTACTTGTGCAGCCCTGGAGAACAGCAGTGTGTCCTCCCCTACGCTCTCTAACTACAGTCTATTTTGGAAAAAAACGAGGGTAAGTTGCGTTTAAATGAGCACCAGCTTCTAGCTGCAGGCGCCGCTGCTTTAGAGCAAGGCAGCGCATATCTCCAAGTGTAACCATTGAACGGATCCGGTTTTACTGCCACAGGAGTTGTTCATCTTGTAATAAAGATCTCATCTCATCGTTTCATTGCATTTTCTCATTATCTCAAGGCAAAAATAATTGCTTTATTAAATAGACTTACCATTTCTTCTTCTCCTGGTCTTTCTTTTTAAAATTGTCCAGTTTCTTCATGCCCTTGACATTCTGCAACTTCAGTGTGTCCTCCGTCTCCCACGTGTTGTGGATGTGGGCCCAGTTCTTCCACTTGATCAAATATTGGACCTCACCAGCCTCTTTGTTTGGTTCAAAGTCGGAATTGGGATCCCCATCTGCTTCTACAGCATATACAGTGGTCACACTTCCTATTGCTGTTAGGGCAAAATAAATGAATACTGTGTTACATGCTTGTTTCATTTATATGGTTAACAGTAGAAAACAAATGATGTCCCTTGTGCTTTCAGATCAAAGTGAATAAGCTTAGCAGGAAAGCTAACACAAGCAAAAGGAATGTAAATACTTTCTGAGAAGGAAAAGCAATTCTAACAACAATTCTACCACACACGTGAGATCCATCTAACTGTATTTACCGAGGTCAGAAAGTCAGAGACACACATACACAGAAGCGCAGTATAAAATATGAAAGAATCAATGGAATAAATGCCTATGTAGAAATATTATTTTTTAAATTAATTCAACAATAACAATTTTTGTTAAGAGCAAAAAAATTATAAAAACTTGATATGATCTTAACAGAGTTTTGTGGTCTATTGGTTGCACCCTTACTTAGGGATGGTTACTGAAAACCAGTGCTAAATGGGTCCTGGTGCAAAATCGTATTTTAAGTACCGTAATATTGATAAGCATTGATGTTAACATTGCTGCTAACAGTATTTTTGGAAAAAAATATTGCTCATTAAAATTGATGGTTGAACATAATATAATATTATATCAATAAGTTAATTTAAAAAAAATGAAATTTTATTAACATTAAACTTAAAATAACTGCTTTAAAACATCAAACGTGTTTTTTTTAAACTAATTTTATTTAATTATTTCTCCTACAAATAACCAATAACAGAATAAAAAAGTCCAGAATTGATAAGCAGTAACGAAAAAGTAGTAGTATTTAAAATTTTATTGATATCCATCTCTACCCTCGGGCCAGCGAGCTTGTGTTTAGGGTGGGGGGCACAAAAAAAATATTTGCACCAGGGCCTATCGCCATGATGTTACGCTACTGGAGTAAACAAAACCTATTTTTACTTGAAAAAACAAAACGGAAAAACTGATTTTGCACAGGCACTGTTGACAGCGCTTTATCTGACATAATAATTACCCACACATCTTGCACTCGCTTAACTTTTTACCTGCGGATGCTTATCCTCTCAGGTAGCCCCCAGTGCTGTGTGAGTGAGAGGGGGAGTAGAGCAGCAAAAGCCAATGTGTGATTCTTTTAAAGATATCTTTAAAATATTGCATTACCTTTACAAAGCACTTATAAGTGCCTGTAGCAAGACACCTGTGAAGTTTGGACAATCGGTTCGAGATATGCGAGTAACACACAGACAGACACAGACGTTCCTGGAACATCTAAGATGGATGAAAATACTCTCTTATGAGTCTGTCAGGATTAGGGATGCACAGATTGATTGCCTAGTGACCGGCATCGGCCAATTTTCACGTGATCGGCCATGATGACAGAGAAATACCGATCTTATGCCAGTCAAATGCACTTGTGTGAGGCATGATCAACAGTGCGCAGCAACAGCAGCACACGTAACATGAGCCTTTTTGAGTTTTTTGGCCGACGTAAATTTGGGTGGCAAAAAATTCTCACCGGCCAAAATGCCAAAATGAAAAAATGCCAAATAATTAAATGAATGATTCAAGGGCTGTCCACACGGGAACGGGTTTAGGTGAAAATCACAAAACGCTGGCCCCTCACCCAGAGCTCATACATCCATGGTTTATGTGTGTGTCTATGACTTTGTGTGGACGCTGCTCTGTGCTCACAGAACTTTTGAACTGTATTTACTTCTGGCAGAGAGTCATGCATAAAAGTTGTACAATACTTGGAGTTTATTAAAGCCTTTTATAAGATCAACAATAATGATGATAATATTAAAGCAAACGGAGCATCCATATCGGAATAGTATCGGTAGATATCCAAATTCATGTATTGGATCGAATCGGAAGTGAAAAAATTATTCGGTGCATCCCTTAGTAGAACTTGTTCAATTTGATGTCTTGGCCCCAAACGTTTGCCCAAAGAAGTAGTTATATCTCAATATTGATGCAACACAATTGAACTTTTGCTGAGCAGCAGCAGCCTCTGGAGTCATAAATGGTGACTACAGGTGGCTAGTGTGTTAAATTCTGTTGCTCTCTGAATCTATGCTAATGCTTAAGTGTTCTGGTAAAAACACAGCCCTAACACCACACAATAGATAAACAATTCATATCAATCATTCTGGTGGCAAATGGGGAATATATTGAAAAACTAATGAATGAAAGAAAGAATAACCAGTCAGGCTTAGTGATGGTATCAGGAAAATAACCTTATAACAAGGGTATGACAGGAGCACAGTTCTCCCAATTACAAATTATTTTAAAGCTGTTATTTTAAGGTATACTGTCTGAATGCATGGC
The DNA here is from genome assembly GCF_963457635.1 of Microchirus variegatus. Lineage (NCBI taxonomy): Eukaryota > Metazoa > Chordata > Actinopteri > Pleuronectiformes > Soleidae > Microchirus > Microchirus variegatus. The sequence continues at coordinate 18,657,192 of NC_139817.1, read as the reverse complement.
ATTATCAGACAGTATTATCTCGCTTACCTCTTTTTCTTCCTATCCTGCTGTCCATCACTCTTTCAAGTGTTTCAAACTCATCTTCCTCAGGCTGTGGGACATCTTCACCCAGAACTTCCACCACATCATCCGAGTCTGTCTTCAGCTCCTCATCTTCCTTGTAGCTGATGTTGACCGTGGCCTGCCGCCGTGGCCCCGCAGATGCCACCTTCTTGTAGTTTTCATCCTCATCCTCAGAAGACGAGCACTTCTTGTTTTTCTTCTTCTGAGTGCTGCTTTTCTTCCCATTTCTATAATTCATCCTGACACGACAAGAAAGACATTATCAGGGGTTTTTCTAGAAAAAACAGTGACATATGATGGGGCCAGATTGAATTCAATACCAGGTCTATGCTCAGACTCAATAACACATAAATTCATTAAATGCTTATGGGTTATTCTACGAAAACGTGCCATTTTGCATTCTGAAAATCTGATTTTCAAAGTATTACTTTATTGCGTTTAAGGACTTCAGGGTTTCCTCCAGGATTTTTTTAAACAGTGGGGGGGGACTGAATGTTTTTCTAAATACATTATTTACTATAGGGTTTCCGGTACATGAAATGAAAATATGAGTTAAATAAGTTAAATAACTACACTAGTCTATACTGAATACAGCCAAATAAACATCTTTAAATAAAAAAATTACCTGGGCATTACCTAAGCTAACGTTATGTTGTGCTGTTCAAAACGTGTATCTGAAACGGAACAGGTTTCAGCTATCAATAGAAAATAAAGTTTTACAGTTAAAAATGTATCTACAACAAAATAATCCCTCTCTCGACTGTATAACCAGTCGCAACATGCTTTATTAGGTCTAAGGTAATCTCTCTTTAACAAGTGTCAATGTTACAAAAATAAAATAAAAATATCTCTGAAATAATGATAGAAATAGTGTGTATCCTGTATTATCTAATCAATAACACATTTATCCCTGCAGCCTAACCCATTTATACATTACAGGGCTGTCAACGAATATTCTATATCTGAATACGTTTTAAAAACAGATATTTGGAAATTCATATTGAGTGAAAATTAATATTTGAATGTGGAAAAACATCCACGCATCCGCAGCGCTGCTGTCTGCGTTGTGAGTGGGTGTGCACTGCATACGTTCATTAACGTTAATATATTTGTTTCAATCACTGAATGGAGCCTGTCATAATATGGGCAAGAGTCAGGACCTTAAATTGCTTGCAAAAAACTCTCGATCAGTACTTGTTTGGCACAGGGCAGGAGGGAGAGAGAGAGAAAGAGCGATTGAGCGAGTGCAAGCGAGTGAGGTCTGCGGTCTTGGCCATTAGATCATGTATTTATTTTTGTGTCTGTAATATGTTGTGAACAAACCTGTATCAAATATAACCTTGTTTAGGTACCTACCTTTCTTTCACCTTTTCTCTCCCTCCACATCTGACTGTTGTCTCAACTCTCCTCGTCTTTAGCACGCCGCAGCTAGACAGGCAGGTGGTGACTCCAGTGTTGGTTTTTCAAAATAAGGGTAGGCTATTTGCAGTGTAGCCACCAAAAACACCATGTTTTGTGCCAAAAACACATTTCATAGAATAATTTCCGTTAATATAAACATAAAAACAAGATTAAACATGTTTTTTTTTTTTTTTTAAATACATTATTCTGAAGGTGTGGCGGCCTTCATTTTGCCGTGGCGATGCGCCACAATCAATTATATGTAGAGGAAACCTTGAACTTACCTGTCAGAAAAACATGTTGTGCCATCTCAGCCTGCCATCTTATTTATTAACTTAACTTATTTCCTAATAATCAATCATGCACATGTGTTTTGTCAATCGCGTTACCAACACCAAATTGTATTTAAAAAGTGTTTAAAGGGGGGGCATGCTTGAGCATGAGTAGTGACTAGACCTGTCTTCTGAAGCTCCCGCAGGAACCTATTAAATTTCAACATTTTGGACCTTGTAACTGTCCAAGCTTGGTTGGAAACACAAATTAAGTGACTTTATTACCTCACGAGTGGACAAATACCTTCCAAATCAGCCAAACAACAGAGTGGGAGAGGCAACTCGGACTCTCCGGTTAGCATTAACTACCAAACGGGTACAAAAGCTAACAATATGGAGGCGCTGGCTAATGTAGTTACTGCTGTGCAAACCTTTATCAACTCATTTCGAAAAGAAAACTGGGCATCTATTGCCTCTCTACATTCGATTCCGAGTGTATATGGACAGCAAATTACTGATGTAGAGGACAGTATGAAAGAGTGTGATAAGAGACTGACCAGACGGCAGAATATATACGTATTGTTGGGATACCAGAAAATGTGGAGGGTCCATGACCATAGGAGTTCGTTACCAGGCTACTCATTGATGTACTTGGTGAAGACAGTTTTGAGAAGCTACCGTCAGTGGACAGAGCCCACAGAAGTTTGGCCCCTAAACCAACAAATGGCGACTATAGACCGCAGCCATTCATTGTCAAGCTCCACCACTTTCAAACTAAAGAGTTGATTCTACGCCTCACCAGGCAGAAGGGCCTGCTCTCTTACAACGGATCAAGATTTCACATCTTTCCTGATTACAGCCCAGATGTCAACAAACGACGCACTGCCTTTGATGAGTCCAAAAAGAAGCTCCACGCCGCAAAGATCCAGTTCGGCCTCTACTACCCAGCAACTCTGCAGTTTACACACAACGGGAGACGCATGAAGTTCACCGACCCTGCGACGGCGCTGACTTATGTCAATAACAATTTTACTGCTGACGACAGAAGTTCTGTTGTACACGCTACTGAAGAAGGTGATTGAGGTAATGTTGATGATCGGGTCAAAATGCAGATAACTAATTAAAAGAGACGGTGATCACTAGATATGGTTATTCTGTCAATATTACTGACAGTATTTTTTTCATTATTATTTATCATGATATTATTTTATTAGTACCGTCTTTGTGGCAATGGACGTTTTTTCACACCTAACGCTACATATGTACGCCCTCCTAATTTTTCATTTATTTTTATTTTATGATCACCACCGATCTCGTTACACTGATTTTCAATGGCCTATAGGTATTATGGTTTCAATGATGTGAAAGGACATTACAGGTCATTTAACAGCCCACACTGTTGGAGAGGTTCATTAATGGTTCAGAAACGTATTTAAAGGGATACGTCAGTGATTTGAATGTGGCTTTGTATTGCTAGAATAGCAGTAGTATTTTTTAGAAAATGTGCCTCCCTCCCTCAGTTTTTCACTGAGTTGTAAAAAAATCTGTTTTCCATTTTCAAAATTTGCCCTACTGTGATGCAAAACGAGTCATTTGACTCACAGTAGGGCACATTTGGATAAGGGAAAACTGAGGGAGAGAAGCACATTTTCTAAAAAATACTACTGCTATTCTAGCAATACAAAGCCACATTCAAATCGGTGAAGTATCCCTTTAATACTGCAGGTAGCATACAAATGCAGGTTTGCAGCAGTTTGAAGTTTTCAGAGGGGGGGGTTGTCTTTTTAAAGACTTGTTTATGTGTTGTATGTAGTAGTTTTGATGTGTTATTTGTTTTGTATACAATCTGTGCAGCTACTTGGCCTTTTTATCATCTAAATGGGTTGGATACAGGTAATCTTGAGTTGAGTGGTTGTAATGGCACAGGGTAGTTTAAATATTGTCCCAGGTAAAGAGGACATGATAATTATAAAGTAGAACGTTAAGGGTTTGAATCAGACAATCAAAATAAAAAAAATTCTCTCTCATTTATAACATCCCAGGGTTGGTGTTAACTTCGTACAGGAAATCCACCTTCTAAATCAAGACCAATCAAAACTTCATAAAGAATGGGTTGGGCAAATGTGTCACTCGCAATTTAACTGTAAAAGTAGCAGAGTAGCTATACTCATTCATAAAAAGACTCCATTCATTGTATCAAATACTAATTTGGATCCAAATGGCAGATATGTGATGGTTGCGTGAAAGCTGTTTCAACTTTGCTTAGTATTGGTTAATGTCTACGGTCTGAACTTTGATGATGATAATTTTTTTTTTAAAGATGCTAAACTCCCTCCCTAATCTTCCATCACTTGATTATGTCTGGGGATTACAACCTAGGATCTTTCTTCCCAGTCTATACTGAGGCCATCTTAATTTTCTGCAGGTAAACAGGACTGATGATATCTCAGCTTCATGTCACTGGGAAACGCTTAAAGCATATCTCAGAGGGCAAATTATTTCCCATTCGGCCCATATTAGGAAAATGAAGTAAAAAACCTTGAGGGGCTATCTTTTGGAAATTAAGACTCTGGACGGACTAATAGCTGGCTCCCCGATCCCTATTCTGATTAGGAGGAGAGTAGGCATACAAACTGAAATTGATCTCTTAACTTCTTCCCTGACCCTCTTTTTTGAGTCCCTGCTCGAAATGGATGCCCAAACTAAATAGAGTAAGTCTTTGCAGTTACAAGCTCTATGTGAATTATCTTGATATCAAACTACAGATAACACTTGTGAGATTCCACCAGAGGTGTACGTTTCACTGTAGATGCCACTGTGTCAGAGTAAATGTACATGGAACACGGCATAAATGAAGGATTTTTTTTCTCTCGCCTTAAAAAAAAATATTGCATTTTAAAGCAAATATCACCTTTAAAATATGCAGTAGGATCTTAAAAACACATGGAGGTCATGTAACAACATGTGGACATGAGCTGTGCAAAGTCTGATGCTGCTGAAATAAAGCAGAGTGAAATTACAGAGGTTTTAGTAAAGAGATGTCTGGGCGTCCTCACTTTTTGCACAGCTTGGCATCATCTGTGGCATTTGAGATTTCTTAGGTACCAAATTATTAAAAACCCATTAAATTTTATTTATATTACACTACGGGTCTAAATAGAATTTGATTTGAAAAAAAAAAAAAAGGATGATAACTCGCTCTAAATCGATGCTCCCTGGTGCGTAATAACAACTCTGTGGCTCTGAAGTGTTAAGCAGCGCCATAGCTCTGTCCTACCTTAGTCAATTAGGGTGATTGACAGCTCGTTTTAAACCTCTAAACCGGTAGAATCAGACCCCGGTCTCCAAATGTGTGTGAATCACTTCATTAGCAAGTCAAAAGGACATAAATGCATATGACGCATTTAGGCAGACATTCGCCTATCTCTAATCAGAACGATCTAATGTCGCTCTGTAATGATCAATCAGACTGGGATTTGTTGCCAAAGCATGCTGGAAAGTGTAGTTCTTCATTAGAAGCGGCTTTGTTCCGGTGGAAATAACTTGTTTTGATAAACAGCAAAGGTAAGGCAACATTTCTGCTTGTATTTCTTGAAAGTCAGTTGTTGTTTTGCTCTTATTTTGGGGCTGGATCCGTGAATCTTGGTCGTAGAGTGATAAAAATGGTTTCTTTTTTTAGATTCTCCGCTGTCCAGCTGACACGTGTTTTTTTTGTTTACATAATCACGCTGACGCTCTGGTGACTCTCCTGACGCTGCCCCCGATCCCGGGGGCAACCGAGAAGAAGAGGTTAACTACAACCCAAGCAGAGAGGATCATCCTTAAATCTCGTAGTAGATTTTATGAAGAGTGGGATAAACCTTCCAAATTATTAACCAATCAACTCCGTCAAAAAGCAGCGTCTCGTAATATTCCTCAAATAATGCGACATGATAGTTCCTCAACAGAGGATCATCAGATTATTAACAACTGCTTTAAAGAGTTCTATTCTAAATTATATTCCACAAATTCAACACCGGATCACAACTGCACATAGATGCAATAACCATATATCAAATGTGAATGCCTCTTCTCTCTGGTTACAAAATTGGAAGGATAGGATCCCTGCATGGCTCCAGATTGTAAAGGTTACAAGCAGCCCACACTCACTCTCTGCTTTACTTTGTGCTCCCTTACCATCACTAGTTAATAATATTAAAGAGAATATAATTGTAACTCAATCCTTAGGTATCGTAAACCAGTTTCAAAGATGGTTGGGTATTCAGAGTATTTCTTTTCACCTGCCAATAATGCGTAATGACTTATTTCAACGATCTTTATTGGACAACGGCTTCAAAATTTGCCATTGGGCCCTGTGTGTAAGTGTGTTTAGCTTTGTGAGGACCAAAACTTATAAACCACAAAGGTAGGACATTTTGGTAAAGTAAGCACATATTGGCTGACCCTCGTGTTCTGTCACCACTTAAAGGGCCCATATTGTGCAAAATCAACTTTTTAATCATTTTAGTACTTATATTTGGGACTGAAAATACAAAATGTGAAAAAACTCAGTCATGTTTTAGTGGTTCCACTTAGTGCAAGTATAGGCGATAAAACACGCGATGTTTAAACCTCCCGCGGAATTACGACATAGCGCACATTTCACCATGAATGTTGGCACCCCGCCAGGCAGAGTATTTCAGAGCTCCACTGTAGCTCCTCCTTGTCCCTGTGAAATACGAGAGTGCAGGCGAGGGAGGAAGAGTGGCTGCACAGCGTTTTACACAAACTTCCAGCCTCAGAGGATTTGTGTGTCCAGTGGATATATTTTATTTATGAAAAAAAATTTCACAAGCTTCACAAGCCCTTTGTTGTTGATCGTGTATGTAAATTCCTATGATAGAAAAACAACTTGAACGCACCAGTTACGTGCCTGCAGTTAGAGAGTGACGTGTGGATCAATAATATGAAGAGCACGCGTTTGAAAGCAGTGCAGAAAGATGTAGATGTTGTCCTACATTTCTTCTCAACCAAAGGCTACCTTTCTGTCGTGTTTCCACGTTCTCTCCTCATTATTGATCCACACACGTCACTTGCAGCTGCAGTAAAACTGGTGCATTCAAGGTGTTTTTCTAGCATAGGAATTAACATACACGCCGCGCGGCGCATTGATTGTTTTTCTTCGATTCTAATGTTTTTATGATCGCGAGAAGCCAAAATCGTGGTCACTTTGCATTACGGTGAAACGCAGTAACAACGGGTAAACGGACACTACTATGGAGTATACAGAGCGGGGGTTGGGACGATGGGGCATGACAATAGGTGATAAGTGGCGACAGTATGGCTGTGGATAGTAAGTTAGATCGGCACTCCCCTGGAAGCAGTGGGTGTGTGTTTACCTGGGTCTCATTCACATGTAAATGACCAGGCACAAAACCGAGCATTCTGAAAAGGGCTGTTTTGGCAGGGTTATTGAACTGCTATTGTGCTTCATCCTTATGATATTTTGACTAAAGCATGACACAGACATGTTCATTAGGGCATCAGGAACTAGTTTAACTTGGGGTAATGGGGTATAATATGTCACACAACTCAATATCACGCAAGATCTCATCCCGTGGGGTCAAAATGATTAATAGAACGGTGAGCAAAAATCCCAGAACTACACGGGGGACCTGGTGAATGACCTGTAGAGAGCTGGGACCAAAGTAACAAAGGTTACCATCAGTAACACCCTACGCCGACAGGGAATCAAATCCTGCAGTGCCAGACGTGTCCTCCTGCTTAAGCCAGTGCATGTCCAGGCCCGTCTGAAGTTTGCCAGAGAGCATGTGGATGATCCGCAAGAGGATTGGGAGAATGTCATGTGGTCAGATGAAACCAAAATACAACTTTTTTTTTACAAACTCAACTCGTCGTGTTTGGAGGAAGGAGAATGCTGTGTTGCATCCCAAGAACACCATACCTACCTGTGAAGCATGGGGATGGAAACATCATGCTTTGGGGCTGTTTTTCTGCAAAGGGGACAGAACAACTGATCCATGTTAAGGAAAGAATGAATGGGGCCATGTATCGTGAGATTTTGAGCCAAAAATTCCTTCCATCAGTGAGAGCATTGAAGATGCAACGTGGATGGGTCTTCCAGCATGACAATGATCCCAAACACACTGCCCGGGCAACAAAGGAGTGGCTCCATAAGAAGCATGTTGAAGTCCTAGAGTGGCCTACCCAGTCTCCAGACCTCAACCCAATAGAAAATCTGTGGAGGGAGTTTAAAGTCTGTGTTGCCTGGCGACAGCCCAAAAACACCACTGCTCTAGAGGAGATCTGCATGGAGGAATGGGCCAAAATACCAGCTACAGTGTGTGCAAACCTGGTGAAGACCTACATCAAACGTTTGACCTTTGTCATTGCCAACAAAGGACATATTACAAAGCATTGAGTTGAACTTTTGTTATTGACCAAATACTTTTTTTCTACCATAATTTATTAATAAATTCTTTAAAAATCCTTCAATGTGATTTCCAGGATTTTTTTTCCACATTCTGTCTATCACAGTTGAAGAGTACCTATGATGAAAATGACAGACCTCCGTCATCATTTTAAGTGGGAGAACTTGCACAATCGGTGGCTGACTAAATACTTTTTTGCCCCAGTGTATACCAGGGTTTCCTCTACATGTAATTGATTTTGGAGCACCGCCACGGCAAAATGAAAGCCGCCACACCTTCAGTGTACAATGTAAATTATTGTATGAAATGTGATTTTGGCACAAAACATGGTGTTTTTTGTGAAATGTGATGCTACGCTGCAAAAAGCCTACTCTTATTTTGAAAAACCAACACAGGAACACCGGAGTCACCACCTGCCTGTCTGCGGCGCGTGAAAGACGAAGAGAGATATGTACCTAAGCTAGGTTATACTTGATACAGTTTTGTTCACAACATATTACCAACACAAAAATAAGTAAATGAACTAATGGCCAAGACCGCAGACCTCACTCGCTCAATAGCCACTTTTGTACCACTGACACTTGTTAAAGAGAGATTACTTTAAGCCTAATAAAACATGTCGAGTCTTTGGTTATACAGTAGAGAGAAATATTATTTTGTTGTAGATTAATTTTTAACTGTAAAATTTAATTTTCTATTGAAAAGGGAAACCTGTTACGTTTCAGATGCACGTTTTGAACAGCACGACATAACGTTAGCTTAGGTTATGCCCAGGTAATTGTTTAATTAAAGATTTTTATTTGGCTGTATTCAGTATAGACTAGTTTAGTTAATTAACTTATATCTTTAATTTGTTGTTGTTTTTGGCCTAGTGATACTGATACTTTCAATTCATGTACCGAAAACCCAATTTAGTTTAAAATAGTCATAATTTCACTTTTCAAAATTCATGTCGTTGTCGTCCTCAGCTACGTCGTTAACTACAAAAACCAAATTTTTGTCTACTCTAATATTTTTTGACTTCCACTTTTACTCCCAAGGAAAAATAACTAACGTATAAAGCCCCTGACATATTATAACAATATCTTAGTAGCCTTTGACGGCAGCTCTCTACTTACTTGGTTGGAGGTTTTCTGCTTTTGATTTTGTGACTGGGCTCATAGTCCGATGCCGTTTCATCGCTGTTTTCCGCTGCTGATGAATCTGACCCAGAACCACTTCCAGACCCAGAACCCGATCCAGAATCAGAAGAACCTGAATTTCTTCTTCTTTTGGATCCACTAGATGAGTCCGATTCATCACTAGATGAGTCCTACAAAAAAAAATCAAAGATCAAACACTTGTGAATAAATCAAATATTTGCATCACTAACAGATGCTACATTTAAGTATTCTCCAAATGATACTCTTTAGTAACTGGTTAAAAACAGAAATGTGTAATGGGGGTGAGATCAGCTTAAAACAAACCTCATCAGATCCACTGTTTGAAGAGCTTTGTCTTTGCTGCTGTTGCTGTTGAAGCTGTTGTTTCCGGAGCATTGCAGACCTCTGAACTGCCAGAATACTTGGGTTGGACCTCCAGAACTGAAATCAACAAGGGTGGAGGAAGTAAATAATAATAAATAAAATAGAAAATTCATATGACAAATGCTGGTCACTAATTGTAAAACGTTAGTCGTAGGGATGTGAATCTTTGGGTGGCTCACGATTCGATTCGATTCCGATACTTAGGGCCACGTTCCAATTCAAAATCGATTCCCAATTCAACCGATTTGATTCATACGATTCTCGATTCAAACAATTCTCTATTCAAAAATTGATACAATGCATAGTGTGTTAAGGAGGATTATGGCATCAAAACCATACAGTTTGTATAAGATAATGTGATAATGTGATCACACAAAGGCAAACTTAAGACAAAAGTTAATATTTATTTATTCAAAACAAATAAAAACTTACTTACACTACTCACAATAAGTGAGCCTCCCTTTCGGGTGATAGACAGACCTCATTTTGTGTTTTCAACGTAATGGTCTCACTGTGTATGCTTTACATATTGGGGTCAATAACAAAAAAACTAAAAGACAACGCTTTTCAATGTGGCATCAATTTCAACATTCTGAAGGTATAAAAAGCTGGTATTGTCAGTAAGTCATTCCAAGTTCATCATTCAAACAGTGAGGTGAGCTATACGACGAGGTCAACATGGTCCCCAGGGTTCGCTTTGGTGGAGGAGGTGCAACAGTCTGGGCAGGCATCACCAGTCAGCGCAAAAGAGATTTGGTTTTTGTTGATGGCTCAGTCACTGCATGTTCTTACCTCAGAGACATCATAGAACCCATCATCATCCCCCAATTCCACCAGCACACCCCCAACGTTCTGTTCATGGATGATAATGGTCCACCACATCGTGCCAGAATTGTCACAGCTCGACTTCAGGAAGTTGGAGTGCTTCATATGGTATGGCCAGTAGGGATGTAACGATGCATCGTGACACGATTAAAAATAGTTACAAATGCGTGACGATTCGAACCGGTTCACAGAAAAAATTAATCGCGATTTCGAGAGAAGCAGGATATGTTCTTTTTCTTCTTTTTTTTTTTTGAAATAGGTTACATTATCTCAAAAAAAGTTACTGGTTGGTGACTTACGTCACTACATAGGTACGGGGCACAGAGGGAGGGAAGACATGGCGATGGCAGGTGCCAACTTTGAGACAGAAGATGCTGTTTAAAATCACCTGTGTGGCGGCATTTTGGATTCCCTATATACACAAAAACTACCGGTGAGAAATGGACAGACAAAACCAAAACAGCATGTAAATATTGCAAGAGACTGCTAACATATGGCAGGCAACACGAGCAACATGCAGCAGCATATTAGCCGCCACCACAGTGAGAAGCAAAGTGACGTTACACCACCTCGTGAGCGAAAATTGCAGAGGGGGCAAACCACCCTGACAAGAGGCTTTGCATCTCCTCTCCCCCATAACAACGCAAGAGTGCAAGAAATTACCAGGGCAATTGGTTATTTTATTGGAAAAGATTTGAGGCCATTTTCCTTCATTGAAAATGAGGGCTTTCGGCTGTTGATGAACACGCTAGAGCCAAGATACCACATCCCGTCACGACAACACTACAGCCATGTGGTCGTGCCAAAACTCTACCAGGAGGTAAGAGCTCATGCGGTTGAGATTCTCCGGGGGGCTGATACTGTGTCTATCACAACCGACGGGTGGACATCGAGACCCATGCAGAGTTATATCACTGTAACTGCTCGTGTGATCAATTCCGAGTGGGAGTTGGCTGGTTTTGTGCTTCAGACGCGACCTCTTTTGGAGTCACATACAGGGGCTAACATAGCCGAAGTGCTAAAGGAGGCGGTGGCGTAATGGCAGCTGGAAAGGCAACAACAAGGTATCGATGTAGTCACCGACAATGCGAGAAACATGGATGTGGCAGTGAGGGAAGCCTGGCTGGCACTGCATACAATTGTTTAGCCCACACTTTGAATTTAGTAGGGCTGTAAAGTCAAAGTCGACTGGTCGACTAATTGGTCAGCAGGCTCGACCAAAATTGTGATTGGTCGACTAAATTTTTTATTTTTATTTTTTTATGGTGAATTTCATTAGGAGGAAAGTACCACATGCTAATAGGGGTGTTTTACAGCACCCGTGCTTCACAGGTAACAGCCTGTCTTCAGAGAACACCCCCCTTGTTTTCCACTATTTTGGTTTAGATTAGCGTTGCCATTCATTAGATGTGAATTTTGAGTTTTTCATTTGAGGCTACAGTCAGTCCTCCTGTCACATCCATGTCAAAGACATCAGCAGTGTGGCAGCATTTTTCAAAAGTAGATGACAGTAAAAAAGTGGAACACAAACTTTGCAAGCAACAGTTTGCTTTTCACAGCTCTACTACAAACATGACATATCATTTATAAACGCTAAGCTAAGGTTGCTCCGTCTGTTTTCAGTGTGAACATCAGAATTATTAGCATATTTCAATGTTTTAGTCTAATAATCGTTGATTGGTTTTATAACTGCAGACGCACCTGCGCGCAGCAGCGTCCAGCAGTCTGTTTGTGTCTCAGCCGCGAAGCTGCGCTGCACTGTTCAGTCTCGCTCTGTATTCCTCAACAGTTATCCTGCTGATATTACGAGTTATTTTCTGATATCGCGCTGATGAACGTAATGCAAAACGCTGTCAGAGCCGTCAGACTCTGTTGAACTCCAGCCGCGGCAGCAGGTCTTTTCAAATTAAGAGCCGCAGCTGCACAGGTACATTGCAGCTGCGGCTCTTTTCAAAATAAAAGAGCCGCAGCCGCAAAGTACCCCCGTCGATTAGTCGATTTTTGGTCGAAATTTCAGGGCTTTAGTCGACCAAGAGTTTCTTTGGTTGATTACAGCCCTAAAATTAGCCACCCAGGCTGGTTTGAGTGTGCCACGCCTCGCGCGCTTACTGGGTCGGATTCTGAACCCAGAAATCCGTCGTACCGCCCGCAAAATCGACACATTTGACAACTTGGACATCCGTGATGTTGAGGACATCATGAAACTTCTCAAACCTTTGAAAACAGTCACCACTGTGCTAAGTAGGGACGCACCAATTGCCATTTTTGGGGCCGATTCCGATTTTTCAAGAAGTTTGACCTGCCGATACCGATTTTAGCCGATTCCGATTTTAAACCACTTTTCAGCATACAGAAAGATATATATTTTTGCATCTTTTCTCTTTAATATAACATTTTAACATAGAAATACAATCAGTTAACATCCAATATCCAACTAAAAATACAAAAACAAATCACTATAAAATAGAAGTATATATAAAAATACAAAAACAATTGTCATGATACATTTGACTTTTTGAACAGATTACCACTATAAAATAGACCTAAATAATGCTGTGGAATATTCACCCACATCTTAAAAGTGCAGTGTTATGGAACCATGTTGGTCACATCCAATATCCAACTAAAAATACTAAAACGAATCACTACCTGTATGTGTAGTTTATTTAAGCGTAAACATATTTCACAACATATTACCTACACACAAATAAGTAAATGAACTAATGACCAAGAGCGCTGATCTCGCTCGCTCTCTCTCCCGCCCCGTGCCGCTCTCTCTCTGCGCACACAGGTTTAATGACAAACAAACAAATGCTGATAAAAAGTTTTGTGCAAGTGATTTAAGGTCCTGACTCTCGTCTTAAATATGACAGGCTTCGTTCAGTGATTGAAACAAATATATAAACATGAATGAAACGTTTACATGCAGAGCGCGTAGTGCCGCGGCTGCGCGGATGTTGTGTAATCAAATACACCGGTATGGCCGTATATTAAATATTCATATCATAACAGGAAAAAAATGTATTCGTGTGAATCAGTATGCCGCCCAGCCCTACACTCTACTACATGTGCGTGTAGCTGCGTGTATGTGTGTTGCTGATGCTGCGCAATGCGGGTGCATTTTGATCCGCATATTAAAATCGGAATATTCTGACTGATCGGCCGATCACGTGAAAATCGGCTGACTCCGATCACTGGCCGATTAATCGGTGCATCCCTAGTGCTAAGTGATGAACGAAACCCAACAGTATCTCTAATTGTGCCCTTAAAGCACACAATTGAGCAGAGCATGTTGGCTGTGGAGGAGGACTCCACTACGGTGAGCATGATGAAGAAAACTATCTTCAACAATTTATCAGACAGATACACTGGGGACAACAATCTGCTGGACTGCACTGCATTAGACCCCAGATTCCACTCTCCACCTCATCATACCAAAGATCAGTGCCAGGATGTGTTCCAGAGGGTGAAGGAGGAAGCTGTGCAGCTGCACAACCAGGTACTTATTTTACTTTCAATTACTAATAGTAGTACTATATATATATATATATATATATATATATATTATTTTTTAATAATTGTGCATATGAATAATATAATATATATATTACTAAGTTCTTGTCTTGCTGTTTACAGACCAATTCCCCTGTGGAGGAAACTGGAGGTGTAACAGACACCGGTGCCTCTACACATGCAGCAGAGCTGCCTGCTGACCAGGCAGACATGGTGGATGCAGAAAATCTTCAAACAACCAGAAGACTGCATTGGAAGATCTCCTAGAAGGGACTTTCACAGAAAGTGTAGGGGCAGCACATACCAATCACATGTGTGGGATTGAGGCAGAAATTGTCAGGTACAGAAGTGAAATGTCTATTTCTCTCACAAGCTGCCCACTCAAATGGTGGAAGGAGAACAGTAAGTTTTACCCACTGCTTTCACCTCTGGCAAAGGCTTACCTCACCACACCAGCCACCTCTGTCCCTAGTGAAAGGGTCTTTTCGACCGCAGGGGATGTTGTAACCTCACAGAGATCTCAGCTTCGGCCTGAGAATGTTGACATGTTGATTTTCCTCAAGAGAAACCTGAAAGTTTCAAGCTACACAAGCCAGTCTTAGTTTATTTGAAGAGATTTTATATTTTGATGTGGGATTTGTTTTTAAAAATCCAGTTATTCTTTGTTATTTAAGTGAATAACTACTTCAGTTGCACTTTTTTTATAAGACACACAGTGTTTAACAGTGTTTATGTAAGGACCTCTTTTTTGGTCAAGATTTTATATTCTTATGTTATTTAAAATATTGAATTACACCAGTTAACTCCAGCTTACTTGTGAGAGTGTTTCTAAATAAAGGAAATATTTTTCATGTATTTTTTTGTTTAAAGGTGAAGTAAGTAGTTCATAGTGCCATCTAGAGGAGAGAACTGCTCCTCTGCTCACCCCCTCCCTTCCCTGAGCGCTACGGTATCCTCAGCCGGTCAAATGTCGTCCTCGTTGTCTTTCTCCGTGTCAGCAGATGAGGTTCGTGAGGAGAGGGAGAGGGCAAGCTACAGCGGCCGTAGCAGACAAAGCGGAGAGAGTGGAGGCGGGACTTCCGCTACAAGTAAAGCGACGCTTGATTTGTTCTCTCACGTTTGTCTATACAGGCTCCCGTAGAAACGTGGCGTCGTGGCAATGCAGTAGCGGCCCGCGACCATGTTATTTTACATGACTTTTTGAAACACTACGAAAATGAAACAAAGAATATTATACAGCGACTAGACAATGCAGCAGCACATAACATGTATACAAAAGTGGATTTTGGGTAATATAAACCCATAAATACTACACAGTGTCCCTTTAAGATGACCATGTAAGCACCTCTGAGATTTTTTTTCCTACGAATAAAAGATAATTTTATTTGGTCATAATTTGTCTGCTCATTTTGATTAAAAAAAAATTGTGAGAAAATCGTATCGTGAACAAAAAATCGTGAACCGTATCGAGTCGTGAGTCGAGTGTATCGTTACATCCCTAATGGCCAGCAATGTCACAGCCATCCCGTACAAACATATGATGCTGTAAACTCGCAGCAACCTTCACCCACAAGTGTTTTTCAGAGTGTGTGACGCTGCACTGCAGGCAGCACCCAAGGCAGAGAGGACAAACAGAATCAAAGCACCACATCTTATGCAATTTTGTCAATTTACCAAAATGTTATCAATCCTGACACTGCAAAGATGCAACACTTTCCCATCACATCGCAAACCTGGTCCATGAAACTGTCACATTCTGATGCACGATTCGTGATTTGTAATCGCTATCTCAATCTCAACGTAGTGTGCATGCGTCAACCGGCCTGCAGCCTTTTCTTTTCATTGTATGTCTAGTAACTTGTGTTTAAGTAGTTTCCCTTTCATAACATGTTGGTTGAGGTAGTTTTTTCCTTCTTTATCGCTGTATAACTTTTACTATCTCCGAGAGATGGGGCTGCAGCGCAACAACTCCATGCTACCCGCGTTGTTTACTCCAGAGATCAGCTGATAGCACTGAGTTCCACCGGACTATCGGTGAGACCTACAGACATCTGGAGAAAAACACACAGAGGATGCAGAGGTGCAGGGCAGAAGAGGAGGAAGACACCTTAAAACTCTTGTGTTCTTCTAGTACTCTTCTTCTGTAAATTTATTGAGTCTGATATGGAGCAACTGTAACTAAACAATTTCCTCCGGGATAATAAAAGTATTCTGATTCTGATGTTCAACTCTTGGTCAAAAAGCATGTCCTCCCTGTTGCTGATTTTAATCAGTTTATTTACACAGTGATCACCTCCATTTCTTGCACACTTGCCCTCTTAGCATTGGACACTTGGCAGAGATGTATGAAAATGCTAAGTCTAGTTAGACAATTCTTAGTCTAACTCGACGATGCCTACTATGTGAAACTAGCACATAACCATAACATACTTTCTTGTCAAAATAATTAATTTTTTCCACATTAGGGGTAGGAATCACAGGATGCCTAAGGATTTGTTGCGAGATACATGGTCCACGATAACAATAATATCACTATACAATGATTCTGTGATAATGTATTGCAAGACAATCATATAGCGATACGTCACAATAACTGTCTATCCCAAGAAAACTAGGGATGCACTGATCCATTTTTTTTCACTTCCGATCCCGATACCTGAATTTGGATAGCTGCCGATACTATTCCGATATGGATGCTCCGTTAGCTTTAATATTATTATCATCAACATTATTGTTGATTTTATATAAGACTTTAATAAACTCTTTTATACAGGCAAGTATGATATGCACGGTTTCCTCCATTATTTTTTTTAAACCGTGGGAGGTGGGGGCTGACGACGACGACATGAATTTTGAAATGTGAAATTATGACCATTTCAAACTGAATGTTTTCTAATTACATTGCTTACTATAGGGTTTCCGGTACATGAATTGTCTATATCTATCTATACTGAATACAGCCAAATAAACGCCATGTCGTGCTGTATCTGAAACGTAACAGGTTTCCTCAATAGAAAATTAAGTTTTATAGTTGAACATTAATCTACAACAAAATAATATATTTCTCTATTGAATAACCAAAGACTGGACATGACTGGAGTGAAAATTAATATTCGAATGTGGAAAAACACATCCGCAGCGCTGCTGTCTGCTTTGGGAATGGGCGCGCACTGCATGTACATTACATTAATGTTAATATATTTGTTTAAATCACTGAATGAAGTCTGTCATATTTGGGACAAGAGTTGGGACCTTACATTGCTTGCACAAAACTTTTGATCAGCATTCAGCATTTATTTGGTGTTCATTTAAACCAGTATTGGTTTATAGTGTTATGGCTGGGACTGTGTGTACTTGTCTCACTAGTCGGTGAGTAAGTCAAGGCATTGCAATTAAAGAGGGTGCCCCTCATCTGGTGCAGGACTTTTTTTCTGCACACCGCCCCTGCTGACTGTTCTTCTCCCTCTCCTGCATTGCGCACCGCTGTGCACCGTATTCCATGCAGAATGGATCATTTCACTATGCGCTGTTTTTTCCACACAGCCATATATGACACATACATAATGGTCTTTATGACGAGGACACACACACATAGAGTCACAGATGAGCTGCGGCTGCTCAATCTCCAAATACAACGCAAGGCCAGCGTTTTGAGTTTCTCACTCAGGGAGGCATTTTCAAAAATATATATAGTTTCAGGTCCTAAAACACCATCTCCGTGTGGATGGCCCCCTTAATCATTGATTCAATTATTTGGCATTTTTTTCCACCGGACATTTTGGCCAGTGTTTTCGCCAGCCAAGTTCACAGCGGCCGAAAGCCGTCATATACCAGCTAACTTAAACCCTGACTTAGGAGTGTGAATTCTATGCCGCTGTCAGTGTTGTTCTCCTCAGGGAGCAAGCGTTTTAAAACGGTAACGCTGGGATTACGTCGGCTGCAGGAGGTTGCGGAGCTGATCTTCCTGGTTAACTCTTGGTCAATCATGGTCGCCTGCTAGTTGACTGTAAACAGTGGAATGGAACAGAGGCATGCATCATTATTCCGCGTCTCATTAAAACTAGGGATGGGAGTTTTTTTTCTCCGACAAAACGGCCGACAATCGACACGTGCTCACCTCAACAAAAAGTCTACAAGATTAAGGAAGCTGTGCACGAAAAAAAAAAGCCGAAAAAAGGTGAGCCTGCTGTCCAGGCTCCCTGCACTGTCAGATGATGGTTCGCTCGTTTGAGGACGAGTCACAGGCCTGTTTTTGTGAATGGAATAGCCGGGGGCGGGTCGGTATGGTAACTCTACGGAGCTTCCGCCGCTGTCCGTGGTGCTCAAAGGCTGGTTTGCAGGCTCAGTGTGTGGCCAGTCACCTGTAACATTAGCCTACATGGTGACAACAGCAGTTCTCTCGAGTGGCTGTGCATGTGTCCAAACGTGTGTGTATGTGCGCACAGTGCAAATGAGCTTGCACTTATGTTTAGGGCAGGGGGCACAACACAAGCGCTAAACAAATGAAGACTGCATCTCATCCAGTCAAGACCCTGCAATCCGTTGGACACTTAACAAGCGAGAGTTTTCTCTACCGCAGGATTTTTTTTTTTGTCCCTCATTTATATAATCACTGCTTTGATCAATATTGGACATTACAGCCATGTTTTTGAGCCTAAAATAAAGTCGTCTTGTACAATATTTTCCACCCCGCATTGCTGCTGTAAAAAAAAAAGACAGACAAGTCGACAAAAATTTGACACGTGGGCCTCGACAATCAATCCTTAAACTGTTGTGCAATTCCCATCCCTAATTAAGACATGCCTCCTTCAATCCATTCCACTTTTCCAGGCAGCAAGCAGAGCAGTCGGTAAATCACTTGTGGAGATATTTCAGCAGACAATATGAAAGCACAGATGGATCGGATAGGAAATCTTTACAGGTGGATCGAAAATTTCCAATGCGTGAATTACATGTGTATCAGAATCGGCTATCGGATCGGTCCCATCCCTAATAATAACTTCCGTAAAAAGGGCAGGATGCCTCTATTCACAGCAGAGAGAACAAAGTGCATAAATTATGTATTGATCGTAGATGGGGCATCTCTCTACCAAAATCCCGTTGTGGACTCCCTATTCCTGTCCAAGTTTTTCTTATTCATTTGAGCAGCGCCACCACAAGGACACATGAAGTAGCGTAGCCTGGCGAGTGAAACTGGCAGGGACTGTTTACATTAGAGCGCCTTAAGTTATTCATTAAAATATGGATATGTGCTCTGGTGTATTGATTATCGTATTGCACAGGGAAGGATGGCAATATCAACAAATCGATATTTTGACCCAGCTTTAGACTTCATTATTTAGGAATAACAAATTGGAGCTATGCTTTACTAATTTCTCCACAGTAACTTTTTTTTTTACCTCAGCTCCATCGATGTTTGATTTATTTGATGGTTCCATCTTCTCCTTGGATTTTTCAGTGTCAGATTCTGACTGGCTGCCAGAATCTGAGCCACTTCCCGATTCACTGCTCCCTGATTGGCTGCTGCTGCTGGAGGAACTTGAACTGGAGCCTGAGCCTGACCCTGATGCGGAGCCCGACCCAGAACCGGATTCATCATCTGAATTGCTGTCACAAGATTAAACATAAAACTAAGCATTGATACTGAGCAGAAGAACCTTTCATAAATCTTATTGGGGGAAAAGTATATACTGGTGCCATAACAATTAGTAAAATATGGTACTAAATGTATAACATTTAACACTCGTCTTTGACAGGTAGCATCATATAACTTTATCATATCATATAAAAAGTGAATGTTTCTGTTCATTAAACTATACTGACATATATACTGCCTTTTATATACATATTGACAGATAAACACAAAAGGAAACCTATAACATGATCATAATAATATATTATCAATTAATAACATCAGATTATAACATATAGAATATGTTGGTCACATTTACAACTACACTGTACTGAAATGGCCTATTTAACATATAACCATTACAAGAGGTAGTGATTATTATTTCTGCCCTCACAACTTGTAGAATTCTGCCCCACCACAAGATGTAAACAGCTTCGTACAAAATAACACTAGTGTACCATTAATGACAAGCATATAGCTTTAGTAATAACACATTTTAAAATAAAGAGCAGGTTTCAAGAAAGAAATTATGTGGGTGTTTCAAAACATTCTTATCAACTTTATTCTAATGACTACTCGGTTATTTTGTCAGAGATCATACATTGATTTACCTTGATTCTCCACTGCTATTGCTGACACTTTCATCCTCACTGCGTCCAGCCATGGTGAAGTCCGAAATAAAGACTGACGCCGACTGCCGTATACTGTTTTACACGTGGTTAACTGTGAAAGGAGAAACACAAAACATTTTTAAAATATCTGCTCTTCGCTTAGTCAACTTTGAGACCCTGCAAACAAATTGAATGACTCGGGCATACATTTCAAACGCTTACAGGGTAAACTGCAGTTGCTTTTGCAGCTCACAACATCATCCGTCACAACTTCAGTTTCAGCATCGCAGTTCAACCAATGAAACGTCACCGTGAAACTGTCAATTTACTTTCACAACATTTCTTAACATTCTGTCGTTAATGCTCTGCACCTCCGATATGGCAGATATTGTGTGTTTCTGTTGCACAACAGAGCACTCTTTACTGTATATCTCAAGTGAAGAGTGGAACAGACCGTCTAGAGAGGACGGTGGCTTTGGCTGTAGCTCCACTAACTTCACCTCAGCGCAGAGGCCTAGCAGGCCTGTGCAACAGCGAACTATCACATTCACACAATGTCCCGTCGTCGTTCTCGGTTACCACGCCAACATTAACGCGGTCGAAAACACATTTAAAGTGACTAACTTACACCACTTTGACTCGTCGACTCTTGTGGCCATTTAGCCGTAATACGGTTTCAGTTTAGCTCGTTGCTAGCTGGTTAATGTCTGCTAACGACAACAACACTGGGTATTGGCGGGGTACGGTAGCATAAATGAAACATGTATGGTCGCGACGACAGCCCGAAATATATTCCACAGTTGTAAATGACAACACAAGCCAACAGTAATCCACATTATAAGAATTAAGATAATTCATACTAGCCATTGTGCTACCATACGAACACTTGCTGTTTGCTAACTCTTGTGTGTTATGCTAATATTATGATTTTTTTCCAACCTAAGACATAGCGACATTTTTTTAAAACACTAAAAGCAACCATATACATTATAATACCACATCATGAACCACATCCATGGAGGTTAATGATACAAGTCATGCCCTTTACATTTTACGTCAACGTGTGTTCGATAAACACAGAGAGGGGAGAGAGGCATTAGCTAACGCCGTGAAGCACGAGGCTACCACGAAAGCTAACAAAATGACAAAACTTTGTCCCAGTTCATCAGTGCACTGTCACGCTGTAATGTTCACTCTGCGCTAACGCTTTGCATTCACGGTTGACCACTCAGCGACATCTACTTTGCAAATGTATGCGAATGGAGTGTGGGGCGTCATAATCTTAAACAAATCATTCCTATTTAAACCACAAACCCATGTTGGCTAACCTAACTTCCACCTCTTCCATCTTGTTTCAATTCGCCGCTCACTTCTCGCGGCTTTTACCACATCAACTTGTAACGTTAGCATACTTTCACGTTGAACTAGCGTACAAGTAGATCCGCGCTGTTTGTTACATTGTATTGTTTTGTGTTACCTGGTAAACTCCTTTGAAATTGTTGTCCAAATCCACCTTTTCCACTTCAGTGCCCCTTTCTTCTTTTATTTAACTAATGAGCTAGCAGCTACTGATAGCTACCGCTACCGTACGCCAGCTAGCTATCTATCTCCCAGTCAGGGAGAGCAGCCCCGGACGACTCCGTTCGCTAAAACTGACACAATGTTGGTTTTCCACTCGGTCCAAAAATCAAATAAGTCCCTTTCTGTCTTGGACATAAACCAAATGTAGCGCTCATCGGTCAGCTGTGATTGTAGAATGCTGGCATTTCAATCCAGGGTCTTCCGACAACCGGCCTCCGCCATGACGCCGTAGGGTTCACTTCACTAGGAAACCCCGGGCAGTGACGTAACGACTGCGCTCCTCTCTCACTGCTCAACTACACACGCGCACACACGCACACACACATGATCCCGCACAATAAGTTGATGGAAGTGTCCTTTAAAATTAATTAGGTTAGGATTCCCCCTAAATCAATATATACCATTAACGTGACCTGTTAATTGTGTACTACATCTTTTCTGGCATTGTTTAATCACTAAATTATTCAGCAGATTGATCATTGTTCATGTAGTGAAAGACTGTGCACTGTTGTGGAAACATGTCTGTTTTTTGAGAATTCAGAGAAAAACCAAGAAATGCTTCTTATTTATAAATCTACTGATTTTATTTGCAAAGTATTTCATACATAAATGCACATTTGACAATAGCATACCTATATTCCTTGTTTTTCTTCCTTGACATTGAACACTACATACACACCATATCCAAATCCAGCACTCACAAGGCTTTGAAAACAGTTTAATAGTTTAATGTAAGCCCTGCATTTCTCTGCTTCTACTTTTTTAATAATCAATTTTTATTTGTTTTAGAACTCACAAAACCCGGCTTAAATCCTCAAGCAAGTAGTCCATTATGGGTCTCCAAATAGCTATAAAATGTTATCATTCCCCTTTAATTTGGCACTCAGTCTTTCCATTGGAAAAACTCTAAACATGTATTTGTACCACTGAGTTACAGTTGGGGGTTTCTTGTTGACTGGTTAGTCCAGGCAACACCAATATAAACTGGCCTGGATCTTTACATATTCTGCTTATTATTATTATTTTTTACTTTTTTGAAATTTCTGAAGTTTTTTTCATGTTGTGACTGTATGCTATATACTACTATAGGTTTCGATATGCTACACATATATCTTCTCAATAAAAACAAAAACAACTACATTCACACACAGCAGCAGCAGCAGTAAACATCTGGCAGCAAATTATTTTTAAACAAAAATGCTGTCTTGAACAATAGACGACGTAGACGTTGAAAACATCATGGTTGCACAATGTGAAACTTTTTTTTTACAAGGACTGAGATGATTGGTCTAATGAAAACAAGCCTGTTTTACAGACTCACAGTGAGTACAATGATTAATAAATGCATGTTTTTGTTACATAATCTGAAATTGTTAATCGGTATAATTTCTTTTCCAACAACTCATTGTTCATTTCCTGGAATAGTTTTTTGTTTTATCTTTTAGGGGGCCTTTAGCTGAGGTAAAATAGTGAACATCTGGTTGTATTGAATTCATGATGCCATATTAAAAGGCTTATATGATATACCTAATTCTTCTTATTGTTATTTTTCCAGTTTTCCAAATAGTAGTCATGTGAATGTTGATAGTGTCCACATTTGTTTATGTCATTCACCACAGTCACTTTTTTAGGAAGTTTGTGTCGCTCTGACAGGGGAATATATGCAAATGTAACTGATTCATATATCATTTAATTCTACATGCAAAGGCCTGCAACGAGATCTAAATCCATGTGCTTACTGCTTACACCATCATGGCTCATATGATTTGTGCCACATGGGAGGAAAAAAATGGATTTGGGTCACTTGCATCACTCAGTATGTGATGCAGCCATGCAGCCATGCAGCCAAAGACGCCAGGTCAATAAGTGTCGCAGCAGCACCACCTGCTGGTGATATGTGTTTAGCACATGAATGGCCAGACTATGATCATTTTAATATTCGATTACTAATATATCTGTTCTATATATGTTAATATCTGTAATACATTTGAGTTGAGTTTGAGAACAGAGAGAGATGTGTGTGTCAGTCTGTGGGGTTGTTCCACTGAGAATCATTGGTGTGTGTGTGTGTGTGTGTGTGTGTGTGTGTGTGTGCGTGCGTGCGCGCGCGCGTGTGTGTATGTGTGTGTGTAAACATTTTAAAAGCAGTGCTAACAGAGAGTCTGTGCTGAGCTGTGAGAGACCCAGACAGGAGCTGCTACCTGAGTAACGACGGGGTGACACGCACACACACACACGCACGCACACACACACACACACACACAGACAGACAGACTGGCAGCTCTCCGCATTCTTGGTGAGTGTAAAATAACGTATGATTATATGTATATACCGGCTCCTCCTCCTCCTCTTCCTCCAGATGTCCTTCATTAAGCTGTTGGAGGAGACGAGGACGTGGGGACAGGACGGGACAGCAGTGTTACGTAAAGTGTCCAGGCAGAGATATTCAGCGACGTGTGTCCCTGCTCCTCCCTCTCGTCTCATCACATCACATAAGCTCGTGCAGCCTCTGATGCAGTGAAGCGTGCAGCTGAATGAATGTCCCGTCCAGCATTAATAATCCAAATATAGACAAAGGACAATCAACAATAACAACATCATCACTGCACCATACTCTACATTCCTGTAAAAGCAACATTACAAACGTGCCATTTTCTCTTTCTAGGGGTCGCCACAGCGGATCAGCTGCTTTGATTTGGCAGATCATTTCACTCCAGATGGCCTTCCCATGTATCCCTTCATGGAGAATCCATTAGATCAGCAAATTCTGAAATACAGAGAAAAACCTCCATGTCTGTTGAAAGGCACTTAAAGGTACAGTGTGTTTTCATCTATGAAGTTTATATACACACAGTGTAGCTTAATATCAACCTATGTAGCCTCCAGTTAGCATCAAACTATATGTTTATGGTGTCCATGGTGGCTCATTATAAAAACACAAATATCGTTTTGGGCTCATGAAAAACAACAGTTACAATCAATCAATCTGTAAAATGAAAAATTATTTCACTTTTGTTTTACACATTGTCATTTCTTCAGTTCTTCACCGCGTGTTTATGCCTAAACAAACCGAGTTGCTGCCTTGTGATTAGCTCATTTTATACATTTTAGACATATTACAAGCAGCTGAACAGGTGTACCTAAAAGTGGTGAACAAGGTTTGGGATTTTTTGTGATCATTTGCTGCCACCTGCTGGACAGATTTCAACAATATTGTTTTTAAGAGGCAACAGTAAGAGCTTTTTCCTCTTTCACTGGAAAAAGAAATGTGGGCACATACTGAAAAAAAAAATCTTAATCATGCTTTGTTTTTTTTCAGAGAGTGCTCTCTAAATTACACGATGATCACTACTTTTTATCAAATTGGTTTTATTTATATAGCACCAAATCACAACATACATCACCTATGGAAACTTTAACTTACAGTCTTATAGAGCAGAAAAGGCAACAGTTCACACAATGAGCAAACATCGGTTGAGAGAAAAAACATGTGGAGCGTTTCCACTACACAGTTCTGTCACGGCTCGGCACAACTCAACACTACTCAGGTTTTTTTTTTTGCTTTTCCGTTAGGGATAGTACCTAGTGTTTTTTTTCCTTCTGGTACCTACAGTGGCCCTGAGGTGCAAAACACAAACGCAAATCACAAAACACAACACAAATCAAAAAATAAAAACGCAAATCAAAAAACACAAATGCAAATCACAAAACACAACACAATCAAAAACACAAAAACATTAACTCAAAACGGAAACACAAATCACACAACGCAAACACAAATGCAGAAAACACAAAAACATTAACTCACAACGCAAACACAAATCACACAACGCAAACACAAAAGCAGAAAACACAAAAATATTAACTCACAATGCAAACACAAAAGCAGTAAACACAAAAACATTAACTCTCAACGCAAACACAAAAGCAATAAACACAAAAACATTAACTCACTTTAGCTCACTTGGTAGAGCTCCCATTCTATGTAGAAGTGCACACTACAGATAGCACCAGTTCGAATCCCGCCCCAAGCAGAAAACACAAATACAAAAGCATTTAACACAACAACATTATCTCACAACGGAAACGCAAATCATAAAACGCAAACAAAAAAACAGACAACACAACGGAAATGCATGTCAAAACGGAAAAGCAACTCGAAAAACGTTGTTTCCCGCGATCGACCAGTGTCGTCCTGTGCAATGAGCGATGACACTGGTCGTGTTTTCTGCTTTTGTGTTTGCGTTGTGAGTTAATGTTTTCGTGTTTTCTGCTTTTGTGTTTGTGTTGTGTGATTTGTGTTTCCGTTTTGAGTTAATGTTTTTGTGTTTTTGATGTGCTTTTGTGTTTTTTGATTTGCGTTTGTGTTTTGCACCTCAGGGCCACCGCAGGTACCTGCTCTGATGAGGTTCCAAGTGAGCTGAGCTGAAACTAAAATGTAATGACTGCCGGTCACTGATTGGTCATGATCATGAGTGTGACGTCCGACACGAGAATCAAAGCGAAAAGCTGAACAGTTATAGCTGCCATATGTCAGATTGTGGCCAACAACATTCAAATTCAAAATACAGAGGTCTTTTAGGTTTTGTTTTCTGATGTAACTGGCAACCCGTAGTTGCTCTGTAGCTGAGACTCTACTGACTGCAATGATTGGTGGCGCCACATGCCAAAACATGATTTCAAAACATAAACATGATTTGCAGTCTGCAAAATAATACTGACAACAAATACTGTTGTTGTTGGTGAGTTCAGTTTGTTATATGAACATTATTCCTGAGTCTCTGTGACATATTAGGAGGATTTTATGGCCAGTTACTTTGGATTTATTACATAATGCACCTTTAAATGTACAAAAAACTCCAGCGTGTTCATCTCTAACATTTAGCAAGGAGGAGTTAGCGATTTTATGTGTATTTAGCGACGGCCCTGCTGCAAGCTGACGATCGTGAGCGTCATATTTCAGTTCAGTGTCTGTGTCAGACGGAGTCTATGCTTTGGTCATGCAGGAACAACTGAACGATAACTACAATACAACATAAACAAGCAGCTGGTATATCTCCAGTGGTATAGTCCACAGACGTTGATGTGGAGGGCTGGGGTTCAAATCCCGGTCAGGGCAGGTCAGCTAGTACCCAGTGTGGGCCCTTAGGCAAGGCCCTACATGCTATTTGCCTTTCTCAGGTGTGAGGATTGTAAGTCGCTTTGGATAAGCGTCAGCTAAATGACTTGTACTGTAATGAGAGAGAGAGGTGAGATGAGGAAGCTTCTCCTTCATAATAAGATGAGTCAGACCATAATGTACGTTGTAATACCCTCTGTCTTAGGATACAGAGGTGTCAGATCAAGTGCAATAATTATTATTTCCCTGATGAGTTCTATGCTATACTGATTTAGTGCATTAATCTCTAATTATAATTCACATGTTACTGGAGGTGGGCCCATGGGTGGTGTAGTGGTTAGCACTCTTGCCTTTGCAGCAGGAAGACCCGGGTTCCAGGGTTCGAGCCCTATTTGGTACAACTTCGGAACAAGGGCCTCTCTGCAAGGAGCTTTCATGTTTCTCCGGCTTCCTCCCACAGTCCAAAAACATGCGATATGGGGATTAGGTGAATTGGTGTGTGTGAGTGGGGTGTACCCCCCCTATCGCCCTATGTCAGCTGAGATAGTCACAGCATCCCCTGCGACCCTCTGGTGGAGGAAAAAACGGTAGATAATGGATGGATGATACTGGAGGACCATCTGTATTTTGAAAGTGATAGCTCTTTTGTTCCACAAGATGGAGCCATATAGAATAGAGTTGCGTGGTATAGGTGGGAAGAGTAAAATGATTTTTCAATAAAAGACAGTTCCTCCTCTCTTTGCTTAACATAAACATATACGATAGATTTACCTGAACATTAATCACACGAAGAACAACATTGAATTTAGAGAATAGTCAAACTGAAGGCTGGAGGCTTAAAAGACATTTCAACATAAACAGAGTAAAAAGAGAGTCTTTGAAAAGTATTTAACTTCCTTCAGAAGGAAGAGATATGGGTAGTTTGACCCAGTTACAGAAGGGGACAACAGAACGACCACAAACGTAACGTTCACAGCAAGATTTTCCATTCCTCCGTGCATCACCTCCAAACACAACTGAAGCTGCTTGTTGTGTGAAATGTCACAGTGTTGTTGCACAACCTTTGTCAGGCTGTGTCCTGCTCTCACTGTTGCTGCACACAGATCAATGAGGTTTTATGAAATGGTTGTTTTTTTAAAATTCATTATGTGATTAATAATATCATTTTTGTGATTAATAAGACTCACACCATGATATGATTATATGATCATTTGTCTGATTGTGCTGAATGGTTAATGTACTGTTGTGGTTTGGCTCTAAATGGAATGAAACAGTTCTGCAATTATAATCTTGTGATGACAGTGCATGAAACTTTCACTTTCACTGTCATCATGACTTTATTTAGCACTGACTACTGTGTAATATGAGCTGTTAGTCATAATGAGATATTCATAAAAACAGAAAATACCTCTATGATGTTTTAAAGGTGATGCTGTACATAAATAAACTGTGATTTCACAATGTATTTATGTACAGTATCACCTTTAAAACCTCAAACACAGTTGATCAACTGTGAGACATGTAAAATGAAATAATATAAAAAACATGAAAGAGAATAATCCAAAAATACAAAAGACAATTAAAAAACATTGCTACCATACATACCATACTGAAAACTAAAATAATGCTCGTTAGCAGATGAAATCAAGGATTTTATCTTTCAAAAAAAGATGGAAAGAGAGAACTAAAGTTAACTTATTCAAACAAACATGACACACAATTTTTACAGTTTGTGGCTTGTGCAAATAGATCCACAAAACAAAGCACTAATGTGCATTGCTGTGCGACAGCTCATAGACACAAAGACACATCAAAATAGAGAAAGAAAAGAGCAGCACATGTGAACACTAATGGTGCTTTTCCACTGTATAGTCCCGGAATGACACAGCACAGACTCGCACAGACTCTACATGCTTTGGGATGGTTTTCCAGTGCCTCACTTATTTGGCGAGTCAGCACGGTTGCATGAAACTGCCGTGACTTCGTTTTACACGCAACAACACACACAAACACACAAACTGGTGACTTGTAAAGCAGTTGTTCATTAATCATTAAAATCAGCTAATTAAAAAGATTAGTTCAGAGAATTGTTCAGTATTTCCTGCATGAGCGGAGCACAGACTCCGTCTGACACTGTCACTGAACTGAAACATGGGGGTTGTGATGACGCTCGCGGTTGCAGGCTTTCAGCAGTGCTGTCACTAAATACACCAGACCTCTCTGTTAAAGGTGCATTATGTAATAAATCTAAAGCAACTGGCCATAAAATCCTCCTAATATGTCACAGAGACTCAGGAATAATATTCATATAACAAACTGAACTCACCAACAACAACAGTACAGACAAAATATTCACATTAAAAAAAATATTTTGCAGACTGCAAATCATGTTTATGTTTTGAAATCATGTTTTGGCATGTGGCGCCACCTACCGCCGTCTACCAATCATTGCAGTCAGTAGAGTCTCAGCTACCGAGCAACCACGGGTTGCCAGTTACGTCAGAAAACGAAAGCTAAAAGACCTCGGTATTTTGAATTTGAATGTAGTAACCGTTTTTGGCCACATTCTTACATATGGCACCTTTAATAATAATAATAATAATAATGAAAATATGGTCCACCAACTTTCTTTAAATACAGCTTATGTGGAACAGCTGTCAGCGAGGTGATAGCATATGGACAGAATATAATATTTACATTCATAAAAATGTACATACATTCAACATTACTTTGCATTTATATAAGCTTGTTGAATGTTTTGATTACAGGTGTTCATGTTATTATTTATTTAATTTTAATTTATTTATGTCCGTTTTTGATTCCGAAAGATTTCTTTTGTATAATTAATTTTTTTTTTTTTATAGTGAATTATTCAAGATCAAATCATGTACTTTTACTTTCAAATAATGTGAAATATCATCATGAATATTTTTATTGTGATATTATGACGGGATATTGTGTTCATAGTGATCACCCGCCTACTGAACACTTTTTCTGTGTGTGTGTGTTGTGAGCACACACACTTCCTGAGTGATGACACATAACTGCTTCCACCGCTCAGTGCTGCTCTCTCACACATGTGGTGTTGCACTGACCGTATACTTTAAACCTGCTGTAAATGCAGGCCTTAACCACATCCTAGTTATTGAAGCTGCAGCCTTTCCCATAAACTACTTGTTTAGAATTCATCACTTCTGCTACTTGAGTTTTACCATTCTGAAAATGTGAACTTTTATGTGCTGTTGGTCCAGGTTTAGTATGAACTAATGCACAATACAAATCCAATCATAATAATTCTGTGGCAGTTATTGTCTTTGTTAGCATACGACATTCTGCATTTTATATCACACTATATCTCTTATTCAGTCATCTGTCGTTTAGATTTCCAGTAAATTGGACATTGACATTTTTTTTTTTAATTTCATTAATCTGTAATCACTAAAGCATGCTGACAAATTAATTATTGTTATTATTATTATTGTTATTATATTTATTGTTATAGTTATTATTATTATGTCCATCAGAAAATTAGCTCCACTCAATAAAGCAAAAACATACTGCTCATCATTATTATTATTATTATTTTTATTATTATTAATAATGATAATAATAATAACAACAATAATAATAAGTAAGAATCATCATCATTAAAATAATGTATATAACATCCAGAATGGCTATTCTACAGCCTTTGATCTGCAGCTTAAACAAAGTTAAGTTAAACTTTAGTTATTACAAATATTATATCATTTCATATCAATGATGTTCTGATAATAACCCATATTTTATTACACATCAGTATAATTCTTATAATATAAGAATAAAATCAATGATCTCTTCTCTTCGCCTGTAGCCGTGGTTACAATATATTAATTTTCAAGCTAAACAGCAACAATATATTTGGTACTTATGTAATGATCTTTAAGGCGGTGACAGTGCTGAAGGAACGTGAAGTAACCAGCTGTTTCTCACTGTCGCCATCATTTCCTGTATGCAGCAGACATGATGGTCAGTGTTTGGGTGAAAAAAGAGAAGTAAAAGAATTGAATCGTGAAGGAAGTTGTTGAAATGAGGAAGTTTGAGTGAGTGCTGCACCACCTCCCTGTGTGTGTGTGAGAGAGTGGCCTCATCTGCTCGAACACAGTCAGGATCGACTTTTTCTTTCTTTCTCTTTATTTTCAAAAGCCGCAGATTTGACGATGAGCCGCTCAGATGTTTGGACTGTAGGCCACCCTTGTGCTGAGGGAGTGAAAAACTGAGCGAGAGGACGATCAATGTCTGGATCTGCTACAGCGCATTATTTACAGTAAGTTTTTAAGAAACAAACAAACAAACAAAGACCTACAGGATTCTATTAGTTTGCTGACATTTTCTGGATAACAAAAAAAAGGAACAAAAAGCTATAAAACTTTAGTGTTTACTTAAATTAATGTTATTTTATGATGTTTATGCATTTACCAACAGTTTATTAATGTTATTTGGGTTAATTAAGTCATTTGTTTCTACAATTTCAAGGTTTACAAATTATTAATTGTATAATAATTAACTGTGAATGTCTTTCTTTTGTAAAGTGTAAACTGTGCATCCCATAACAATGATTCATGAATGTATGTGGTTACGGAATAAGCGTTACTTAACTATCATTTGTTATCCTTTATTAATGTTTTATTAATGTAAAGGGAGCTATAATTAAGATGACTCGTTGATACATGTTGACAGTGGTTAATGCTTCATTTTAGTTAAGTAATGTTTATTCCGTATTTAGACCAAAACCTTGCATAAAATACGAATTGATACCTTAATTAACCCGAATAAGCTAATGTGTAGTTAAAACGTGAATTAACAGTTGATAAATGCTCATCACATAATTTACTACTGTTAGTGAATGAGAGAAATGAAGTGAGACCACTCCTCTTTTCACCAGTGCTGTTTCAGGAAAAAAAAGAAACAAAAAAGATAAAGATAAAGAAATCTTAGAAAAGGATTTGCCACAATTGGTATATATGTTTTTTTTTAACTGTAATATGTAAAAAAAAATGTAAATAAATGAAAAGTGGACATACTGTGGTAAAAACATCCACATTTCCTATGCTACATTTATGACAGGCATTTGTGACCTGACATTTTTATTGTCAGATAACAATATAAAATGCTTATACCTGAAATCAAAAATATTCTCCTCTCAGATCGTCCAGAGGAAAAAAAAAGAAATAAACATAAAATAAAATTCTGCACAAAATAATTTGTTTAAATGGACAAAATTCATATTTTTTAAAAATTATATATAGAAAATATTCAGTCATAATTTTAGAACTAAACACATCCTTGGTTTCTGCAAGAGGAGAATTAAGACATTAAGACAGTTTCTACCATTCACGTTCAGCGAGTTCAGTTAAAAAATGATAACATTAATAATGTGTAAAGCCATAAATCAAATAATGTATTTTAAATGACTCACACAAATTTAAATGTGGACTAGTTCAGTTTAAAAGTAAGAAAAATACCCTGAATAAAATACTCTGGGATCTCAGTGTTATATGTTGTCATGTTGCTCATATGTTCATATGTTAAAGTATTGCAGTTAGTTTTAGATAACCTCCTTAAATATAAAGACCTAGTGTAAGAAACATTCTTAAATGTTGCATTAGATCATCAGCCATTGTTGGATAAACCGAGCACTCCACACTTCAACAATATGTCATTTCATAATGATCAGCGTTCTTAAACAATAAGATAATCGTGTTAAACAAGGAAGATGTTTTCACTTTCTATTTAAGCATCTGTTCCAACATCAGGACAAATCAGGAGATCAAGTATAAAGAATTCTAACACATGCTCAAGTTTTACAATGAAAATGTTCAAATAAAATAAAATAAAAGTAGGAGTAAAGGATGATTTCATATTTTATTTTTACTCAGTCGAGCGGGAAGGAAGGAAGTCAAAGTCAGTCAAATTTAAACATGAAACCACCACAGTCATGTTGGTTAAACTGAACTTATTTCCTTAATTTACATGACAAGCTCAGCATTTCATAACTAATAATAAAACTGAAATATAGAACAAAATAAATAAAAGTGAGAGAGATCATTTCATCACGGATTTACCAACATTATAGTTTTTGTTTATTCTAAAAACAATAAAACTCTCGAAGTTTGCACAGAAACATTGTTCAATATATTTGAAAAATAAATATAGTCATTTATTTTTGCGCTGCATATATTCTGAAGTGTTAGGGCTGCACGGCTTCATCCCACATTTTCCAACCCTTTACCAAAGTTACATTGTTTATTTTCTTGTCATGGGCAGTTGAAAAGTTATTCTTATAATCTACAGTATTTTGTTGTGTCTTCATTTTCAACTTTCACTTCTTTTTCATTATCCATGTCTCTTTCATATGGTCAGTTTTCTTTCTTATGTATCAGTTATCTCTACAGCTGCACCTGCTCCTTTTTTATTCATATATTATTTATTATATATAACATTATATATATATATGATAGTATTTACATTTCAAGATTTGTTAAAGGTGCCATATGTAAGAATGTGGCCAAAAACAGTTTCTACATTCAAAAGCAAAATAAAGAGGTCTTTTAGCTTTAGCTTTCTGACGTAACTGGCAACCCGTGGTTGCTCGGCAGCTGAGACTTTACTGACTGCAATGATTGGTAGAAGGCGGTAGGTGGCGCCACGTGCCAAAACATGATTTCAAAACATAAACATGATTTGCAGTTTGCAAAATGTTTTTTTTAATGCAAATATTTTGGCTGTACTGTTGTTGTTGGTGAGTTCAGTTTGTTATATGAACATTATTCCTGAGTCTCTGTGACATATTAGGAGGATTTTATGGCCAGTTGATATAGATTTAGATATTTTAAATGTCCTGCAGAACCCTGTGTGTGTGTGTGTGTGTGTGTGTGTGTGTGTGTGTGTGTGTGTGTGTGTGTGTGTGTGTGTGTGTGTGTGTGTGTGTGTGTGTGTGTGTGCACAGCAGGTTAACGACAGACTCTTTGAGGTAGAAAGTAAAAAATTAAATTAACTCACGTTACAGACACTTTTATCCAAAGCGACCTACAAGAGGGGAATAAGCTACATAGAAGAAGTCTTGGAAAGAAATCCACTAGAAAGGAATAGTGGACTGATAGAGGATGAGAGTGCTGAAGTGGATGCAAGTGCAGAAGGAGATGGGGAGGGGGTAGGGGTATAGGGTAATAAGTCCTCAGACAGAAGATGCTCTTGGAATAGCTGGGATTCAAGAGCTTCTTGAAGAGATAGACAGGGACACCTCTGTTCTGGTAGTGGTTGGTATCATTCCACCAGCGTGGAATGACACATGAAAAGAGTCTGGATTGTCGTGTGCAGGGTGTTGACAACAATCCTTGGATGAACCGAGTCATCAAGGGTTAACATAAGCCTTTAGCATTTAAGTAGGTGGGAGCAGACCCATGGAGCACTTTGTAGGCTAGCATCAGTGATTTGAATTTGATGCGGGCAGCTAAGGGTAGCCAGTGGAGCACAATGAACAGAGGGGGGCCCTTTCACATGTCGGGAGGCCTGTTAGTGGGGCATTGCAGTAGTCAAGGCGGGAGATGACCAGAGCCTGTACTAGGAGCTGGGTGGACTGTTGAGTTACGGCCTGATTTGTCTTATACTGAATAGTGCAAAGCGACATGACTGTGCGACAGAAGCAACATGATCAGTAAAGGTCAACTGGTCATCAACCATCAATCATCAATCCTGACACCCAAGTTTCTTGCTATCTTGGAAGGAGATAGGGAGTCAATATTAATGCAGATATTATGATGTATAGTTGGCTTGGCTGGGAAGACCAGCAGTTCAGTTTTGGAAAGGTTTAGCTGGGGGTGATGGGCTTTCATCCAAGCAGATATGTCAGAGAGACAATCTGAGATTCGTGCTGAGACTGTGTGATCGTCAGGTGGGAATGGCAGATTCAGCTGGGTATCATCAGCATAGCAGTGATAAGAGAAGCCATGTGAGCGGATGATCTGGCCCATGGCAAAGAAGAGAGGCCCCAGCACCAAGCCTTTGGGCACCCCTGTGGTAAGGCTGTGTGGTGCAGATGTCCTAGCCAGGACACATTACAATCTCCCAGTGAGGTAGGATTCGAACCAGGAGCGTGCTTTTCCTGTGATGCCCATGTTTGAGAGTATGGACAATAGGATACGGTGATTAACCATGTCAAACGCTGCTGTCACAGACAACAGAGCTGTTTCAGTGTGGCCTCTTTTGAAACCAGATTGGTTAGGGTCAAGGTGGTCCTTGGATCTGCTTGAACACCGCCCTTTTAGAGAGGAACGAGACTGTAATTGAGTGTTTTTTTTTGTAATGCTTCTACTTTTTATTATTTATTTATTAATTTTACCCTTGTCCTGTCGTGCAGGGAGGCCCGCAGCATGGGCATCTGAATGCCTTTTTGTGTGAGACAGATTTTACATTGTCTGAATGAGTCTGTTGAATTCATCCTGTATCGTGATGAAATGTTGGACAACAAAAAAGGGACAACAATCAAAAACAATAAACAATATGAAAAATAAAATAAAAAAACAAAAAAAGAGACAGATTCTCCTAAACAGAAAAAAAGACACTGATACAACAAAACATATTATTTACCTATCCATTCATACGCGTATACATACTACCTGCACATATAAACCTGCAGACATGAATATACTTACCTCTACACATGTACGCTATCTGTAAATATAACTTAATAGAACATGATGTTAATTATAAAGACATAAGAAATACCATAGCCTTCATTTTGAAAGTTCATAATTAATATGAATATATAATTTCAATGATTAAAGTGAAAATAAATAGATGAAATTATTATTATATTATAATTATTATAAATTGAAATTACAGATAAAAGCCCCTTTTATTTGATTATTTTTAATTTATAGCTCATTAGAAAATAATTATTTCTATCAAAGCATTTTACTGCTTTCTCTTCCCCATCTCTTGCCGCTCTTGTCGGGGCTCGCGCTCATGTGGACAGTTCAGTTGTGAGGAGCGCGATGAAGTTTCTACATGTCATCACACGTTTTTCATATATAAAGAACTGAGGCATTTGTTGCAGCCTGGTCGAGGATATTACAAAACACTGTTACTGGACATCTGCTGTGTGGCTGCTGAAGGGAAAGCAGCTTGAATTGTAAACCGTGTCTGGGTTAGCCTTTTTCACTCGTGATGGTCACAGCTGTGTGGACAGTGATCAAAATGCAGAGAGTTTTGCTCTGGTTGACAGTGATTGATGCGTTGCGTCTTTACAATTGGGAGAAGCTCTCTTCTGACTCAACCAGGCTTGTTTTCTTGGCTTGCGATGTTTTTGCCAACTCAAGTGAAGTAAAAAAGTGATGTCCCTGATCTTTCCTGTGTAAGGCTCCACCATGCAATACCAACACCACACCGTCTCCGAGCCTCTGAAGATGTGCGTAACCATGTCTTCATGCGGCGCAGAGTGGAAATGTTCTCTCTGATGATTACAGGGAGCGAGTCGCTGAAGACGTCTGCACGACAATTTACATTTTGGGGTCATCAGCAGGGGGTGCTGCAGCACCCCTACTTCCCACGGTACTGTGTGATACTGCAGCGAAAGTAAAACAACTAAAACTCCCGTCGGACACAGTCAAAAACATCCCGTTTCAACGAGCACACCGCCTAGGAGGGAAACGGCAGGAAGGTCAGCGTCCGCGTCCGATTGTGGTCAAATTCGAACACTTTAAACAAAATGAACTGGTTAAGAGTCGAGGCAGGGAGCTACGAGGAACGGACTTCAGCGTCAATGACCAGTTCCCAAAGGAGATCCTGGAGAGACGCAGGAGGCTGTTCCCGGTGAGAAGAAAGTTTATCGACGGTGGAGCCCGAGCAGTGGTCGCAGTGGACAAGCTCTACGTCAATGGTCAGTTATACCGGGACAAAGAGGTAACCCCCTGGCTGTATTAAAGTTATAAAAAAGCAAAGCGATTAATTTGTAGTTAAACCCTTACAAAAATGAGTCTCCCCACCTCGTATTAAGTCACCAAACTCACATAATAATACTATCATTGCACGTCTCTGTAATAAACACCACGGTAAGTATACCCTGTTGGTTTTGGTTCGGTTGGTCTGTCACCTAGTCTGCTTATGTGTTTTTCATGTTCATGTCTTCCATGTTTATGTTTAAATGTTTTTCTATGTTCATGTATTTTTGGAAGCTTCTATGTCATTGTTTACAATATATGTCCTGTAATTAATGACCATATCAATACAAGACCCCTATATACAATAGCACGAACGCATGCACTCTCTCTCTTACACACATACACACAAACACACACACACACACACACACACACACACACACACACACACACACACACACACACACACCCCAAGCGCGTAAACACACGTACATGCATACACCAACATACAGGCCATAGCTATGCTTACACAGACTATCAGATAGACGCACACACATATATAATACACACACACACATCACAAGCGCGTACACACACACACACACACACACACACACACACACACACACACACACACACACACACACACACACATCCACATGTTTATAATTTCCACATAGACTGTCAGACAGGCACACACACACACACACACACACACACACACACACACTTGCGCACAGAGTATACACATAGTTTACACTACATAAATAGATAAGGTTAATAACATGAATACCCTCAGGCTTGTCACTTGGAATGTGCACGGAATTGGCTCTAAGCATAAACGGCTTAAAGTTCTTAATCACTTAAATAGCCTTCAAGCAGACATTGTCTTACTACAAGAGACACACTTATCTAAGACAGATTGCCAGTTCACCTCATCACAATTTTCCCACATATACACAGCAAACTACAACTCAAGACAGAGAGGAGTAGCAATCATGATCAATAGAAAACTACATTTCACACATAAAAATACTACAACAGACCCAGAAGGTACATTTATAATACTCAACCTATTAATCAATAACACAGACTTCTGTATTTCAAACATATATGGTCCAAATGTTGATGACCCCTCCTTTTTCCACACTTTCTTCACCACACTGTCCACTCACTTAGACACGACACTCATAATGGGAGGGGACTTCAACATGGCACTCGAACCCAGAATTCGATAGGCTCAGTAAGGCAGGAACAACACGGAAGTGGCAATCGACAGAAACACTTAAACAATACATGAATGACTATGGTCTTTGTGATGCTTGGCGCTCTTGTCATCCAGCTGTCAAAGAATACACCTTCTTCTCACCTGTACACAACTCTTACTCTAGAATTGACTTCTTTCTGACTAACAGCTCACTTCTCTCAGACATCACAGACACTCAGATCCACCCTATCACTATCAGTGACCATGCACCAGTCTCACTAAATATAACTAATAAGACCACTACACCACCAACCAGAAACTGGAGATTTAATACATCATTACTAGAGGATCCAAATTTCATCAAATACTTCGAAAAAGAGTGGTCAATATTTCTAGACACCAATGACCTGCCAGGAACATCACCAGGTGTCCTCTGGGAGGCTGCTTAAGCAGTAATACGGGGTAATATAATCTCCTACTCCTCATTTAAAAAGAAGAAAGAAAAATTACAGGAATCAGAACTAGAACATAACATAAAAGCACTAGAGACTGCTTATGCTGCATCCAAAGATGAGCACCTTCTGAACAATATAAGAAAATTAAAACTTGAATTAAACAAAATAACAGAGAGAAAAACACAGTTCCAACTGGAGAGATTACACTTGGAAAATTTTGAACATAGCAATGAATCCAGTAGATACCTAGCAAACCAACTTAAACTAAATAAAGAAAAAACAACTATTCATTCCATTAAAGACCCAGACGGTAAATTAACCCATGCACCGGAAGAAATAAATAGCATTTTTAGAGATTTCTATAAAAACTTATATTCATCAAACAATAACTCATCTAGTACAGACATAAACACATTTTTTAACTCCATAGAGCTACCAAAACTTAATAATGAACAGGTCAAGTCGATGGAATCCCATATCACAATAGCTGAATTAAGTGAAGCCCTACATCATATGCCAAACAGGAAAGCCCCAGGACCAGATGGATTCCCAGTGGAATTCTACAAAATATTTTGGCCTACACTAGCACCAACATTCTATAAAATGGTCAAAGAAATTAAGGAAAGTGGCAGTCTTCCCCCACACATAAACACAGCACATATCTGTCTCCACCTCAAACCAGATAAAGACCCCTCACTCCCATCCAGCTATCGTCCAATCTCACTCATAAACGCAGATCTGAAAATCATCTGCAAAGCCCTAGCAAGGAGATTGGAAAAAATCACCCCCTTCATAATCCACCCAGACCAGACAGGATTTATTAAGGATAGACATTCAACTACTAATACACGCAGACTAGTAAATATTATAGACTACTGCACAATCAATAAACTACAAGCAACAGTGGTCTCACTAGATGCAGAAAAAGCATTTGACAAAGTAAACTGGGAATTCCTTCTTGTTACAATGCAAAAATTTGGATTCAGAGAAAACTTTATCTCCTGGATCAAAATTCTGTACAGTTCACCCAGCGCCTCTGTCCGGACAAATGATCAAACTTCTCCAAGTTTCACCCTCCAGAGGGGCACCAGACAAGGTTGCCCACTATCTCCGTCACTGTTTGCCATTTTTATAGAACCACTCGCAGCAGCAATTTGTGTAAACAAAAACATTAAAAGGTATTCAAACAACAAAAATACATCACAAAATAAGCCTCTATGCTGATGATGTATTGCTTTTCCTTCAAAACTCACAAAGCTCTCTCTCCGAAACCATTTCACTTATTAATACATTTTCAGCCATATCAGATTACTCAATAAACTGGGAAAAATCAATTATTCTTCCTATCAATTATAGCTTCAAATCATCACCATCCAGCCCTCTGAAGTCAGGAAACATCAGATATCTGGGTATACATTTTTCCTCCAGGCTGCCAGATCTAACACAATTAAACTATACTCCACTACTTAAATCAATAGAGGATGACCTCCTACGATGGAATTCTCTACCTATATCACTTATGGGGAGAGTTGCCACTACAAAAATGAAGATTTTACCAAAAATCAATTACGTCTTCTCAATGATCCCCACCCAACCTTCACCGAGTTGGTTTAAATCACTAGACTCTGCCACAACTAAATTCCTCTGGAAAAACAAACCATTAGCATTAGCTTAAAAACCCTCCAAAAAGCCAAAGCCTATGGGGGCCTGGAACTTCCAAACTTCCACAATTACTTTCTAGCTAATAAGCTTCAGTATGTCCAAAAATGGATTAAACCCAACCCACTGGACAGCCTGTGGCTCGACATAGAAGAAACACTCTGCAAAGAAATTAAAATCTCTGATCTGCCATTTATAGGCACAACCATCAAACGGCACCAGTGCTTTAAAAGCATAAATATAAATACTTCCCTGTCAGCCTGGTGGGAATTTATTAAACTCACTGGGTCCTCACATGTCCCATGTAAATTTACCCCAATCTGGAATAATCCAGACATCCTACGGAATAAAACAACATTAAAACTAAAATCATGGCAAGAAAAGGGAATAAGACACCGACAACAAGTTATCCAAGATAACAAATTCTTACCATTTCAGAATTTAGTGGAACAATATGGCATCAACAGCAACACGTCTTTTGAATATTTACAAATTAAATCTGTAATTCAGACAAGGTTTAAAACTAGTAAATTAGACCTAGAATTACCGCCGATGATCAAACAATTCCTAAAACTTATATATCCAAAAATTATGTCTAAAATATATACACTATTAACAGAAAACGATAGCACAATTTCTCTACCAACCACTAAATGGGAGGCAGACCTATCTATCAGCCCAGACGAAAATTTCTGGCTACAAATATCCTCTAATACATTCAAAATGATAAAAAATCCAGGCCTACAACTAATACAATACAAAATACTACACAGAATTCACTACACAGGACAAAGGATGTTCAGAATGGGGTTCTCACAATCAAATACCTGTACAAACTGCAATGAGAACACAGCAGACAGCTACATGCATGCTATATGGCTATGCACACCTGTGTATAACTTCTGGTGTAGGGTATGTGAGGACCTCTCAGCATGTTTTGGTTGCACCATACCACCTTCCCCAGCACTATGCATATTGGGTGATTTAAATCAGATACATATAGACACAAATAAACCACACATACTAGTCACTAGCCTAAGCATCGCCAAAAAAACTATCCTCCTGAATTGGATAAATAAGAAACATTTAAGCATAGGCCAATTCAGAAATCTAACATCAGATCACATCTCCATGGAGAGAATGTCTGCCTCTATAAAAAACCAATCGGCTGACTTTGATTTAACCTGGGCCCCACTAATTGACTATATCTCTTAGAGCAGGTGGGTGACAGTGCCTTGGCCGGTCAGTCTGCTATGCTGTGAGTCGGTGGCCGGAGGTGCGGGGGGCCGTCTGGTGGTCTGTGGGGTTTGGTGGCCCTGTGTCTGCTGTCCCCTGGTGGCCGTGGGTCTGTCCTGTGGGGATCGGGGGGGGGGAGTTGTGGGGTGGTTGCCACCTTGGCGTGGGGGGCCTTTGGGGGCTGGGGGGTGGTGTGCGCTGCGATACCCCCGCTGCACCCGGGGGCGGGCTTGTGCGTCGTCTGTCCCTTAGGGGACGTGGGGGGGGCGTACGGGTGACCGGCTTGCTAGGGGGGTCCTCGGAGGCGGAGGCGGCGTGGGCCTGGACTGGGCTGTCCCTGGGCAATGGGTGGGGTCAGGGGGCTGGGGGGCGCAGTCGTGGGCGGCATCGTGGTGGTCTGGATGGGGGCCCCGCCTCATCTGGGGGGGCTGTGCACATCGGTAGCCTACCCCCTGGTCGGGTGGGGGGTGGATCTGTCCATCACGGCACACCTCCTGGGGGGTGCAGTGGTGGGCGGGCACCTCCCGGAAGGTGCGGTGATGGGCGGCTGACTGCTTACCCGGCGGGGGCTGGCGATGGGCAGCGGCACTCTTGGATGTTTGGTGGGGACCCTGGCTGGGGCGCCGCGGGGTCGGGCATGGCGGCTCCTCGGACCTCTGCCCCCGCCTATGCTTGGGAGCTCTGCCCTGGACTGGCTTGGGGGCCTTCCCGTCTTCCGTCTTTGGGGATCCCCTGGCTTGGGGCCCTGTGTGAGCCTCTACCTGCCCCTCCTGGGGATGGGGGACGTGCGGTCGGTCTCTGGTGTGTGGTGGGGGTGGTTGTGGCGGGCTCTGCCCCGCTTTCCCGGTGGGCAGCCTGGGGGGGCTCTGCCCCCGTCGGTTGGTGGGCCGGCCCCGCCCCGGGACACTAGTGGGCTCTGGGTGTGGGGTGGCTGGGCCTCTGTCCGTAGCTTTGCCACCATCTGCCCTTGGGGGCTGACCCTGCGTGGGGGGACTTCCGCCCCGCACTCCTCTGGCTGGTCTCCTGTGGGGTGGATGCGTGGCCATTCTGGGGGGCGGTGGCCGGGGGCTCCTCCTGCCCTGCACGGCCGGGTTCACTTATTTTTTCATCTCCTTCTGTGTTCTTCTTCTGGTTTGAGCCTCCTGGTCTGTCCAGTTCACTACCTTCTCCTTCATTTCCCTCCTTCTCTTCTGCTGTGCACTTTTCTTACTAAAACCCTTTCAACATCCACACTTTTTGCTCTCCTTTTCATTGTGAGAAGCTCTGGTTATCCTTGTATCACTACTGTAGGGCCATGTAGCTAATACATACAACAAATCTAAAATCAGAAGATATTTATTACACAGAACAGTTATGTTTAGACTACTTAATGCTATTGTATTTGTTATTTTCCCAGTTAGAAAAGTAAAGGATGTCACCGGGTTTAACTCATTGCTGTGACAGTAAGTGGTTTATAGCAGGTCTACTGCTTAGCTAATCAAATCAATATGATCCATCGAGCTACAACTGTGTTGTGTTGTGACGTAATGCCCTGTGTAAACGTTAAGGATTAAAACTTGACAGGTTTTAATATATTGTATGAAGCTGTTGTCTTCACTAAAATCAAAACGCTCTTGCAAATCACGAGTGAGCGGTTTCACATTTCATAAATGGCTGCGCTGTTATCGCTCTTGCTGAATAACCTTAGATTACTTTCATTATAAATGTGACTTTAAGTTAAATTAGTGTGTTTAAACTTCACCTCAGGAAACTGACTTCACCTTCAGTCGAGGGGCAGCTCAGTCGCTCCTCTCTGTGCTGGGATGCAGAGCCACCACGGCAGACTCGCTGTGTGTGAGCCAGACTCTGAACAGCGCATTGCACGTTTGATGCAGGGCCGTAGCTAAGTGAGTCAGGGGCCTAAGATTACTTTTGGTTAATTTATTGTTTGTTTCACTACTTTGAAAAGCTTGTGGACATAGTGGTGGATGTTTTTACAAGTAAAGTTTTTAAAACACAAAAGTTAGGGGGGCAGCTGGGGGACAAGGCTCTACAGTGTCTGCTCTACTTGCCCCCGTGTAGCTCTGCCCCTGATTGTTACATTGTTGTGGTCCTAGACCATCATCAGGCAAAACAGTCAAGTATTTGTCAGTTGCAGGAACAAAAATGTAAATATCTAAAGTTAAAAAACCACCACCCAGTTTTTATCTTTTGAGGAAATATAATCTTGATTTTTATTTCTATTTTTGTGTTTAGGTTTACTGCCTCCTGGTGGCTGAAATTTGTGAGCAAACATCCTTTAAAGAGGTCCCACCATCACCATCACCATCACCACCAGAGGTCAAAATGGCTGACCTTGTGAACACACTGCCTTTCTTCTATGGGAACATCACCAGAGAGGAGGCAGAGAAGTACCTGCAGCACACAGGCTCGAGCAATGGCTCGTACCTGCTACGGCAGAGCCGCAACTACCTCGGAGGCTTTGCACTCTCTGTGCTGTATTCAGGCCGATGTTATCACTATACCATTGAAAGAGAACCAATGGAAACATTCGCTATAGCTGGTGGTAAGAGCCACAGGAGCCCCATGGATGTGATTGACTATCACTCCCAGGAGATGGATGGCCTTGTGTGTCTGCTCAAGAAGCCCTGCAACAGGCCCAGGAACATGCAGCCCAAGGTGGGCCCATTTGAGGACCTGAAGGAAAGACTTATCCGGGAGTATGTGAAACAGACGTGGAACCTGCAGGTTTGTTTCAGCTGTGCATCACTCATTGTTAGCAAACTCACAGCCCAAGGGCCACATGCAGCCCCCAGTCCATGTCCTGCGGCCCTACATTTACTTTAAAGTTGT
The DNA here is from genome assembly GCF_963457635.1 of Microchirus variegatus. NCBI lineage: Eukaryota > Metazoa > Chordata > Actinopteri > Pleuronectiformes > Soleidae > Microchirus > Microchirus variegatus. Next base: position 18,612,909 of record NC_139817.1, on the reverse strand, counting down.
AATAAAACCTGGCCCATGACCAACATTGAACAACATATTTATAATAATAATAATAATAATAATAATAATAATAATGATAATAATAATAATGATAATAATAGTAATTCATCAGGTTAAATTTATCACATTATTAAATGTACTATATTCAACATAAGCTTGTCTTTTAATTTTCTACATTATTACGGATTTAATTAAATTTGTTTTTGTTATTTACAGATTCATTTTGCATTGTAAATATGTTCCTTTTTGTAAACAATATATCAAAACAAACAGATGTGCAATATCATTCAGGATATTGTTCATTTGCAATAGCATGATGGATTATCAAGATATCATTTTGATTTCAAATCACTTGACCGGCCCAATATGCTGCACAGAGCACAGATGGTGCTGCCACAAAGACACAAATGAATGAACAAAAAACACAATTAACCAAATAAAATATTACGACTGATCAATAAACATTTAAATTATTACCACATATACCGATAAGATATGAATTTCTTTTGACCTCTTTCCTCTCTAGGAGTCACCTCACTAGATTATGTATATTTTTTATTTTTATGATTAAATTAAATAATTGAACACAATAATATGATGCAGAACTGGTAAAATATGAAGTTAGATTTGTGTCTTTATTATTCAATCAAAAAAAAAGTTTGCTTCAATCAAAAAAAATGTTTTCAATCAAAAAACCTTCACTTCAATTAATAAAAACCTTTTTAATCAAAGAAAAAATATATTTGAGACTCTCAAAAAAATGCATTTGAACACTGTTTTTCTTTGATTGAAAATGTTTTCTTTGATCGAAGTGAAGGTTTTTTTTGGTTTGAAGCAAGTTTTTGATTGAAGTAATGCTGTTTTGCGTTTGTGCCATATTATGGGTAGGACATTTGTGTCTTAATTATTCAATCGCAAAAAAAAAAAGAAAAAAAAAATTAAGTGTGGTTGTTTTTTATTGACATTTTTTTTTTTCGATTAGAAGTGAAAAAAGTTATGAAGTCGTTTTTTTTTTTTATATTAAGCATGAATATTAATCTGTACAATTGTAGTGCCTTGACTTTGATGAGGTTAGTACACACAGTACCAGCCATAACAACAAAATTAGATTAAAAAAACAAAAAACAATGCTACAGAATTGGCATAATAATTTATTTCGGTTTTTGGCCAAGTGTTTCCTGAGTTTTGGTTTCAGCCAAGAATTTTCATTTCGGTGCATCCCTAGTTATATTGCTCTTGCCAATAAAGACATTTCTTGTTCATGTGTTCCCAAGCTGCTTCCTAAAGTACATGTTTTCTGTAATACAGAGTTCTGTAATGTTCTGCATCTGTGGTAAACTTGCCCAATTTGAGTTACTTGCCCTTACTTAATGAGTCACAATAATGGTCCTACAAAAAACCTCAGAATACCCCATTTTTACCTCAAATTTTCTAAAGGTCTGCAATTTTCCGGGGTGGTGGTGGGGGGAGACACCCTCTAAAAAAAATAGTACTTAGCTATTGGTAGGCCACTTTTGACCATAAAGTCTAAAATACCCACGGATGAGGTTAGAAAGTCGGGAAATAAATCCCTTGTCCGTTTAGGATCTGTTCTCTGGTGTAAAAGCTCTGATAATAGAGGCATGAACCAGAATTAACAGAATCGACCGTACACGGCACCATCTTGGTGTCTTGCCAAGATGGCACCATTTTCAATTGGTGCATCCCTAATTTATCATAACAATATGTCACTTTATATTGTTGTCAGTTAGCTCATCACAGATCTGGCTCTGCATGCACATTGTGTCTTGTGAAATATGAGATGATGTGTGATTTGTGTTCAGGGAGCAGCTCTGGAGCAGGCCATCATCAGCCAGAGGCCTCAGCTGGAGAAGCTCATTGCCACCACTGCACATGAACAAATGCCCTGGTTCCATGGATCGATAACACGAGAAGGATCTGAGCCCAGGCTCCAGGGCGGCTCCCGCACAAATGGAAAATTCCTGTAAGTGTTTAACAGGTGTCTTTACTCACAGCTAAAGTGAATTGAAGAAAGTATTCAAATTTGAGAAATTATTTCATTGTTTCCACACAAAAACTCATATGGGAAGGGAAATGTATCGGAGTAAAAGTACACATTTTATTTAGGAAACGTAGTAGAGTAAAAGTAAAAGTTGTCAAAAAATATAAATAACGAAGTAAACACATGTTCTTTACTTCGTAAAATTCCACTTAAGTACAGTAACAAAGAATTTGTACTTTGTAACATTACAACATTGCATCAGCGTAATAGTTGTGCACGCTAATAGACTTTTAAAATTAATATAACTAATCGATTATTCGTTATTCATGACCCACCCATAGTTTGCAACCTGCAAATGAAGATGTATTTTCTGAATAATCTGATTGTTATCACTGAAGCAAGTATTTCATTTTAACATGTTTGTTTAATCTCTGATGAGACATCATACTCATTTTGCGTTTTAATGTGATACATACTACAAATTTCAACTATAAAAAGTTTTACAACAATAATTTGCTGATAGTTGTTGGCTGAATATGAGACAGAATGTTAAATATCAGAGCTTTAACAGCTCACTAGGTCTCATGTTCCTTGTAGTGTTTTTTTGCACATTAATTCGGACTTAATTTCTTCTGTGATGTGTTTAAAACAGGAAACCTTTGTTACATGTGTAACATGGCAGAGATCGAGATAGAATATAGTCACATGGGCACTGAGGTTCTCACAGCATTTCCTGTTGCAGGAACCCGTAACATGCGGTTTCCCATGACCAGAACTTCTTCCTGCAGTCTCTTCAGGAGCAGGTTGTTACTACTAACTAAGATTAAACTGACACAAGTGTAGAGTGTCCTGTTCCAGTTGTTAGAGAGACATACAGCTGTTTTAGCTCATAAACAAAGATGAACTAGGAGTGAACAGAATGAAAACAAAATCAACAAGTCAATCGGAGACGGCAGACTTCATCCCATTCATGAAACACACCTCTGGCGCCCTCTGTTAGTCATAGTGGCAAGTGCAAGTAGAAGTGTGGAAACACAAACAAACAAACAAACAGACAAACACACAGAGAGTGTGAGAGTCCAAAATGAAAAAATAAATAAATCACACAATACATAAATTGCATTACCTGGAAATCCTACTGGTGTGGCTGACAACGACGATGAAGAGGGACCGTCATTTCAGCAAGCTAACGGGCTAGTTAGCTGCTAACGTTAGCGTAAACAGAGCGCTAACTTACTACTTACTCATATTGATAGCTGTAGACGTTAACATTAGCGATGACGATTTGACTCATTAGCCTTAGCACACATATTTCATGTGTTTTCTGTAACGTTATAACAGTGCCTGATCCGTTTACTCAGCTGTTTGCACTTTATGTTTGTTGCTACAAGCCTATTTCATTAAAGGTTTAATGAACTATCATCTTAATTGTCTTCATTTTTAGTTAGCATATACCTTAAACACTTCAACCTGAAAGCTAATGATTGTTATATAAGAGCAGCTGCATGCAGGTGCGATAAACTGTATGTTATACATCCAATTTACATATGATCCGATTAGTCGACTGATCGAAAAAAATAGTCGGTGATTAGTCGACTATCAAAATAATCGTTTGTGGCAGCCCTACCTTAGAAGAAAATCAGTATCTCTATGATTGATCTGCGGCTAATCTAAATCTGAGGCTTGCTTTACACGACAACGATCTGAACACAAACAGCAAAAGTGGCGTTGCGTTCCCACTTTTTATTTCGCATTTGGGTGGAAATCTGCATGAACACAGTGACGCAAAAGTGTGTGAAATTTGATGTAGTATGCATGCCAGGTGGCTAGGTGGCACTGTGAAGCACTGTCATACAACAACACCAGGAGCAGAAACTTCTGTCTACTTCTCTCTTGTAGCGCTGAGTAGCCCAAAATCAAAACATTAACTTGGCTTAATGGCTGAAAGGACTCCTGGACAGGTATCAGAGCAGCGAAGGCAACTTGAATGTCCGACTGATGGATAATAATGCCACATGTTTGTTGTTGTTTGTCTGTACTGCACATGGATCTGACGTCAATGCGTACAGGAGGATAGACAGCGTGAGCCGCTCAGAGCACACTTTTGCGTTTTCAAGTTCAACCCTTTAGACGGGAACGTTACAGCGGAGCGTTTTTAAGATTTCCACTCTGGAGGATGGCTTCAGTTTTTTTGCGTTTTTAAGCCCCAAAAACGCTGTTGGCGTCTAAACGAAAGGCACAGCTGATAAAATATTTGGTCGGTTTCACCCTGGAACGTTGTTGTGTAAAGCCAGCGTGAATCCCGCCAGTGAGTATATCAATGTGACAAAAGTATAAGCAAGCGCACACACACACACACACTTTTGGTTTCCGCTCTCATAGTTTGCAAAGGACTTCCTGAAGTAGCCGAGCAAGAGAATGACAAATGTAATGGTCCTTTTGTCAGGAAGTGTCTTACAGTGTTGAACAGAAAATAAATCTGTACTCAAGGTTCAATCACACAGGGCCATTTCAACGGTTTAGACCAGGGGTGTCAAACTCAAATACAGAGTGGGCCAAAATTTAAAACTGAACAAAGCCGCGGGCCAAGGTTGAACAAATTAACCTTTTAATAGGGACCCAAACAAGTTTTGCATTGAATATTGAACAAGCAAGGCTTATATAACTTTATAGTGACATGCAAAATCGAGTTTCAAATAATAATAATAATAATTAAAAAATATCAATGGCATATCAAATAAAATTTTAATTAAAATTAAATGCACCCTAAATACAGGATAAGCGGTAGATAATGGATGGATAAAAATTGAATGCCTCTTTTCTATTTGCAGCCTTCTGAGGTAAATATCAAAATAAACTTTTTCCACAGGATAATAATACATTTGAAAATAAAATAACAATAATGAATGAATCAAACATTCAAGCCTTGAAGTAGCAAGAGAAAGTGCATGAATAAAATGTGAATTATTGCTCAGTTTGCTACACTGATTTGCTTTAACACTGAATATGGAACAAGCAACGCTTATATAACTTAAAAGTGCAAAATCAACTTTCAAAAACAAACGAAAAAACATCAATGGCATATTAAATAAAATTTAAATAAAACATTTAATGCCTCTTTTCTATTTGCAGCCTTCTGAGGTAAATATCAACATTAACTTTTTCCACAAGCTAATAAATTTGAAAATGTTACAGCGGTGCCGCTGTATAATACCGGCGGGCCAGCTCTAATGTTAATTTGATATTGCCTCAAGGGCCAAATGAAATTACACGGCGGGCCAAATTTGGCCCGCGGGCCAGAGTTTGACACCCATGGTTTAGACTCTGTATTACAGCCAAGAACAACACTATCACACTTTCTCATATCATATATCTGTCTGTCTGTCTGTCTGTCAATCACATAACTGTCCAACAGTTTGATTGACAAGCTTCATAAACGTGGCAGGAGTGTTTGCAGTAGAGACATTAACTTTATTTGAATAAAAATGAAAGAGATATTGGTATAAATGCAGCACATATATCCCTTAAAGAGCTGCTTCTACCCCCTGAAAAAAAACTGAAACATGTTGAACAGTATGTTCAACAATAGTCTCCTTGGTTGGGGAAACAGCAGGTCATGTACTGTATTTAGGTTCCTGTTTATTTCTTGTAAACGTGGCTGTTCCTTTTTCTCATCTATGATATACTGTGTAGGTCACCATTTATTACTTCACTCCACGGATTGGGATTTCATTTGCTGCACTTTGAGCAAAGACCGTTCACACCAGTTGTCACATTAATTAATGAGTGTTGATGTGGTCTTGCTCCCGATCAGACAGGAGACTCACAATTACAGATTCATACTTCATTTTAAAACAAGATTGCTCTGTTACTCATTTCTGTATCAAACAAATAAAAGTGGTGAAAACACACAGCCATGAGGGGATTCAGCGGCAAAACTAAAAATTGAGTCCACATACTGTGCTGAAATCCATCTTTTTTAAAAGCCTGTGAGAAACAATACTGTATGTACCCAAGTACAGTTAAGGTACAGTGTCTCAGATTTAGCACCATCTACTGGACAAGTTGCATGCACCTTTCCTTCCAAGTTTGATGGAGAGCCTTTGTAACCTTCACTTGGTACAACATGGTGGCCTCCATAGCCACTCCTATATAGGTCTCGTGGGTTTGACCTTTATTTTATTTTCAGCTGCTTAAATGAAAAACTGCTTCATACTGTTTTCATTTCATAATTAATCAGAACTAGATTTGTTATTAAATATACATTCAAAGCCACCATATGTTTTTTTCTCTTCTTTTGCTGTTGCCATGGTGATCGTAGGATGAGCATCCACTTTATTTATGGTCTTGATTGAAGTTGATTGAACTGACCCAAATCTGCTGAAGTGGAACAAGAAACTCAAGAGTTCAGGATTAGACTCAGGATTAGACTCAAGATTAGACTCAGGGTTAAACCCAATTTATACCTCTGCGTAAAGTGCTCTACGTAGGTTATGCAGAGCCCTCTGCGTTGACGGAGAGCCTCTGCGTCGTCTCCGGCTGCACGAAATATTAATAATAGTAGTCCGTCACTCCGTCGAGGGACAACGGAGACAGCAAGAGCTGTGATTGGTCCTCAGGACAGGCCGAGCTAAGCTGCTCTGTGCCGGCTCACAGTGGAACACTCCTTGGAACATACAAAAGAGGGGGTGGAAATGAGGAAATAAGGGTAGACAAGGGTAGATAATGGTAGATAAGGGTAGATAATGGTAGATAATGGTAGACAAGGGTAGATAATGGTAGATAAGGGTAGACAATGGTAGATAATGGTAGACAAGGGTAGATAATGGTAGATAAGGGTAGATAATGGTAGATAAGGGTAGATAATGGTAAGTAATGGTAGATAAGGGTAGATAATGGTAGATAAGGGTAGACAATGGTAGATAATGGTAGACAAGGGTAGATAATGGTAGATAAGGGTAGATAATGGTAGATAAGGGTAGATAATGGTAAGTAATGGTAGATAAGGGTAGATAATGGTCAATAAGGATATACAGTATATGGGAAGCTAAGTGTAGATGATGGAAGATAATGGTTGTGAACACTGAGCTGAACATGTTTTTTCCATTTCTTCCTCTCAGGATACGACAGAGGGACGTGAGTGGATCCTATGCTCTGTGTTTACTGCATGAAGGACAAGTCATGCATTATCGCATCGACAAAGACAGCGGTGGAAAACTCTCTATCCCAGATGGAAAGAAGTTTGACACCCTGTGGCAGGTGAACACCGTGATTTTCATCTTTCCTTTTATATATGTATGTATATGAAATGTGTGTGACTCTCAGCACCAGTGTGAAATGGTGTGAAACTCCTAGCAGCAGTCTGATGCACTGATGACTGATGTTTGTGGTGATTTATAATTCTTTCATTTCTAGGATAAAGTTAGCTTTTTCAGTCCACTGCTATTATTGGTTCATTCTGTCATTCTGTATTATATACTTGTTCACACGCACAGTGTCACATACAGGCCCGGCATATGTACTACAGTGTCGTTTGCGTGTATGAAGTCATCTCTTGAAACAATGTTGACTGAAAACTTTTTAAGAAAAGTTTAGAGAAACTTCAGTTTCAGAAATTGAAACTGGGAGTACAAATTGTTAGCAATACCAGTCGATAACTATGACGATATATTTGGTGCCAAAGTCACGAGCACATTTAACTGCAGATTTGGTATGTGCACACTAAAGTCACAAATGTGTAACCGTAAATGTGCAGTTGTACATCTTTTTTTTTACACCTTGTTAAAGCGGAACTAGACCGGAAGTTCCAATTAACGCTGTTTTTTAGTGTGTATCTGCGTCATTACCTTGTTTACGAAGCCCTGAAGGTTCTAAACAAACAGTTCAGCCACTGCTGAGAACGCTGTGTTTTATTGTAATCTCGGGCTCTGCGAGATCTCTGAAAATCCCGTTATAGTTACGTAAACACCGGTTCTCCAGAACAGCAGATCGTCCTGCTCCGGGCACATCCGGTTGCGTACATTGAACCGCAGAAGAAGAATAACGTCCGTTGTGGAGGTGTTTCACGAGCGACAGTGTCTTCTGACTCTGGGTCTGACTCCGGGTCAAAGTCATAAAAGGAGCTATTTTTAAATATTGTTAAAACAATGTTTTGATAATTAGTAGCAGTGCATCCACCGTTCCAGAGGGGGGAGCTGTGCCTCTGAGAGCGGCTGGCCAATCACAACACAGTCTGTCTTCTCAGGCGAGATTTATGTCTGAAATAGCGCGGCTGACAAGTGCTTCAAAAAGTTAATATATGTAAGTAGACCTCCATAACTAACATACAGACAACAGGACCACTCTATGTGAGCTTTAACACAAAATAGGGGCTACGGGTTCACAAATCCTTGTTAAGGGTTAGGGTTAGGGTAAGCCCCTATTTTGTGTTAACAAGGTTTAAAAAAAAAACATGTACAACTTCAAATTTACAGTTACACTTTTGTGACTTTAGTGTGCGCATGTGAAATCTGCAGTCAAATGTGATTGTGACTTTTGCACCAAATATACCTTCATAGATAACTCTTATTCTACACGTTTGTGCACACAAACAGTGTCACGACATGTTCACGGATAACAATGGAACAGTTCTATGTGTATGGCTGATTTACTGTGAAACAAATATGACAGAAGTGATGTTAACTGTAAAAGCAGCAGCCATTTTATAATTCTATTTTGGGATTCCGCTGATCTATTCATTCTATTCTATTACATAAACCCAGACCCTGTCCTGCCTGGGTCCAGACCGCGGCCTATTACGCAGACATTCGCAACCAGTGACCTTAAACACATTTCCTCGAATTGGATGTGTATCAGCTCCAAACAGCCGTTCCAAAACCAGTGTATTTATTGTTACCATGTGAAGTTCCAAACTTGAGAGCCCTGGTTAAACTCTGACAAACAGCAGCAATGACATGATGACAATGTTCATAACAAGAATGTGGTCAGACTTCATTTTAGTGTTGACGTTGATCCATTAGTATTGGTGTGTGATGTATATGATGTATACTTTTCCTGTATCACAGCTGGTGGAGCACTACTCATATAAACCTGACGGCCTTCTGCGAGTGCTAACAGACCCTTGTCCAAGACCCGATGGAGAAACAGGTAAAGGCTACTGTATTGTCACAGCAATGCAAAGGATGCTGCATACAAATGTGTAGGACAATATTCTAATCTACATTTGCCGTATGCTGTACTCATACTCATACTCATACTCAAACTGACAGGGCGACCACTGCTCCCACCAGATCATCCTGGACGAGCCTCTGCCTTTGTAAGTTCTCTCTCTCCCTCAGTCTCGTCTCATTTCTGTCTCTGTCTCTGGTGTCATTTATGAATTTGCATATTCTCATGGTCTAGTGCACTGGTGCAAAAACAGGAAGTTGTGTTATATGTTTAGTAAAAAGAAATAGTTCAGTACAGTATGTACTGAAAGATGTCACATCAGCATCACACAGCAATGCAGGAAACAATACAATTTCACAAAAACACTGACTATTTATATGAGAAAGAAATTTCGTTTTGACCTATGAGTGAACTGTTTTGGGAGCGATATGAGCGTGTGCAGGTCAACCATGGTCAGAGGTGGAAAAAGTACTAAAATATTGTACTCAAGTAAAAGTACCAATACTTTGATGAAATATTACTCAAGTAGAAGTAAAAGTAGTCATCTGAAAATGTACTTTAAGTAAAAGTTACTTAGTTACTTTGCGTGGGGTGTGAGGGTAGTAGAAATATGAAAAGGGGTCAGAAATAAATGCTATACTAATACTAATAAACTATTTTGGACACAGGAAATTACGTCACTTTTTGCCACGCCCTCTATGTTCACGCGTCAGTGCTGGTGCTAATCACATCATCATTCGTCTGGTTCTGGTGTATATTTTCCCCCTGTAGGTCTTCATTGTGCTGAATTTTTATTTTTACTCAGTAACGGATAGGATTTATAAAGTAGCCAAACCAATGGATAAAAACTGTAACTGAAAATGCAAGTTTTCAGAATTTTTAAGGTTTATACCCACATTTATTAACAGTAGTATTAATTGTCCCTGTTTATATTTGTTGTTTTCTACAGTTTTCTTTTTTCTTTCTCTTTTATCCTGTGATTTTCACATTTATCCTATTAAATATTATTATTAAAAAAAAATAAAAAAATAATAAAAGGGTTAGGGTTAAAAAATACGACAATGGAATGTCAAATGAACAAATGTCTTGAATTTGTTTGAGGGAGAACATCCATGTGTCAGCCTGTTCTCCAGCATTAGTGCGATATCATGCTGGTGTGACTTAGTCAGTACTTCATACAACCACACTTCAAAACACCTAAAATATAATAAAATATAATAAAACGTGGATATAGTAGTTTTACAATTATACACTGAAAATACAAACAGCAGATTTTTTTTTACTTCATAACAGTTAGTCCAGCTTTAACATCAGCAGCTCGCGCACATGCACAAACTAGGCGTGTGTGTTTGTCTTCAGTAAAATAAAAAGGAACATGTCATGTCCTGAGTGAACGCTATGTCTCTGCTTCCTGTAGTTTACAGTTGAATTAGTCACTGAGTGTTCTCAGAGATAACGACACAAGCTATTCTCATTTCTACTGTAATTATCGACTGAACATCCTCAGATCGCATTATGATAACCTCTCTGACATTTTGGTTTCTAGCACAATGCGGCAGGTGGATTTCTCTCCAGACTCAAAACTGTTCCCATACCTGGGCGAAAAAAGGTGCACTAACATACCTCCTACCCCCTCATGAAGCTGTTGTTGTATCACAGCACTGTTTAACCGACCTCCACCTGACTTTGCTTCCATGTGGATTGCTGCTCACTAACTCAACTCAGTCTACCCTAACCTCCTGTTCTGTTTTGCTCCATCACATCCCCTCTCAGTCTGACAGATCCCTGATCAACAGATCATTTCTCCACCCACACAGGCACGCACGCACACACGCACCTCCTCAGTTTACACTTTTAGTGACGTAGTTAGTTGGCTTTTGCATGATGGTAGTCTACACTCTCAGAAATAAGGCTTCCAAAAGGGTCCTTCTACAAGGGCTGAGGTTCTACCTGGAACCATTTGCTTCTGAAAAACCCTTTCCCGAAGAAAGGGTTTTTCAAGGGTTCTTGATAACACTAATGGTTCCAGTAAGAACCATTTTCATCCAGAGAACCATTTTAAACCCCTTTCCTGAATAAAGGGTTTTAAAAGGGTTCTTGGTGGAACCTTTATAAAATGTTTTTGCTGACATAGTCAAACTATCTCTGAAACCAGTTACCAAGAGACTAAAACTGCAATTAGAGCTTTTATTTTGGTACATCCGGTTACCGGCAGTGTGAATTTGCATATTAGCTAAACAGTTTCAAACAAAACATTTATATTTATATTTAGCATTTAGATTTCTATAAGCATTTAGATTTTTATTTAGCATTTATATTTTAATTTATATTTAGCATTTAGATTTAAATTTATATTTAGCATTTAGATTTAACATTTAACATTTAACATTTAACATTTAGATTTAATATTTAATATTTAATATTTAACATTTAGATTTTGATTTTGTATTCAGATTAAACATTGAAATTATATTTTCACAAGAGGAGTAAATATCACAAAATTCACAAATATTGCCGTAAATCTGGTCAAAACTAACATTAAAAAATTCTCATGTTTTTTTGCTAAATGTGGCAAAAAGTTGCTGTTTATTTTAGCATGCGCAACTTTACAATCAGCGCCTCATAGTTTCCAACCGTTTATGATGTGTTTGCTCTTGAAATATGTCTTACACTGAAGGACACTGCTGAATGAAGCTGGACATACAAACACACTGGGTGGCCACCGATATGACTTCTGCATGAAACCTTTGACTTCACCTTATTCTGCCAAAGGTGGAGCTTCCGCCTCTCACACTTTCCACATTTCTTTCGAGTTTTCCTGCACCTTTTATAAATGCTTTGTATATTTCCCATTTGGCACGTTAATGGTCCATGCTCAAGCTTCAGAAGAGTTCTTGGATGTGGACATTTTTAAAGCAGGGGTGTGGGACATAATATTGTATGTTGTCACACTGTGGTCAGAGGAAGATTTGGACAGTAAACCATTGAATTGAATTGTTCCATACCCCTTCTTTAAATGCATGTGACTGATGTTAACCTTTTTATTTATTATTTTCCTCTAAAACCTTTGTATGGCTTATCATACAATATGCTGTTTTGTTGGCACTATGTATTAGAGTGATATGATGAATGAAAACATATTCCAACACTAATGAACTCACGTGAATATTAAACATTATCTCACTTATTTGAATCAAGCATTGGTTGATCACTCTAATACAGGATTCCTTGCTACTTGTGTATTTTATTGTTACTGGAAAACTATTTCTCTTGATACAGTTTTTATTTCAGCAGTGCACGTTATATAAATGTGCTGTATGTGCTTTCACTGTGACAGAGCCATGGATCTGGATCTCGACACAGCACCACAGACAATCTCAATACGTATGAAATCAGGACGGCCAATTATCAAGTCGACAGCAAAGGTAAGTTATTTACAATATAGAGGTGGAAGTACATCTTAAAGATAGATTTATTTATTACCATTTATACTGTGCATGTAACTTACTAAGTTTTCTGCAGAATGTGTCTCAGACCACCTTTATTTATGGTCTGTATTTATAAAGTCTGCCTTGATGACCACTCAAAGCGGCTTCACACTATAGTTTTGCCATTCACCCATTCACTCACACATTCATACAGTGCATCTATAGGCAGCTCATATTTATTACCCTCATTGGTAAGACTTTATAATAAGTCTATTATTAAGCATTAGTTAAGCATTAAAGCGGACCAAGACCGGAAGTTCCGATTAACGCTGCTTTTTAGTGTGTATCTGCGTCATTACCTTGTTTAAGAAGCCCTGAAGGTTCTAAACAGTTCAGCCACTGCTGAGAACGCTGTGTTTTATTGTAATCTCGGGCTCAGCGAGATCTCTGAAAAAACCCGGTCCGGTTACATAAACACCGGTTCTCCTGAACAGCAGATCCTCCTGGTCCGGGCACTAGTCCGGGCACATCCGGTTGCGTACATTGAACCACAGAAGAAGAATAACGTCCGTTGTGGAGGTGTTTCACGAGCGACAGTGTCTTCTGACTCTGGGTCTGACTCCGGGTCGAAGGTCGTAAAAGGGTCTGCGGGGGGGAGCTTTAATAAACATTTATCATTATCATTTATAATACATGAATACTGCTGTATCACCTCTGTGTGTCCAGCAGTCGCTCAGTACATGCCAACACTTCAGCACGAGTTAAACATTTATAACTGTACTTATTATAAAGTGTAACCCAATGGGGTTTAGTGTCAAGGACACATCAGCATGTAAAGAATCAGAGCCAGGAATTAAGCCCATAAACTGAGTTTGTACAACACAGAGAAGTAGTGAGACATCTCCATCTGTACTTTACGATAATATTGTGTATATATATATTATATACTGTATTTTCAGAGCTAATACTTGTTACTTGTGTTTGTGTGTTTACTTGTAAAGCATAATTGATCATTTTGACCAGTTTACACATACTGCCTCTGTTAGTTGTTGTATTATCTACCGCTGGTGATAATAATTTTAGTCTCTTGGTAACTGGTTTGACTATGTCAGCAATTACAAAACTGACTGGTTGCAAATTATTTAAATAAATCATTTGTTCCTAAATGGAAATGGGCATTTCTAGCAACAATGTCAAATTAATCATCCGTATAATATGTATTATTTATGGTGGCCCTGTGGTGCAAAACACAAACGCAAATCACAAAACACAAACGCTAATCAAAAAAACCAAACGCAAATCAAAAAACACAAACGCAAATCAAACACACAAAAACATTAACTCAAAACGGAAACACAAATCACACAACACAAACACAAAAGCAGAAAACACGAAAAACATTAACTCACAACGCATACACAAAAGCAGAAAACACGAAAACATTAACTCACAACGCAAACACAAAAGCAGAAAACACGAAAACATTAACTCACAACACAAACACAACAGCAGAAAACATTAACTCACTTTAGCGCACTTGGTAGAGCTGCCGTTCCATGTAGAAGTGCACACTACAGCTCAAGTTCGAATCCCACCCTGAGCAAAAAACACAAACACAAAAGTATTTAACACAACAACATTGTCTCACAACGGAAACGCAAACAAAAAAAAGGACAACACAACGGAAATGCATGTTAAAACGGAAACGCAACTCAAAGAACAACAATGAAAAACGTAGTTTCCCAGTGTTGTCGCTCATTGCACAGTCCGTGTTATTAACCTATGGATGTTAAATGTGTTAATGTTTTCGTGTTTTCTGCTTTTGTGTTTGTGTTGTGTGATTTGTGTTTCAGTTTTGAGTTAATGTTTTTGTGTTTTTGATTTGCGTTTGTGCTTTTGATTTGTGTTGTGTTTTGTGATTTGCGTTTGTGTTTTGCACCTCAGGGCCACCGTAATTATTCGTAGAATAGTCAAATACTGTATTCTAAAATCCAGCGCATGAGTGCTAGCGACAGTAACGCAGGGTTCACAGCGTGATGAGCTGACAGGAGCAACTAATGAGATACATTCAAAGACCCTGGGAAATGTAATAGCTTCTTTAGGAGCTACAGCATGTTGAGATTAAAGGAACAGTTTCAAAATGCATTGAAGAAACCTCATAAATGCAAACACATTTCTCCTTCAGAGGCGATGCCGATGGACACACAAGAATATCTGAGTCCGTACGATGACCCAGATGAACTGCGGAGCCCAACGGTGGATCGCAGTCACCTTTACCTCGAGGATGGAGAGCTGGGCTCAGGGAACTTTGGTACAGTCATGAAGGGCGTCTACAAGATGAGAAAGTAAATCACAGACATCAATTCAATTTTATTCAATTTTATTTGTATTGCGCCAAATCACAACATGCATTATCTCAATGTTCTTCACTACCACAGTTTTTTTTATTCTGGTCAATATCATTTATCCACATAAATCATAATACATGTGCAGTATCACTACAAACCAGGTTCCTCCCTGTGTATTAGGACAGAAAAACCCGTTGCAGTGAAAATCCTAAAGAATGATGATAACAACCTGGCAGTGCGTGAGGAGATGCTGCGAGAGGCCAACGTCATGCAGCAGCTGGACAATCCTTACATTGTCCGAATGATTGGCACCTGTGAAGCTGAGAACCTGATGCTGGTGATGGAGCTGGCTGAGCTTGGACCTCTCCATAAATTCCTGCAGAGAAACAAGTATGTGCTTTAAACTCTACATGCTGGTCTGGTTATTCTGGAGAACAAGAGGCGTGTCATTATTATACTTTCCAATCACTCGTCAAAATTCCTGAAATTTGTGTGGCCCTGTCCACACAGCGGCCCTGTTTTGTTTTTTGTTTTTTTGTTTATCATTTTCATAAAAACATTTGATCATCCACAGGCAAACTACCATTAAGAACATCACAGAGCTGGTGCACCAGGTGTCCATGGGAATGAAATACCTGGAAGAGCATAACTTTGTCCACAGGGACCTGGCTGCCAGGAACGTGCTGCTGGTCACGCAGCACTACGCCAAAATCAGTGACTTTGGCCTCTCCAAAGCTGTGGCTGAAGAGCAGAACTACTACAAGGTAAGTACTGACTGAAAGAAACAAGCTGAGATAACTACAGGTCTTGTGTGTTTAACAGACCAGGCTGAAGTCCAATACACTCTTTAACTCAACATTTTCAATCTGTTAAAGCATGAAGGCTGATAGAGGTCAGCATAAAATAAAAGGATAAGCATAAGGATATAAATAATCCACAAAAATACCCTAACCTTAACCCATTCAATCTCAAACGTTGCATTGTAAATTGTTATGTGGAGGGTTATTATCAATTCATAAGTAATTTTTTTCAAGGCAATATTTTTTTTTAAATTAATGAATTAATTACATAAGTAATAAATGTATCACCTTTTTTTCTATAGATATACAGAGCCCTGAATAATATAATAATAAAATAATAATAAATTTTTTGATGAAATCAATGATGATAATAAAGTGGACCTAGACCGGAAGTTCCAATTAACGCTGTTTTTAAGTGTGTATCTGTCATTACCTCGTTTACAAAGCCCTGAAGGTTCTAAACAAACAGTTCAGCCACTGCTGAGAACGATGTGTTTTATTTAGGGCTGTCAAAAGAAACATTTTTAATCAGATTATTCACAGGGTAGCTGTGGATTAATCACGATTAATCACGATTAATTACCATTCGTAAATATGCCAAAAAAAAATCAAATTTTCTCTTTATATTGTTGTAGGAACTGAGAGAATGTATGTGAAAATATAAATGTAAAGAACAATAAAATACTGTAAAAACCGTAAAAAAAAAAACACATTATAAGACAATATAAATAAATAGAAAAAATAAAATGCTGTAAATAACTTAAAAAAAAACTATACATTGCACTGTAAATAACTCACATTATAAACAAAATATAAAGTATAGAAGTTAAATAGTTTTCTTGTGGTACTAAACCCACAGCAGGAAACTCCTCATCAGCACCTTTGAAGCACTGCTTCTACTGGTTATCGTTAGCGTTAGCGTCAGCTAGCATACTGACGCTAATGTTAGCTGCTGTCTGTGTCCCCGTTAGTTAGACAGTGACTGTTAATGTTATGATTATATCATTATCTGCACCAGCAGCGCCACTTACAACTGTGTTACATTGAACCGCAGAAGAAGAATAACGTCGGTTGTGGAGGTGTTTCACGAGCGACAGTGTCTTCTGACTCTGGGTCTGACTCCGGGTCAAAGTCGTAAAAGGGACTGTGGTGGGGAGTCGTGAAGAAGCTCTTTTTAAACATTGTTAAAACAATGTTTTGATAATGAGGAGCAGTGCATCCACCGTTCCAGACGGGGGAGCTGTGCTTCTGAGAGCTGATGTGCTAATGTTGTCACTTCCGGGTATTGGCCAATCACAAGACAGTTGGGAAGGCTCTACGCTGGCTGGCCAATCACAACACACTCTGTCTTCTGGGTGTGAGTCTGAAACACCACAGCTGAGGAGAGTGCCAGTAAGGAGAGATTTCTATCGGCTCGTTTACAGCAACTAGGAGGTTTTTGACCATAAAAACAAGTTAATGTATGCAAGTAGACGTCCATAACTAACATATATGTGCAACAGGACCACTCTATGTGAGCTTTAAGGGTTTAGTGAGCTGCAAAAGATATTCTCACTGTTAGTGTGTGATCTCTATCATAGACTGGTGAGCTGTAGAGAGTCCTGACAGGGTTAAATCTATGGCATGTTTCTTTAGTTTTATCACTAGATACATCCATCAAAACAACTTTATGAAGTGAACTCTATGAAGGTATATTTGGTGCAAAAGTCACAAGCACATGTACCTGCAGATTTCACATGCGCAAACTAAAGTCATAAATGTGTAACCGTAAAGTTGAAGTTGTAAATTTTTTTTATACCTTGTTAACACAAATCCTTGTTACAGGTACACAAATCCTTATTACAGGTACACAAATCCTTGTTACAGGTACACAACTACAAGTCAATTGATACAAGTGCTCGAATCTGCTTCTACCAGTTTCAGATACTTTTTCTCATTGCTAGGTGGTATAAGTGGTGCAAAAGGATTTGTAACTTGTGCACGCCGAGCGAATCGATCGATTAGAAAACAAGGCTTAGAGTGGGCGGGCCTTAGGAAGCTCTCTGCTGAGTTTTGGCAACCGGCAGCACACAGACTGAACTGATATAGATACGGTTCATATGTATAAAACACATAAACAGTGGGAGAAATGGTGGGCGTGAGTCTATATATTTAATAAAATGGAATGTTCTTTTAATCTCATAAATCTGCGACTTTATTTTCTCATATATTTGACACTTTTAATGTCGTGAATCTGCCACTCCGAGCTGTCACTCAAAACTCAGCAGAGAGCTTCCTAAGGCCCGCCCACTCTAAGCCTTGTTTTCTTATCGATCGATTCGCTCAGCGTGCACAAGTTACAAATCCTTTTGCACCACTTATACCACCTAGCTATAAGAAAAAGTATCTGAAACTGGTAGAAGCAGATTCGAGCACTTGTATCAATTGACTTGTAGTTGTGTACCTGTAACAAGGATTTGTGTACCTGTAATAAGGATTTGTGTACCTGTAATAAGGATTTGTGTACCTGTAACAAGGATTTGTGTACCTGTAACAAGGATTTGTGTACCTGTAACAAGGATTTGTGTTAGGCCACGAAACTTGCACAGCAGCTTTGAGAAAACCCCCACACATCCTATATCAAAATGTGTGGATTGATCAGGAATGGTGTGAACCCTATGACTTTGTGTCTTGAGTAGGCTCAGAAAAGTCCCTCCCGGAGTGGCACAAATCTCAAAACGAATGGTTTGGTAGCATATTGGAAGTCATTTAAATGTTTGTATTGTATGTGTGTGTCTCCTTCAGGCCAAGGGTCATGGAAAGTGGCCAGTGAAATGGTACGCTCCCGAGTGCATCAATTACTTCAAATTCTCATCCAAAAGTGATGTGTGGAGCTTTGGTGTGCTCATGTGGGAAGCCTTCTCCTATGGCCAGAAGCCATACAAGGTATGAACAACTACTCACTCACTCATACACTGTTCCTTCCATCCGTCACTTCAAATGTGTTATTTTTAATGAAAATGTGTTGATCTCACACACACACACACACACACACACCAATTAATGATAGTGAATTTGTCCTCATCCTTGTCCTACAAGGTCAGATGGAGGGTTGATGAGAGCCGCTGCGTCTAACATTCAAACAAGTTTTTATGGGCTTTGTTGTGGGAGAGCGTGCTGATTACAGTCAGAAAAGCCCAAAATCCAAGGCTAAGCATTTCTCTGACATCATAAGCAAACATTCCAATCACCCTAGAATGTCATTTAACACTATAAACTCAATTGTAAACCCCCAAGTCTCTCCAGAGGTCAAGGCCTCTACCAATAGCTTGAAGTTTTTTTACTGAGAAAATCGACCACATCAGAATCCACACCTGTCTGAAAACTCCACCCCATTTCCCCACAGCTACTTTTGACAAATTCAGAGCAGTGTCCTGCACTGATCTATGGATCTACACCATAAAGCACATGAAACCATCAACAGCCCCACACGATCCTATCCCTTCACAGATCACCAAAGATGCCTTTGATGCTATTGGTCCCTTCATTAAATGTATTCTTAACTCCTGCCTTGTCACTGGCACCATTCCTATACGTTTCAAGCATGCGGTTGTCCAGCCTATGCTTAAGAAACATAATCTGGATGCAAAAAGTCCTAACAACTTCTGGCCTATCTCAAAACTGCCATTTCTCTCAAAAATTTTGGATAAGGTGATGTTGACACAGCTGCTTCCAATCTGGTTTCAAAGCCCATCACAGCACATGAGACAGCTCTGTTAAAGCGGAACTAGACCGGAAGTTCCTATTATCGCTGTTTTTTTTGGTGTGTATCTGCGTCATTACCTTGTTTATGAAGCCCTGACGGTTCGAAACAAACAGTTCAGCCATTGCTTAGAACGTTGTGTTTTATTGTAATCTCGGGGCTCAACGAGATTACTGAAAATCCCGTAATAGTTACGTAAGCAGCGGTTCTCCTAAACAACCGATCGTCCTGCTCCGGGTGGTAGTCCGGGCACATCCGGTTACGTACATTGAACCGCAGAAGAAGAATAACGTCCGTTGTGGAGGTGTTTCACGAGCAACAGTGTCTTCTGACTCTGGGTCTGACTCCGGTTTAAAGTCATAAAAGGGACTGCGGCGGGGAGTCGTGACGAAGCTATTTTTAAACACTGTTAAAACAATGTTTTGATAATGAGTAGCAGTGCATCCGCCGTTCCAGAGGGGGGCGCTGCGCTTCTGAGAAACGATGTGCTGGATAGTACTGGCCAATCACAAGACTCTGTCTTCTGGGGGTGAAAGTTCACTCTGAAATATCGCAGCAGAAAAACACTGTCAGAAAAGAGAACCGTCAGAACCAAGCAGAGCAAGCTGCATTTTAGCTTCTATGGTTCTCACCTGTGGAACAAGCTCCCTGAGGCGTGCACAAACTGTCGGCTTGTGTAAATCAGGGTTGAAAACATTATTGTTTACTGCAGCTTTCTAATATTACCATTTTTTTATGATTTTAATAATTTAAAAATAATGATTTCAAATTATATTAATTTCTGCGTGATTTGAAATTGTTATTATTATTATTTTCTAGAATTTATTTTTTAATTGATTCCCCTAGTTAACAGCATCAGGAAATTCAATAATTCATTCCATTTCTATGCAGATGACTCCCAACTGTACATTCCACTTCACACTCCAAGTCTGGCAACTCCATGCAGCCTCTTTTAGACTGTTTGGAAGAAATTAAAATCTGGATGGCTAACAACTCCCTTCAGTTAAACGATAACAAAACTGAAGTCATTTTCTCTGTCATTCCATCCCTGTCAACCTTGGTCCCTTTGCTCCCTATGTGAAATCCCATGCACGTAACCTGGGTGTCATTTTAGACTCTCATCTTAACCTGGTCAAGAAAATCTCATCTGTTGTAAAGACCAGTTTTTTATAAATTAAGAATAATCTCCAAACTCAAGTCTGCTCTATCATACAATGATCTGGAAAAAGTCATCCATGCCTTCATAACCTCCCGTCTAGACTATTGTAACTCATGGCTTCAGATGGTCCAAAATGCAGCAGCAAGGTTAACATATTACACCTGTCCTAGTCTCCTTGCACTGGCTTCCAGTCCAGTCAAGGATACAATTTAAAGCACTGCTATTGGTTTTTAAGGCTCTTCATGGCCTGGCCCCCAGCTACATAGCTGATACCATTCATCCCCATGTAGCCCCCAGATCCCTCAGATCCTCCAGCCAAGGTCTCCTTCATGTCCCAAGGTGACAGAGCCTTTTCTGTTGCTGGCCCTCAGCTGTGGAAACCAACTGCCACTTGACATCAGAAATTCCCCCTCAAAAACACTTTTCAAAACCAGGCTCAAAACGTACCTTTTTACATTGGCCTTCCCTGTGCTTTAATTGTCTTACCCTGTTATGTCTGTAATTAAGTGTTGTCTGTTATTTTCGCTTAAATCACTGTTCTGTATGTATATTTATTTACTTATCTATTCTATTTGATCCTATTTTGTTATTCTTTAGCGTATGCACTATGTACAGCACTTTGGTCAGTGAGAGCTGTGGTTCAATGTGCTCTAAAAATAAACTTTACTTACTTACTAAAAGACAGTTTTAACTAAATGTAATATTACTGTTCACAGGGAATGAAAGGAAATGATGTCATGCAGATGATTGAAAGTGGAACGCGTATGGATGCTCCACCGCACTGTCCACCAGAGATGTATGACCTCATGAGAGCCTGCTGGACCTACAAGTAAGTAAAGAGTTGTTGACAAATCATCACAGGCTGATATGTGACTGTGTTAAAGAAACACAAGCAGAAATCCACGGCGTGTTCTTTTGTTTGTGTTATAGAGCAGATGAGCGGCCTGGATTCACCACCGTTGAACCAAGACTACGAGAGTATTATTATGACATTGCACAGTGATTCTTCTTCACATGAATGATAATAAACTATGCAAAAATGTTGGTTGAAGAATAGGTCAAAATTTAATATGTACAAATAATTAGAGGCAATTTTGAAAGCATTTGTAAAATATTAAAGATCCAGTATGCAATGCTTGACCCCCCCAGACGTTGGAGTTGTCCATGTCATATAATGTATGTTTCATGTTACTCATGAGTCCAGAGGGAGAAGGGTCGTCTCCGAGTCGTTTCTCAGCCATTTCACAGCTCAATATTAATATTTTAATTAATATTATATTGTCTAATCTCTCTTTGTCTAAAACCTGATGCTTAGAACTACTGTCATTATTATGGTGAATGTGATGGAGGAATGTTCAAATGTCTCAAGTCAATAAACAACAGCCTGATAAAATCAATACTTCTGATCAGTCTTTTTTTAAATCCTCCTGATGTGTGCTGAATTTTACAAACAGAAAGAAAATGTTTGGGAAGCACAGAGAGAGAGATTTTTAAAAAATCAACTTTTATTTGGCAGTATTTTTAAACTGTACACAATGTACAAATTAGTGCCAAATTAAAATCACACAAACATCAAAACATGAAGATAAAATTACACGAGGTTATCTGCATAGACAATTTCTTTGGCTGAGACGGAACATGGAGTGTTTTTAAATCACCAGAGATCGTTAAAAGTCCAGGTCACCTGTTGTTTTATAAAAATTAAAATCAACTAAAAGTCTGGCTTTTATCAAAGTCATTCACACTGGAACTGATTCAAAACGAAGGTTTTCCTCCACCTTCCTCTTCCTGCCGACATAAACAGCCACCTTGGCCTGCCCTAAAACAAAGTTTAAAAGCTGGCTCTTTTGTGTTTGTGTTGGATAATCACAGCGAGAGCAGGAGACACAATAGAGTGGCCCACCTGGTTTATTTCTCCCTCTCTCCTCACACACACATGAAGGTGCCATGAACGTCTGCTCCCGTTACAACAAAGCTGCAAAACGCTGATGACACACGTGTGTTATGTCGAGAACAGATGTGAACCGACATACATGACAAGGACGACACATAGGCCCCCGTCCCAATTCCTCCCCTAACCCTACATTTTTCCCCTAACCCTACATTTTGCGTGTTCACATCTAGGGAGGAGCAAGGGGAAATGTGAT
The DNA here is from genome assembly GCF_963457635.1 of Microchirus variegatus. Lineage (NCBI taxonomy): Eukaryota > Metazoa > Chordata > Actinopteri > Pleuronectiformes > Soleidae > Microchirus > Microchirus variegatus. The sequence continues at coordinate 18,590,116 of NC_139817.1, read as the reverse complement.
TTTGCCCTTATAATCAACCCTCAAAATGTAGTGAGCTCTGATGCAGGCTTAAAAAGAAGTGGAAGATGGAATTTCCCATGATGCTTTGCGAATTCAGCGATCCGGCTGATATTTTTCAACAAAGATGGCGGCGGGACCGTACCTATGTTCCCCGGGTCCTATGTTCCCCGGGTCCTATGTTCCCCGGGTCCTATGTTCCCCGGGTCCTATGTTCCCCGGGTCCTATGTTCCCCGATTTGTATGTGACCGGGGAACATAGGACCCTTTCTCTAAACCTAACCCTAACCCTACCCATTTTCAAAAAAGGGTCCTATGTTCCCCTGTCACATACAAAGAGGGGAACATAGGACCTTTTTTGGAAAAACGGGGAACATAGGACCCGGGGAACATAGGTACGACCCCAGCCGATCGCTATTAGCTAGCTGCTTTCATAAATCATCACTTATTTTCTGAAATTAGTGTTCAAAGCTCAACGGTCCTTTGGATGTATATCAAACCAACATATTCCAACACAATTCGACATTGTAACGTGCTTATTTGCGAAAATATATTGCAACGAAAATGTTCCTCGGTAGATGTGGCCGCCATCGGGGTCGTACCTATGTTCCCCGGGTCCTATGTTCCCCGTTTTTCCAAAAAAGGTCCTATGTTCCCCACTTTGTATGTGACAGGGGAACATAGGACCCTTTTTTGAAAATGGGTAGGGTTAGGGTTAGGTTTAGAGAAAGGGTCCTATGTTCCCCGGTCACATACAAATCGGGGAACATAGGACCCAGGGAACATAGGACCCGGGGAACATAGGTACGGTCCCCGATCGGCTACCCCCCCGAGTGCCCCGAGAGAGCACGCCCGCCACGCAGAGCTGCATGACGGGCTAACGCTCTCGAAGCACCCGGCAAACAGCCGCCAGCCAGCTCTGCTACATCTGGGTAGTTTTGTCAGTGTTTTGGATGTGTGTACCGGCGTTCACTTGAACATGAATACCCTGGACTTGTCAGATTTCAAACACATTCACGATATAGCGTTTAAGAGGACCGAGAAAAACTGTCTCCGACGGAGAAAAACAATCCGCCGGCATTTTTCCTGAATGAAAAAAGTAGCACACTCTACCGGTAGAAATGTCAACATGTGACGTAGGTTAGCACGTTCATTACGTTCACTACGCTAATTTGCATGTAGTGATGTCCCAATACCACTTCCCTCAACGAGGGGAATTTGCGGTTGAGGGCACTCAAAACCAAGGGCAAATTTTAAGGGGGAGGTATTGGGACGGAGCCATAAATCTATTAGTTAGAGCAGTTGGTCTTATATTGTAAGCACGGCCATTCTCAAAGCCTCAAAGCCTGTCAGTGTGTTTCAAATCATCTGCCCTTGTGACCAAACATCATCATTGAAAGAAGAAGAAAGGACAGTGATGAGTGATGGTGTATTTGTCTTGTTGATTGACCTGTTTACATGTACTGTGATATCATCTGTTGTCATTGAACTTCAAGAACCCAAGCACCATCTTCTTCTAACATCCAGGCCACTGTCCTACTGTGTTTCTTGCCTGCCATTACATGCCAAGACAGTTATGAAAGCAAATGACTCCCTCTTGTGTTCATCTGCAGCCACACAACCAGCTGTTGTTTGAGGGGCCAGGAGAACAAATACAGAGTCCCTGACAGAATACAAAAACAGAGAGGATTTGGTTTTTGGATTGGTTTTTGCCTTTCAGCCGTAGCATCTTCCTGACAGTAGCGGTTTGTGAAGTGCCTGGGTAACAATGTTATGGTTCCTCCTGACTATAAATATCCTTCAGTGCAGTTCCAGAACATTTCTGAATTTACAAATTCTACCACCTGCTGTAGAGACGTGTGATCCCAAGTCTAGATTGTGCATCTGTGGAAGACATGGTGAAGTTCCTCGGCCGTCTCGAAGAAAATGTTTGTGAAATCCTGTGGTAACTCTGCACCTCAGCCTCTCCACTGTGAAGTGAAGGTTCTTTCACTTCACCGTGTAACTGAATTAGCACCAGCTGAGAGGAGACTCACAGCACTTTCGTTTTGTTCTCCCTAAGTGCGTCTCCTTTCACACCCAAGAGTGTAACAAAAGACTCTGGTGATACTACTTTTACAAACTAATGTTTGCAACACAACCAAAAAAAAAGTCTACACTGTAGTAACTTTGTGATGTCTTGGTTCTTCCGTCCTCCTTCTCCTCCAACAACTTTGTTTTGGCCGCTGTCTCGTCGATCTTGTCTGAATTTTGGACCATAACATTTCCTTTAGTCATTTTCTCCTCAGGTTCAACCTTCATCATCGCTTCACCTCGGCTTGGTCCTCGGTCACCTTTGCCAGAACTTGAAGAAATGGTTTCTTCTTTCATCGAGTCAGCTCTTCCTACACAGCATAGGAGAATCTTTTTAACCTCGGTTGTATTTTGTCTTGCTTCCTGCACCAACTGCCAATGACCTTTTATCTCTTGCATGTTGCGTGATGTCATGCAGACAGCTGTAAACACCACTAACAAACTGTAAGTTCTATTTATGGCTGTATGTGGAAGTCCACATTTATGTCATTTCAGTCAGATTTGCACTTGTGTGTTCTTTTGGATTGTCAACAAAGGCACAACATTGTCACCCTCTTAAAATAATGGCATAAAGTCATATTTAAGTTTTTTTTTGTTTTTCAGTTTTGAATTCATTTCAAAAGATTATGGATGACAACTGCTGTAAAACACCATAAACTAATAATCATTTGCAGTCTTGTGCCTTTTATGCTTTTGTACCTTGGTATTTCACAGTGAACCAGAAGCCTTCACTGACTGTCCTTCAAAGTGCCTCAGAGTTGAGGAAAGGCCATTGAACAGCTTAATTTCATGGAAATAACATCATTAAACCTATTGTGATGAACATATTGAAGCAACAGAACTTTTGTTATAATAGAAAATCTAATCTTTTTGGGGAAATGAAATAGCGATATTAGGTTTTACAACCTTCCTGCATCGATCAATATATCTTTTGATTTAGAAAACCTGTTTCTTGGCAAAGAACCAGTCCAAAAGTTACTTGTTGATCCTGCATTCTACATATTTTCTGATCTCCCATCATGATTTAGCTATTTTATATTATTTTATTAGATTATAACTTAATGACACACACTTGCTAACTTGTTCCATTTATTTAATTCCAGATTTAATTCCATGCTAGTACAAAGAGTTTTGTGACAGCTCATAGCAGATAAAGCACAGTTCCAAGTAATCAATGGCTGTGTTTCATTTAGCTTTCTCATAATACAAGGTGGCAAAAATCTAAGACGTTTCCATTCACAGAGGTGAGTTTAGGGCAGTAATGTGTGACTGGAGAGAAGTGAAGGATTACTTGTCGTATCACAAAAATACAGCCAAACTGAAATAGATGGTACTCTGGTCTTTATTTTTCACCTCATGTCTTCAAAGTGATTATGGAATTTCGTTTAACGCAACCACAAAAGCAAGGTCACCCAATATGGATCATGGCTAAAACAGTATACGCTGACCTGGAGGCCGCCGGGAGTGCTGTGAGAGTCGTGTTCTTTGACTTCTCCAGCGCTTTCAACACCATCCAACCGGCGCTGCTGCGGAGGAAGATGGAGGACGCAGGAGTGGGGACACAGCTAGCTGCATGGACCACCGACTACCTCACCAACAGGCCGCAGTATGTGAGGCTGCAGGACTGCAGGTCTGAGGTGGCCATCTGCAGCATCGGGGCGCCTCAGGGGACGGTCCTCTCACTGTTCCTCTTCTCCCTCTACACCTCGGACTACACCTACAACTCCAGCAGCTGTCACCTCCAGAAGTTCTCCGATGACTCAGCCATTGTTGGCTGTGTGTCTGGGGGGGACGAGCTGGAGTACAGGTCGGTCATCAAGGACTTTGTGGACTGGTGTGAGAGCAACTTCCTGTGCTTGAACACCGGAAAGACGAGGGAGATGGTGATCGACTTCCGGAAAAAAGGCCCCACCACACTCACCGGTGAGCAACCAGGGCTCGGACATTGAGCTGGTTGACAGCTTCAAGTACCTGGGTGTTCATCTCAATAACAAACTGAACTGGAACACTCACATCGACGCCCTGTACAAGAAGTCACCTCCACCTCCTGAGGAGACTGAGGTCCTTCGGTGTGTGCAGACCTCTACTACGGACTTTCTATGACTTGGTGGTGTCTGGGGAGCGGGCAGCACGGACAGGGACAGGAAGAAACTGAACAGGCTGGACAGGAGGGCCGGCTCTGTCCTGAGCCGCTCGCTGGTCTCGGTGGAGTAGGTGGGACAGAGGAGGACATTATCCAGACTGTTCTCCATCATGGATAACACACTCCACCCACTGCACCTGACTGTGGAGGGGCTCAGCAGCTCCTTCAGTGGTAGGCTCCGGCACCCTCAGTGTAAGATGGAGTGCTACCGAAAGTCCTTCATCCCCACTGCTGCTCGTTTTAAATGTCCACTCACTAACCTACTTACCTCTGCTTATGGTTGTAAATTTCAGTTTTTATATTCAGGATTTTTCTTCTGTACTGAGTGCACATCTCGGTTTAGTCCTTTTCTACACTATGGGCCTGATTTACTAAAGTTTTGCGCGTGCAAAAACGTGTGCAAACTGGATTGCACACGCAGATTTGCGTCGATGCTGATCTACTACCAAGGCGCAACGAGGAGTGCGTTCCTCAGACTGGCAAAATAGCACTCGCAACCCATTTAGCGTTCTTGCCTTAATGCATATGCAATATGGGGCGTTTACACGCTATTTTGCGTGTGATGGGAGGAGAAAATGTAAATATGTTATTTTAGCACGCACAAAGTGATTTATCAAACCTGAAACTGATCGCGCTGCTTATTTCTGCATCTATATTTAGCACGTTTGAAAGGCAGGTCTTAACTGGCACAGCGGTGCGCACACATGGCTGCGGTTATTTATAGTTATATTATATTTGTAAATCAGGAAATAACGCTTTTCCAGAGCATGTTCAACTACGCGTTCACAGATGACGCACATTCATTTCTTATTTGGTATATCTGAATAAATTAAATATAGATATCCAGAGGAGAAATGCGTGTTTGTACTGGTATGGGCTTACCTTGGTCTGCAGTTTGTGGTTCAAGGAGGGGTCGTAACTATGTTCCCCGGTTAAGATCGGAGGAACGGGGAACCCCACTTTACCTTAACGGGTCCAGCTCTAACCCAAGTCTACTCTCGGTGCACGGCGAAGTGCAGGTGGCACAGTGCGCAAACGTCACCAAAACATCACAGGCAGGTTACCCTAACTCTAACCCTTCCAGTTCCAGGCACATTTAAATGAAATAAATAATCACAACAATCACGATTTAATGTAACTATCTGAATCAGCTATAGATATGTCATCTATATCGATTGTCCCGTCGCCTCTGACATCAGATCAAAGGCTGTTGGCACGCGTAATGGAAACTCAGTCTGACTGAATGAACACAGATGAAACCAGGGACAGACTGGGACTAAAAAGGCGTTGTGATGATCCGCTTTATTTATTTATTTACTTATTGACAAGAAAGTCACACATCCATTAAAATTAGACCTATGTGTAATCTTGAGAGAAACAGCAGAGCGCTCCCTCGCAGCTGTCAGTGAGCTGCAGGTGAGTCAGGAGGAGAACGCAGCACCTTCTTTTTCTTTCTTTTTTGACGGCTACATCCATAGTCCATAGTTTTCTTTGTTTGACACGTCAGGTAATGATGGAGCTGTCCAAAATACCGACGCAGGATTAAAATAATAATAATATAAAAGGTCCTATGGACCCGGGGAACAAGGATATCATATCCCTCAATCCCAGTTATATGCTCATCGCAGAACGTCACCTGTACTTTCTGTTCAGTGGCTTCAAATTTCATTCTGCGCTTCCGTTGAGTCTGCTCTTTCTCCATGTGGACAACTCTTGACTAGCGCAAAATCCTCATTTAAATAGGGCGGTCTTAACCACTTCTGCGCCTGTAGTCAATTGCGGCCGCAATCTTAGTAGTTCACCCGCAAAACGTAATCTAGTAACAGGCGCAGTCTTTCTGCTCGCGCAAGCAATTTAGCGCTCTCTATTTGGAATCTTAGTAAATCAGGCCCTATAGTCGGGGAGCCAAAGTCTCAAAAGCTCAATAAAATGGGTTGGACCTGCCATGGTCTGCCATACTTTTTATTTGTGTTTTTTCTGTTAACTTTGATCCTAAGAAACAATAATTGGAGGGTCTGCCCTGCCGGAAATATCGCCAAAAAAAATTGTGGCCATTTCAGTGTATGCACCCTTTATTTTTTATCAGAAAAATGCGAAAAAAAAAATGTTTTCCTCAAATCCTCAGTGGGTTGGGTAGGCTGTCTATACATGCATTCCAGATACAGAGAACACATGTACTGACAACATCCATTGAAAAAATAACTCTTTAAACACATTTCTATATGATTTTGGCCAAAAGATTAGGCGTTTTTCTCACTTTTCTCAATATTTTCATCTTTACTTCATTGGTAGGTAACTATCACCCCAAGTTATGACATGAGTCAATATGCCATTCTTTTCACCACACAGTATACTCATTCCACAGAAAAAAATATAAAAATCCAACCTAAATCAATGGATCTGTGGTGATTGAATCTTAGTAATGTGAATGAGTTTGGAACAACCAACCCATGGTTACCAACAGACTTTGAAGCTGCTCATCATTGTCCGTTGTTAAGTCCAATGGGTAAATGCTGCAAAATGGAAGTCATTCAATTATAAATAGACATTAATATTTCTCGGGAATTGTAGGTGCAATTTTATTTGAAAAAAGAAAAAGAATGATTTCTAACATTGTATAACATTCATATGACATGAATTTGCTGCCTGATGCTGTTGTTACTCCAAATTGGAATGTACCGTTTCTTTAAGAGATCGGTAATTGCGCTCCTGGAAGTGATTGTCGCTGATGTTGATAATTTTATCTGAGGTAAGTTATATTTTGTCTTACTTTCAACTCACTATCTTTGTTAATGTCTACAGCTTAAGAGCTATAAAGCATTCCAACTGTATGTGATAAGATCTAATTTAAGTCCTTTTATTTACATATTTATGTTATTTGCATACATATTATCAATATCTGAGCTACCGAGCCTTATCTGTTAATTAGCAAGCTAATTACCTAATGCTATAACAGCTATATCACTAGTTAGGTAGCTTAAAGGAACACGCCACCTTATTTTGAGAAATTGCTTGTTTGTAGTGTATCCCTAGTTAGACAGGAAAATACATAGCATGACAGAGTAGGCTAATGTCATATTAATGGAAGTCTATGGTACCAAATAAAACATCATCAAATTTACTTATAAAGCACTTAATAATGTACCTACAATTGACCAAAATGTTAAATTGGTATTTAATTCCCTCAGAGGAGAATAGTGGAGAGAAGCGGAGTGGAGTGGATTAGAGAGGAGACAGTATAGAGTACAGGATGGAGCCTGCGTTCTCAACCAAGCAGCTGGAGAGAAAGCTGCTCAGTACCAACTATACGGCTTGCATAATATGTCAGAAAACAGACAGTTACGCTGGTTCTCTTCAGAAACTGACAAATGAAGGCTACCCTTCCCTCCTATATGCTGTAACCAACAGAAAGGATGATGTCTCATACAGACTAGACAATGAGCTGCAACCACAATATGACTTTCTGGGGAAGAATCCTTTGTGGCTCACAAGATGTCGTGCGAAGTACACAAATCGTAAAACTGTTGACCAGAAGAGGAAAAAAGTTGAAAAGTCAGAAGGCACTTCATTTGACGCAGGACTTAATCCTGAGCCAGACAACAGCAGGCCTACTAAAAGAACGAGGATGTCAGTGTCACAACCCATCAAACACAAGGTAGAGTGCTTCATTTGTGGAAGAGCACGCACAGGGGGAGTAGATCCCTCATTTTAATTGCAACTTATGACAGACAGAAAGCAGTATGGGCAAAGGCAACTGAACTTGACGATGAAGAGATGCTACTAAAGATTTGTGGTTCTGATGGAAACAAGAAACAAGTGTACTAAGTGTATTGCTGAGGACTTCAGGTACCACAAGGAATGCATGACCAACTACCTGACAAAGCGTCTTCATTCACAGGAAAAGACTAGTACTGCCACTACTCCATATGATGCTGCACTGAACCAACTCATATCTCGGATAGATGAGCCCCTTTTCAAAGACAATGGATGATAACAGATGCATCTCCAGAGTTAGGTGAGGATGGCCAGGTAAAAGTGAGTCCTAAGCAGTTCCACCCACACATTAATATACAAATGACTCTAAAACGCACTCTCTGACGCCTCCTTCCTGAAGCACACTGACAAATGCGGCAGCGAAGGAGGAAAATAAAATAAAAAGATGGAAATTTTATGTATAAAAAGATGTATGAATTTGAAAAAGATATATTAATATTTTTTTTTTGTTTGTTTATTTGGAATTAGATATAAACACGAATGAACTAAATGTGAGGGTCACCGCGGCTGCTCTCATATTAATGTTTAAGAAAAAACTGGCTGTGCATTGATAGTGGATCCTGTAGGTGTTGTTTTTCAGATGTAACATGTTTGTTTAGACAAGACTTATCCATGTGAGCTGAATTTATAGATCATTTCAACAATCTATAAATCTGTCAGTGTCACGCGTCATCATCCAGTTACGCACACGCATTACGCATAGAATAAGCAGATAGAGCTGATTGACTTACTGTATAATGATTCATTACTGTCACTGATTGCGTTGTGGACGCTGGGGAGGGAGGAAGAGGGAGGAAGAAGATGCCAGTGTGTCGGTGTCTCAGGTGTGCCGGAGTCTCCAGCGGCTGACGAGCGCGCACCTGCATCATACATCAGCTGGTTACACTGGCGCGTGTCCATGCGTTCACGTCAGCAGCTGTGTCTGTTTACATAAAGAAAATATTAATTTGTGTTAAATCAATTTCAGTTATTTGCTCAAAGACTTAGAGAAAAGTGTGACTCACTCACTCACACGCCAAGTACATTTTTATAAATGCCATCGTGTGCGTGAAAGCAAGCGTACGCCGTCTTTTTGTGCGTACGTACGGTTTATACATGAGGCCCCAGATGAGGCAGATGAGGGGCCACTACCACACATAATAGTCATAATTTAAAATTTCCTGCAAACTTTTTTTTTTTTTTACAAAAACGACGGTGGGCTGCCCGAGAGTTCCTATACCACCGGCCTTAGCAGGTTTTCTGGGGGAAACCCTGGCATCCTTTTGCATGTTCAGTGTGAGGGTGCTGGTGTTAACCCACAGAAGATTTTTTATTTTTAATCAAGACAATCTGAAGTAAATTATGAATTCAAGTCTCTATAGTTTCACAATGATAAAGAATTTAGTTACCGTGAGGAACTAAGAAGACAAAGTTGCATATGAGGACTTCTGGACATGTTTGTGTGTAAAACTACTTCACCAGCAGGTGACAGTACAGTTAAAGTGATGTTTTTTTTTCTGTCAGCAAATCTAAGAGTTCAGTCAGCACTTAGTTCACTGTGCTGTCAGTGTTGTTGAACCTTAACATAACCCCCGAAAATGCTCTTATAGTCACATTGAACCCATATGTACAATATATATACAGTTAGGCCCATAAATATTTGGACATCGGCACAGTTCACTTTATTTTGGCTCTATACACCACTACAATGGATTTGAAATGAAGCGAACAAGATGTGCTTTAACTGCACACTTTCAGCTTTAATTTGAGGGCATTTACATCCAAATCAAGTGAACGGTGTAGGAATTACAACACTTTCTATATGTGCCTCCCACTTTTTAGGGGACCAAAAGTAATTGGACAAACTAAACAATCATAAATCAAACTTTCATTGTTTAATACTTGGTTACAAATCCTTTGCAGTCAATTCCAGCCGGAAGTCTGGAAGGCATAGACATCAACACACACTGGGTTTCATCCCTGGTGATGCTCTGTCAGGCCTCTACTGACACGGTCTTCAGTTCCTGCTTGTTCTTAGGGCTTTTCCCCTTCATTTTGGTCTTCAACAAGTGAAATGCATGCTCAATCAGATTCAGGTCAGGTGATTGACTGATAACATTCCATATTTGCCTTAAAAAACTATTTGATGGCTTTTGCAGTATGCTTTGGGTCATTGTCCATCCGCACTATAAAGCGCCGTCCAATGAGTTCTGAAGCATTTGGCTGAATATGAGCAGATAATATTGCTGGAAACACTTCAGAATTCATCCTGCTGCTTTTGTCAGCAGTTACATAATCAATAAACACAAGGGAACCAGTTCCATTAGCAGCCATACATGCCCACACCATGACACTACCACCACCATGCTTCACTGATGAGGTGGTATGTTGTGGATCATGAGCAGTTCCTTTCCTTCTCCACACTCTTCTCTTCCCATCACTGTGGTACAAGTTGATCTTGGTCTCATCTGTCCATAGGATGTTCTTCCAGAATTATAACGGCTTTTTTAGGTGTTGTTTGGTAAATTCTAATCTTGTCTTCCTGTTTTTGAGACTCACCAATGGTTTGCATCTTATGGTGAACCCTCTGTATTCACTCTGGTTAAGTCTTCTTTTGATTGTTGACTTTGAAACACATACACCTACCTCCTGGAGAGTGTTTTTGAGCTGGACAACTGTTGTGAAGGGGTTTTTCTTCACCAGGGAAAGAATTCTTCTGTCGTCCACCACAGTGGTTTTCTGTGGTCTTCCAGGTCTTTTGGTGTTGCTGAGATCACTGGTGCATTCTTTCTTTTTAAGAATGTCCCAAACAGTTGATTTGGCCACACCTAATGTTTTTGCTATTTCTCTGATGGGTTTGTTTTGATTTTTCAGCCTAATGATGGCTTGTTTCACTGACAGTGACAGCTCCTTGGATCGCATATAGAAAGTTAACAGCAACAGATTCAAAATGCAAATGTCACTCCTGGAATCAACTCCAGAACTTTTACCTGTGTCATTGAAGATGAAATAATGAAGGAACAGCCCACAATTGTCCATGAAATAGCTTTTCAGTCAATTGTCCAATTACTTTTGGTCCCCTAAAAAGTGGGAGGCACATATAGAAAGTGTTGTAATTCCTACACCGTTCACTTGATTTGGATGTAAATGCCCTCAAATTAAAGCTGAAAGTGTGCAGTTAAAGCACATCTTGTTTGCTTCATTTGAAATCCATTGTAGTGGTGTATAGAGCCAAAATAAAGAGAACTGTGTCGATGTCCAAATATTTATCTGCCTAACTGTATATATATATATTGTATGTACATAATATGTACACATGTATATGTATGGCCACCAGTTACATGCTAATGTTACCCACTGTCACAGCCACAATTTAAAAATAAATAAATAAATAAAATAGTTCATTCACATGTATAGCTGTGTTGTTCCAAATTGTGGTTTGATGTTTCTGTGAGAGGAATCAAAGATGTAAGCAAACTATTTACTTTATTTTGTCTGCCTGTTTAAAATCTGGAGAAAGATATTTTAGTGATGTGATTGCGATTTAACCGTGTAACCACCAGCTACATTCTAATGTTACCATACTGTCACAACCACAATTAAGTTTTTGTTTTGGTTTTGTTTTTGTTGTATAGGAGTGTTGTTCCACTGAGGGAAAAGTGTGGTTCGATGTTTCTGTGAAATGAATCAAAGAGGTAAGCAAACTCTTCATTTTTATTTTGCTGGCCTGCATTGCTTGATGCAGCACAGGTAAACAATTTTTTTTTTAAGTTGTGTTACATTCACTCACTCATTCACTCACTCAGTGAGCTGTTATGTATCTATGGAGACAGGTGGTCACACTTATTCAAGGAACACATAAGGAATTACATAATGCTTTTGTCACTGAGGAGCAGTTGACATTTGAGTTTGTTTTATTATTTTGCAATCCCAAGTTTACGTCAAAATAATAAAAAAAAGAAGTTAATTGCAAAAGCAGTGGTTGAACTGTCTTTCTTGAAAGCTACTACATTACCAAGAAACCTAAAATCAGATTTTTTCATATTGTTGCTACTTGAAGAGTTGTGTGCATTATTACTATAATTAGCTAGACAACAAATAAAAGTAATTTATAATAATATGGTAAAGTCAGTTGGAACTTAATTTGTATGAGTTATCAACTAAAAAACATAACATTAGGCTAAACGAATCTTTGACTGAAAAAGAAAATCTAATTTGCCCAAAGTAATACAGTTTGTTGGTTCAATGTAATTTCAAAGTGAGTTGTCACAACTAAGAAAGACGAATGGAAACTGTTACGTTGATTTTTTTGGTTGAGTCTAAACATTTCTTTTTACAGTGCACAGTGTAAGGGCCAATTCCAATTCCTATCTTAACCCTCAATCTCAACCCTTAATCTCAACCCTTAATCTTAACTGGCCAGAATAACGCCAAAGCTGCGTCCAGTGTGTGAACTCCAAAAAAGAAGAAGAAGAACACATTTACGTCAGGATTATTTATTACGATCCTTTTGTCAGTCAAGTTATTAGGTTGTCAGTAAGTTATAAGATGATACTCATACAAATACCACAACCAAACGATCGCTTGTCCGCACCGGCCCGGCTATTGACAAAAGATCGTAAAATAAAAATAAATAAAAAGGAACATGGCTTTGTGGATCTTTGACGTTATTAAACCTCTTAGATAAAGGGTAACGTGGACCCTTTGACATCTTTGGCAGCAAGGATAGGTAGATATGTACTGGAAAATATCTAGCATAGATTGTCGTTCACAACCTGGAACTTCAAGGGAATATTTCTATGTGCTGTTGATCCAGGGCTTGAATTATGTGGATGGAAATGTAACCTGGATGTACGGCAAGTGGAAATAAATGTGCAAACCCTTTACATGACTCTTTCTTGCCTTGGTAGCGAACGACTTTGGGTTTTCTTTGGAATTAAGTTTATGTTTTACTAAAATGACAGTAGTGAGTGTGAGATATACATGTTTCCACTGCTCTATCAATGAGGACAACATGGCTATGGTTGTAGCTGTTTACTGATGTCTGAATGCAGTCACATCGAAGGCCTGCAGCAGTTGAGAGACAGTTACAAAATAGAAATGGCACCTGTGCGCTGCCAACGAGGAAAAGCCACATTTCTCAGACTGGGTCGACCTGTGGTTCCTAAGAAAAACTCAACAAAAAAATCTTGTGACGGAATCCGTTACTTGTGAACCTTAAACATTTCCCATGAGTAGTGGCTTGGGGCCTGCAAGCATTGGGGAACCGATCTGTCTTTACGCAACCATGACTTGTGGTGGGCTTCCCCTCGGCTTAGTGCTGGACATCTGCCGGAAGGGGCCAGCCACAGTGGGGATGTGCAGCCTGGTGTCAGGCTCCATGCAGCAACAGGATCGAGCCACAGGGCAGGTCTGCACGCAAACTGCTGGCCAGGGTCTCAACCGTCTGCTAAGAGGCTCGCAGACGCACGCACGCACGCACACACACACGCACCCACCATAACCATGACCCCCCCCCCCCACATCACCATCATCCCTGCTGCAGCTGAACATGAAGTCCCCAGCACTAAGTCTGTGCTGTCACACACTACACATGTCACCACAGTCCATAATCAATAAAAAGAATCAAACAAATACCCCCCCCACCCCACCCCCCACGGTCATAAATTATGTATATTCAATCTAAAGCCCAGAATATATGTGCACTGCAGCCATCAGAGATGTGAGCATTTATGATGCACAGCTGCACTCACTGAGTCACTCAGTCATGTGCTCTGATGTTGCTGGAGCAAATGTGTTGTTCTCCACAGCCAACAGGTCACCTGAGTGGACCTTAGGCCAACATCATCAAAGCAACAAAAGCGCTTTATTAAAGGTTCTTCATCGCTGTGTCAGGCAGATTCCTGCAGACCTTTCTGAGGATTCTGCAGGTTTACAACTACACGTCATCATTCCTGGGACACTTGTGGGTCTGCCTTCATCCACGTATGTACTGTATATATTGTGTTGTAATGTAACAAACTGTACTTAGGTACAACATTCACATACCTGTACTTTTCTAGCAACTTTGACATTTGCCCAATCTTTGTTACTACCAAATAAAATCATAGACAGAGCTTTTCTAATCTTTTCTAGTGTCTTGCTCAAGGACACACTGAGCTACCATTGCTCAGTAGTAAGTCCTCACTTTTTTAATACTTATACTTCCTAAAGCCTGAATCAGAAAATAACTAAGTGTAATATACTTTTACTCAAGTAATTTAAGGTACTTTATAAAAGACTGCACATACACACACACACACACGTGTATATATACGTGTGACCCCTTAATGTTGTGAATAAAATTGTTACTGAAGAATAAAATCTTTAAATTAAATAATAAAAAATAGAATGAAACATGTCATTATACTTAACTATATTGTAGATGCCTTCATGCAAATATTTTTTTTCACAAAACACACTCAAAACAAGAAATAAAAAAAAAAAAATTAGTTAATGCTAATGAAATGTATTCAGATGAATGGATTTTTTTTATTCTGTGGTACAATGTAATAAACAGATCTTTCACAGTTCATGAAAAAACAACTTACCCACCCACCTTTAAAACTAAAGATCAGCTCCACTGAGACTGACACTCATTCATTAGCAAATGGACTAAAACACACGTTATAGAGAAAACAAAGGCAACTCGGAGGAAAAGAGCAGAAGTAATCATTTGGTGTTTCAGGATCACTGGACTCTGAGCAGTGAAGAAACAAAGGATCATACATGAGGCATTCGCTCAAAGTGTGTGCTTATATACAGTCATTCCACCTACATCATGGACATGTAGATTTTCTGGAAGCACTGATCACACACAGCACATGCAGCCCTTGCACAAAACAGTAAATGTGAGTTAAGGGACGAACACATAATCAGCAACGATGCACAGCCTGCCTCCTAAAACTGACGTTTCCACACAAATCCAATGTAGTTTCAGACTCGTTCAGATTTGTGAGGACATTCTGGTGCTTGTGTGGGGAGGAAAGAGCATGATCTTTTTCCAACCCTAACCAGGTGTTTCTATGACTAAGCCCAAATAATTTCCTAATGAAACATGATTAAAAATGCAGTTTAGTTGTGTGGGAACAGGAGACCAGATTAAAGTCTTCCAACTCTACTATGAAAACATGTAGCTTACCATGTCCTCTGAGTATTCAAACAACATGAAAATGTACAACTTCATAATAATTCAGGTAAATATTTATTTTCCATATCACCACCAAGGTGAACCAAAGGCACTGAGCCTGTGTTGTCAAAGACGTCACAAAAACCTTCATGTTCATACTTTATTCGCTGTACAACACATTATTCATAGCGCCCTAATGACACGAGCAGATTTGTTAAAAATGGGACTCTTCTGATCATAATTAATGCAGGTTTTGTTGTCTTCATTGTGGATGACGGTGTCTTTGGCTCCATTCAGACCTGGTATTACATCTGTCCAGGAGTGGACAGTTGAAGAGGACAGATACTCATTTGCAAACGTAAAAGAATGCAACTTAAGATTGGATCACAAGATGCATTCAGGATGGATTGGGTGTGTTCTAGAGCTGCAACTAACGATTATTTTCGCAATCGATTAATCTGTCGATTATTTTTCTCGATGAATCGGTTGGTCCATAAAATGTTAAAATGTCAAAAAACTTTGATCAGTGTTCGTCAAACCTGGAAATTACCAGGTGTAATTTGAATGAAAAATTCAAAATGATTCAGTTTTAATGATTTCTTTGTTTTGTGGAGCAAAGAAACCAAGAAAATATTCGCATTTAAAAAGCTAAAACAATCAGAAATCGTTTTAATAATGAAAAAAGCTTCAAACCGATTATCAAAAAAGTTGCCGATTAATTTAGTCATCGATTAATAATCGATTCATCGATTAATCATTTCAGCTCTAGTGTGTTCACACCTGTTATTAGTGTGGCAATGATGTGATTGGATTAATCAGGACAGCTTTTAATACCAAGTCTAGAAGAGCTCTTTGTACCTGCCACAGATTCTCTGCACATGTTCATTAAATGTAATTAATATGCAAATGTCATGCAGGTGTAACGTGAACAGATGTAACGTTGTTCAAAATGGAAAAGCATCTCTCATGTGCAGCATTCACACAACTGTAATGACAATGTCAATATATCCTGGATTAGTTCACTAGATGAGGAGGGTGCAGTTAATAACGTCCACTGAATCAGCTTCATGTTTTCAGTTGCACAGCTTCTAAGTATTGTGGGTGGTGGATTCGCTTGCTTTCTCCAAATACTCCAGTGAGAGTTGAAACAACAGCCAGGATCGAGCATAATGTACCGCACTCCTCATCCTCCAGGCTGGATTTGAGACCGCACAGTTCATGTGTCGACGTGTGCAGTTTCAACCATGAATATGTTGGAAGCAGTGGAAGAGTAGAACTGAAGGCAGAACTCAGGAGCAGCTCGTCAGTGTGGCCTCACTCGCCCCTAAACTGAGGACGCCTCTTTTCCTTGAACGCAGACAAACCCTCCACTCGATCTTTAGTTGGTATCACCTGAAACACAATACATGTATGAATGCTGAATCTCTCAACTAAAAGACAATGTCACCTTTTAACCATCAATATTGCGTGGTTAGATTGAGATTTCTATCGGCTCGTTTACAGCAACTAAGAGGTTTTTGACCATAAAAACAAATTAATGTATGTAAGTAGATCTCCATAACTCGCGTGTACATGTGAGTGTGCAATAGGACCAGCTTTAAAAGCCATGTACAGATCTGTGCTGCATCCCTGGTAAATTGCTGTGGGACTAATACACAACTCCTGATACAGACATCTTGGGGGTATGTGTTTATAAGTCGCATATCGACGCTTTAAAAAATTTTTTTCCATCTTCTTATGTGTTGTTAAGTCAAAGTTGTGACTAATTTTATGTCACATTTTTAGTAGTGATATAAAGTAGTAATAACTATACAAAAGTCACAAAATAGTAGTATATTATAACTATAATAATAGTTTTCTTTTCTTTTTGTTCATAAAATTGTGCCAGATTTCACAAATTTAATCTGATTTTAAGCACTTGGTCATGTGTGTTTATGTAGTTGGTGAAAATGAAAAAAATGTTTCATCAGATTGCCTAGGTTGTGCTGAAAAAAAACGATATAAGATTCTATTACATGGCACATTCTTATAGCTTCTGTATATACTGTACATTTTATTAGGGGCCGACTGTGTATAGGGACGATTTGGGCGACGCCGTACCAAATAGGAGGAGAAAGAGATTTTTTTTTTTCCTAAGCAATTCCAAAGATCCTTAGTACCAATATTCCTTTCAGCCGTCTCTGCCAGAAAAAGTAGTTTTTAATCAGTGTTCAAGACATTATCTGTCATTGTCCAATCAGAATCGTAAGATTCAAGTCATGTTTTATGGTTCTGCGGCTTTCTGCCTCTTTTGAGGAGATTTGATTGACGAGAGAATCGCCCAAAAATGATCCCATCCTCTCATGTTAAAAGGTTTTTTTTTTGTTTTTTTTTCGAAAAACATACCCTCCAATGCATTCAAGGATTTATGCGCATGCACTAATGTGTTTGTATCACAGGTAAAATGAGCAAAGAGAGGAGGGGATAACTTCAAGTCACGTCTCCCGATAAGTTGTTCGCCTCTCTGGTGGCGGCGCTCTAAGCGAAGCTCACTGTTTTAAAAAAATACACGGAGGATTGTGCTCGTTTATCAGGTCCCAGCACGAACGGATAAGTACACGTAGTTTGACCAGTGCCACGGAGTTAACGCTTTCATACGTGTTAGCTGTTTATGGCTCGTAGCAGCGGACAGCAGTCATTTGAGGCGACGTTTGTTAGCTTGTTTGCTAACATTGTCGATGTTTGTATCGCTCAGGGTATTCACGCTAATCAGACAATCGGACTGTTTTGTGTAAGAAAGTATTCTAAGATGCGTTTAGGAACACATCTAAATAATGATTTTGACTGCACTATCTCGTCATGTTTGTTGTATGTATCTGGTAAAGGTTTTGAAAGCTCTCGATCCTTGGTCAGTTAAATACTTGACTTAATATGCTGCCCCTGTGTTTATGTGGTTGCTGGACTCATCTTGTGTACTTTTTTGCTATTTTACATCATGCAACATTAGATTCATGTAAATAATGTTTGTTTATGAAGTTGACATCTAGTGGACACAAAAAGGACTGTTAATCATCACAACTAAATGATACTGCCTTTCTTAATGCACCTATTGAATGGGTCATCATGATCATAAATTTTTTCCCAGTTTCCCCAGTAACTTGTGATCAAAATTAGCCGCAGGGTTTTTTCTCAACCTGGGAACAAGGGCACTGCGCCCCCATGTAATCAGCATCGATTGAACCCCAATCACAATATCAATTCAAATATGTAATTATTACAAGTATACTGTTCTTGCCAATAAAGATGTTACATTTAGGCGGCGGCCGAAAGACTTTTATCACCGAAACAAAACCACTGAAACAATGTTATGACGCATGCAAAAACTGCTGCCAGCACGCGACTATCTATACCTGCTTACAGTCTGTCCAAGAACAGTTTGGAACACCAATAAAACTGTTCCAACAAGATGTGAGTACACAGCAACTATTAAATGCTGGAAAGTCTTTCTCAAAACCGAAACATACTGCGATTATGAACTCCCCACGACATTCACTTCACACCGCACTAAGATCTACTTGGATCCCCTGCACTTCATGGCGACTGTACTCGATCCTCCTCATAAAAATCATTATTTGGATGTTGGGATAAAGCTAGAGAAAGGACCCAGGCTGCGTTGGATACAGAGAGCCCGCTTGGAGATGGAGGAGCGCACATCGCAGGAGCGGTGAAGGGCGCAGGGGCAGTGCATAGAAAATGATGAGGGGCACCTCTATAATATACTATAATTGTACTGCCTTGACTTTAGTGAGGCTCATACACATAGTCCCAGTCATAACAACAAAATTGGATTTAAAAAAAAAAAAAACTGTTGTGTTTCCTGATTTTTGGTTTTGGCCAACAATTTTAATTTCAGTGCATTTAGTGCATGATTCAACTACGGCACGTGGGGGAAAACTCCGTCGGGACCACTCAAATCTGCTTTACAACTCACAGTTTCATACGTTTCTCTATCACTCATCTTTCATACCCACTCAAACGCTGCCGGCACAGCCGTCAGGAGCAATGTGGGGTTAAGTGTCTTGCCCAAGGACACATCGGCTTGTAGAATAGCATAGCCAGGAATCGAACCCATAACCTTCGAGTTGAAAGACGACTCATATGATCAAAAACCAGTGAGATCAATCTCCAGTGGTATATAAAAGTTTGGGCACCCCTGTACATTTTCATGATTTTCCTATAAATCATTGGTTGTTTGGATAAGAAATTTCAGTTAAATATATCATATTGGAGAAAAACACAGTGATATTTGAGAAGTGAAATAAAGTTTATATGATTTACAGAAAGTGTGCAAGAATTATTTAAACAAAATTAGGCATGTGCATAAGTTTAGGCACCCTTGTCATTTTATTGATTTCAATACCTTTAGCAATAATTATTGTAACTCAAAATTGGTTTGGTAACCTCAGTGACCCTTGACCTCCATACATAGGTGAATCCAATCATGAGAAAGTAGGTATTTAAGGAGGTCAATTGTAAGTGTTTCTCCTCTTTGCATCTTCTCTTAAGAGTGGCAACATGGGAGCCTCAAAACAACTCTCAAATGACCTGAAAACAGTAGAGACACTTACAAATCTCTAAAGACAGGACGTATTCTAGTGATATCTAACGTCTTTTCACTGACTTTAGTTACTTTTAATTGACAGTAGTTGGTAATGATATAATAATACACTGTCTTCAATATTACAAGTTTATGTTAAAATGGCAGTACTTATCTCATCAGTGTAGTAGCAGGGAGCTCTCGGCACCACTCCAGTTTGCCAAAACTATAGTTATAATTGGAATATGATGTGATGATCTATTATACCTTCCACTATCTTAATCATGATTATTTAATTATGTAGTCATCAATAACAGCATGCATGGCAGTGGCGAGAATCATACAAGAGAAGGTGGAGGACTATCAGGAATGTCTGTGAAGAGTTCAAATTGAAAATGTGACTGTTAATTCTCATTTCATGTGAGCGTCTTTTCAGCTCTGCAGGACTCTCACTGCAAACCTCTCCTGCGCCGTGCGCTTCTCCATCTCCGACTGGATCATTTCTCTACACGCAATTTTACCCCTACAACTCTGCAATTAAGGGAATAACAGATGCATCAGATGAGCCGATCTCTTTAGTTAACTGCTTAAATAGAGAGAATGTTCTCTGCTGTGAAGTGAATGTTGCGGGGATTTCATAAGTTTCACTTTTGCGCAAAGAGACTTTCCAGCATTTACTAGTTGCTATTCCACAGTTTACTCGCTGTGTTTCGGCCACCGAATTATCGGTGCATTCCTAAATATAACATCTTTATTGACAATAACAATATAACCGTAATAATGGCGTATTTGATAGTGTGACTTGAGTTTCAATCGGCACCTGGACAAGGGGACGCCCGCCGGTTACAACTTACAACTTTTTTACTCCGCAGCGAGTAAAAAAGTGTGCCATAGTAAGAGGAGAAAATAATCTATATTTTTATTTTTGAAATAGTCTGGAACAAAAAACTTGAATTAATCAATAAAATCGATATATCGCCCAGGCCTAAATGAACCCCAATCTTGTTAACCTCTTCTTCACGGTTGCCCCGGGATCGGGGGCAGCGTCAGACACAGCGACAAAAGCTTCATGAAACCATATCTAACTTTAACAAACACAGACATGCTGCATACCCACAGAAAGGTCAGGAACTCAGCTAAAAGCTCATATAAACCATTCTTATGTTTCACGAAACACAGTTAAAACACCGATGGATCAAACAGCAGGAGCGGAAAAAAAGCGCCACAGCGCACACATTGAAAAGCGGCACTGGAGCGTCAGCGTGATTATGTAAACAAAAAAAACACGTGTTGACTGGACAGCGGAGAATCTACAGATTCCAGTGGTACCATTTTTATCACTCTACGACCAAGATTCACGGATCCAGCCCCAAAATAAGAGCAAAACAACAACTGACTTTCAAGAAATACAAGCAGAAATGTCGTCTTACCTTTGCTGTTTATCAAAACAAATTATTTCCACCGGAACAAAACCACTTCTAATGAAGAACTACACTTTCCAGCATGCTTTGGGAACAAATCCCGGTCTGACTGATCATTACAGAGCGACATCAGATCGTTCTGATTAGAGAGAGGCGAATGTCCGCACAAATGCGTCATATGCATTTATGTGCTTTTGACTCACTAATGAAGTGATTCACAGGCATTTGGAGACCGGGGTCTGATTCTACCGGTTTAGAGGTTTAAAACGAGCTGTCAATCATCCTAATTGACCAAGGTAAGCCAGAGCTATGGACGCACAGGGAGCATCGATTTACAGCTAGTTATCATACTTTTTTTTTTTTTTTTCAAAACAAGTACTTTTTATATCTGTAGTGACATATGAATAAAATTAAATTGTTTTTTAATAATTTGGTACCTAGAAATCTCAAATGGCACAGATGATGCCAAGCTGTGCCAAAAGTGAGAACGCCCAGAAATCTCTTTAATAAAACCTCTGTAATATCACTCTGCTTCATTTCAGCAGCATCAGACTTTGCACAGCTCATGTCCACATGTTGTTACATGACCTCCATGTGTTTTTAAACTCCTACTGCATATTTTAAAGGTGATATTTGCTTTAAAATGCAATATTTTTTTAGGTGAGAGAAAAAAATCCTTCAGTTATGCTGTGTTCCATGTACATTTACTCTGACACAGTGGCAACAGTGAAACTTACACCTCTGGTGGAATCTCACAAGTATTATCTTCATTTTGATACCAAGATAATCCACATAAAGCTTGTAACTGCAGAGGTTTACTCTATTTAGTTTGGGCATGTCATTTCCGAGCAGGGACTCCAAAAAGAGGGTCAGGGAAGAAGTGGTTAAAAAGCAACTAAGTAAATGAAATTTTAAACAAGCTACTTTTCTACTTTTACTTAAGTCAATTTTTAGACCAGTACTTTTACTTGTTTTTGAGTAAAATATTTTATCAAAGTAGGGGTACTTTTACTTGAGTAGAATATTTTAGTACTCTTTCCACCTAACACTTGTGCTGTGCGCAGTTTTGTGCTGGTGTAAGACTTTGAACCAACTCTTGTGAAAAAATATTTTGATGTCCACTCTTGTCTCACGACCAGGCAACCTTTTGGTTCCTGAGGTTGTTTCTCATCTAAGCTCCGATTCTGTCATCACAACTTTGACCTACATAACCTGTGAGGACGTCAAGAGCTGGATAATACTGGTCTGTAGGCCGGCTCCAGCCCCAGGGCTGTATGTTGCCCATGTGAGCACTAAACCCGCAATAATGAAGAGGGTGTCGAACTGCAGTAACTGCAGTATTAGTTTTATTTTTTTTCCAGGTAAAAATTAAGGTTCTCACCTGGGCGTAGCACGCTTCTTCAATGGCCAGACCTGTAGATAAATCCACCTGAAAGAGAAATCATCTCTTTATCAAGTGTTTCTCATAATAAAAGGTCTGGGAAATGTACTGCATATATTCTATAGACTTACCTCGATTCCCTGGTTGATGGCAAGCTTTGCCATCCTCACTGCAATTGGACCCTGTGAGCGTCAAACATGTTACATGCTTTCATAAATTACTGGGTGTTCTTGGAAGATTGTTTGAATGAGTAGAACATTATCATACATTTACTGCAGGCCTGAGCAAAGGCTTGTGCTTTATTCCTGACCTCAAATCTAAATCATTCAATACACCTTCTTCTCTCTGTGAGCAGCTTTTTACCTGAGGGTTGATCTCACGTGCCAGCTCCAGAGCCTGTAGGTAAGCAGCATCTCCACACTTATTCTGCTCTACTGATTGACTGACCAGACCCAGACGGCACGCTTCTGTTCCGTCCACCACCTTGGCAGCAAAGATGAGCTCCTTAGCACGAGAGACACCTATCAGCCTGGGGAGACGCTGTGTGCCACCTGCATGAGACATGAGAATCCTAAATGGAACACAGCCTCGACATTCGTAATGTAAGTAAAGAAAGTAAGTAAATGTTATTTATGTAGCACCTTCACAGATATCACAAAGTGCTTCACAATAAAAAAATATAATAAAACAATAAAAAACACCAAAGTACAGAACATAATACAATACAGAAAAATGTTTAAAAACCATGCACTCTTTTAAAAGGCAGCTGAAGACCTGGCTTTTTAAACAAGCTTTTATTTGAAAGTTACGCATTCCAAAGTCTACTAATAGACTTCCTACTAATTGGAAGGGACGATCTCCTCTAGTTTTGTACCTTGTTTGGGGAACCACTGAGGCTGAGAGAGATATTCTAAAATGAACTGGTAACCATTAAAGGGATGTTAAAATAGGGGAGATAAGTGCTCTTTTGCCGAGTTGCGTAAAAAGTCTAGCTGCAGAATTCTGGACAGCCTGCAGACGATCAAGCTCCTTCTTATTAAAGCTCCCATAATGTGATCCTATGGCACATACAGTGGTATGCAAAAGTTTGGGCACCCCTGTAAATTTTCATGATTTTCCTTTATAAATCATTGGTTGTT
This sequence comes from Microchirus variegatus, assembly GCF_963457635.1. Classification (NCBI taxonomy): domain Eukaryota; kingdom Metazoa; phylum Chordata; class Actinopteri; order Pleuronectiformes; family Soleidae; genus Microchirus; species Microchirus variegatus. The sequence continues at coordinate 18,566,465 of NC_139817.1, read as the reverse complement.
TGGATGGGAAATTTCAGTTAAATATATCATATAGGAGACAAACACAGTGATATTTGAGAAGTGAAATAAAGTTTATATGATTTCCAGAAAGTGAATAAGAATTATTTAAACAAAATTAGGCACATATTTTTAGGCATCCTTGTCATTTTATTGATTTCAATACCTTTAGCACTAATTATTGGAACTCAAAATTGGTTTGGTAACCTCAGTGACCCTTGACCTCCATACACAGGTGAATCCAATCATGAGAAAGGGTATTTAAGGAGGCCAATTGTAAGTGTTTCTTGTATCTTCTCTGAAGAGTGGCAACATGGGAGCCTCAAAACAACTCTCAAATGACCTGAAAACAATGATTGTTCAGGAGGATACAGAAAGCTATCTTAGAGATTTAAGCTCTCAGTTTCAACTGTGAGGAACATTGTGAGGAATTTGAAGACCACAGGCACAGTTCTAGTTATGGCCTGAAGTGGCAGACCAAGAAGAATCTCAGATAAGCAGAGGAGAAGGATGGTGAGAACAGTCAGTCAACCCACAGACCAGCTCCAAAGACCTACAACACAATCTTGCTGCAGATGGTGTCACTGTGCATCGTTCAACTATTCAGTGCACTTTACAAAAGGAGATGCTGTATGGAAGAGTAATGCAGAAAAAGCCTTTTCTCTGCACCCGCCACAAACAGAGTTGAGGTATGCTAAAGCACATTTGGACAAGCCAGGTTCATTTAGGAATAAAGTGCTATAGACTGATGAAACTAAAATATAATTAGTTATTTGAGCAAAACAAGGGGCGTTATGCATGGCGGAAAACAATTTGTGGTGTGATTTAAAGCGGACTGTCCATGCTCGGAAACCATCAAACCTTTACAAGAGATGTTTTGTAAAGAAGAATGGTCCAAATACCTTCCGCCAGAATCCAGACTCTAATTGAAAGCTATAGGAAGCGTTTAGAGGCTGTTATTTCTGCAAAAGGAGGACGCACAAAATGTTTCTTTTGTGGTGCTTAAACTTATGCACATGCCTATTTTTTTGCACTTTCTGTAAATCATTTAAACTTTATTTCACTCCACAAATATCACTGTGTTTGTCTCCTATATGATATATTTCCCTGACATTTCTTATTCAAATTACCAATGATTTATAAAGGAAAATCATCAACATTTACAGGGGTGCCAAAACTTTTGCATACCACTGTATATGTTAATTATGGAGGTCTACTTACATACATTAACTTGTTTTTTTGGTCAAAAACCTCCTAGTTGTTGCAAACGAGCTGATCAAAATCTCTCTTCACTGAAGCTCTCGTCAGCCGCGCTGTTTCAGACCAAAATCTTACCCCAGAAAACAAACCGTGCTGTGATTGGCCAGCCAGCGAGAGCTTTCTCAACTATCTTGTGATTGGCCAGGTACCTGGAAGTGACATTATTAGCACGTCAGCTCTCAGAAGCGCAGCTCCCCCTCTGGAACGGTGCATGCACTGCTACTCATTATCAAAACATTGTTTTTAATAATGTTTAAACAATGGCTTTGTTACAACTCCCCGCCATAGTCCATTTTACGCCCTTTGACCCGGAGTCAGAAGACACAGTGAAACACCTCCACAACGGACATTCTTCTTCTGCAGTTCAATGTACGCAACCGGATGTGCAGGGACTAGTGCCCGGAGCAGGAGGATGTGCTGTTCAGGAGAAGTGATCCTTAAGTAACGATACCAGGCTTTTTCAGACCTTTTGCAGAGCCTGAGAATACAATTAAACCTAGCGTTCTCAGCAGTGGTTGAACTTTTTGTTTTTCGAAACTTTATTGGAACTTCTGGTCTATGGGAGCTTTAAGACAAGTAAAAAGACTATTACAGTAGTTGAGGTGAGATGAGATGAGATAAAAGCATGTAGGATCATTTCTAATTCAGCCTTTGAGTTTGGAAATGTTACGTAGGTGGAAATAGTGAGATACTGTCGAAGGTAAGGTATAAAGGTGAGGCAAGGTTAAGTAATGTATGATGTAATGAATAAGATTAGAGTAAGCTAACACCTAAAGGAGCAGCAGTCATTTCTGTAACATTTGGGTTAAACAGTTTTGTAATGTATAAGTGTTTAAAAATTAATCTGTCCTTTGTAAATAAATAGTTTACTATTTTACTAAAAATGTTTGTACTGAATCTGTTTGAGAAAGATTGGGTAAGAACAGACATTCAATGCAGGCATGAAAATCTTGTTTACTGTATTTCCTCTTATTTTAAACTTCAGATAAATTACTCTTCGATCATGGTCCATTTATTGTTTCTCACAGAACAAGAGGTGATGAAATTAGCATTGTGATTTTGATGGTAGATACTAGGGATGCACCGATTGCCATTTTTGGGGCCGATTCCGATTTCCGATTTTTCAAGAAGTTTGACCTGCCAATACCGATTTTAGCCGATTCCGATTTCAATTTTTAAAACCCCTTTACAGCATACAGAAAGATATATATTTTTGCATATTTTCTTTAATAGAACATTTTAACATAGAAATACAATCAGTTCACATCCAATATCCAACTAAAAATACAAAAACGAATCACTACCTGTATGTGTAGTTTATTTAAGTTTAAACATATTTCACAACATATTACCTACACACAAATAAGTAAATTAACTAATGACCAAGAGCGCACATCTCTCTCTCTCTCTACGCACACAGGTTTAAATGACAAACAAACAAATGCTGATCAAAAGTTTTGTGTTTAACAGTTTTGCCTCTAACAGTATCTGGTGAGCACGCGAAATGATCACGTGAGCACGCGAAAGTATCTGATGAGCACGCACGCGAAAAGTTTCTCTTTTTTTTTTCTCCATGTCCATTTAGGGGCTCCGTACAAACTAAATTGATCGTGTCAAGTTTTTGTTTATGTTTATTTTCTGTTAATTGAACATTTTTGAAACATGTTACAGTGTAATTGGAAAACATGTTTTCTTCCTAAAGATTTTTGTAATTTCAGTTTTACATATATGATCTACATACATAATATACTTTGCATGCTTTGTTATTATTTATAACCACACAAAATGTAAATTATTTTATTTGTAATTTTGTATTTCAATGTTTTAATTCATTGCTTTCCAAATGGCACTGAGGAAAAGGCCCACACAGGCCCACATGTGACAGGGAAGATAGCCAATACTGCAGGGTGGCACCAGGGTGGTGACACAGTATTGCGCAACATATGGGAGATGGGAGATCCCCCGATTATTAATGGGTATTTTGCACACTGAATACAACAGAATGTGACTTGTTGAAATCAAAGATTTTCAAAAACAGAGTCTGCAGTCAAGTGACTCACATTTTGACTTTTGGTTGGGTTGACTTCATTTAACCCTAACCCTGACCATTTGTTTTAACCAGTTTCATTATTAAATAAAAAAGCAGCCTTACCTGCTCCAGGAATAATTGCAAGTTTAGTTTCCACTAGTCCCATTTTCGCAGTATTGGCTGGAAAGACAAAACAGTACAATCAGTATTATTGATTTTCACACTACTGTACAATTGAAGACATCAGTTCACTTTTTTTTGAGACTAAATCATTAAAAAAAAATAAGAACAAACAAGCAAGACCAAACAAACCTAAGTGTGTCCAATACTTCCAATACATAAACATTATTTTCCAATAACATTTCACTTAAATATAGAGAAATGTCCACTCTTGCGAATTTACATTAAACGATTGCATGTAATAATGTTGTAATATGTCCTTCCCCCCATGCTCCACCCCTGGACCAAGGCTCGGTCAGACCACGATCTGGCAAATGGATCTGGAAATTACCTGGTTTGTGGTCCACAAAACAAAATAATTATGTTTTAATGATTTCTTTGTTATATGGAACAAAGAAATCATGTTTAAGAAGCTAAAGCAATCAGAAATCTTGTTTTAATAATGAAAAAAAGCTTCAAATTAATTAATCGGTTGTCAAAATAGTTGATTAATTTAGCAATCGATTAATCGAGTAAGTGTTTCAGTTCTTAATAATAAAATGTACTGTACAGCAGCTTTGAGTGAACACCATATAAACAAATACAGACCATTTAGACATGCTCTGACATATTCCCCTGTTCACAGTACAAATACATGCGTCTGCCAACTGTGACTTACCAGCAATTCTCATGTCACAGGCAAGGGCCATTTCCAAGCCTCCTCCTAAAGCAGCTCCATCGATCGCAGCTATGGTTGGTACAGGCAGGTTACCTGGAACAAAAAAGTAGGCAAACAGACAAATGTTGTCAGACACTGTAAGACCCTCTTTCTTGCTTCGGGCATTGGTTGTGTTAGTGAAACCCTCATATATAGAGAGTTCTTCAGCGGTCCAAATGTTTGTACCCAAACCCAAAAGGACATGGAAATGTTTTGATCTCACCTGACTCTGACCCATGGGTTCTTCTGGCATGAACCCAGCCAGACTCGATCTACTATAAAGTGATGCACTAACACATCCAATTGATTTATTTCACATGGTGTCCAAACCAAACTGTGTGTATAGCACCAACAAGTCAACATAGCAACATACCCCTTCCTCGATTTCTCATCCTTCACCACTTAAGGCCAGATTGTACTTCTCCGACTGCGTATGCGTTATCTGACGGATACGCGCTGCAATTTCCCGCCCGATCAGTAGGGGTCGCTGCGCAAGGTTGTTGTGCTTCTGGCTAAAGTGAGCAATGGCGTCGAGAGAGAAAGAGAGAGAAAGACTGTTGTTGTTGAAACAGTGGCCGTTTCTCAATTTTCTGTGTCACGTAACGCAGTTTTAAGATAATTTGAGGGCGAGAAATTGGCCATTTAGAGTCTAAACATGTGCTGTGTGTATTAAGATATGACGTATTTATAGTTTGGCAGCGGCGTAATCGGCGGGGATCAGCCCCGCGTCTGTGGACACTCAGTGCCACTGTGAGCCGGCACAGAGCAGCCTGCTCGGCCTGTCCTGAGGACCAATCGCAGCTCTTGCCGTCTCCGTTGTCCCTTGATGGAGTGACGGACACTTAAAAAATATTTCGTGCAGTCGGAGACGACGCAGAGGCTCTTCGACAGGCTCTGCGTCGACGCAGAGTCTCTGCGTAACCTACGCAGAGCACTTTACGCAGGAGTATAAATTGGGCTTTACCCGATGTAGCCCATAAATCCACATGTAGCACATCTCTAACTGATTTTTAATCTCTTACAGTTCTGCTGACACCAGTGAACGACATGAGGTCAGGACAGGAAAGAGGACTCCCTCATCCCCAAGTATCTGGCCACAACAGCCTTCACTACTGGCTGTGACAAACCCAGTTGCTCTCTGTTGCGTTTCCTGTCTCACATTCATCTGTGTTTTGGGTTACAAGAAGATTGGGTTTTCAAATGTTGACCCAAAACCAGATCATCTCAGGTCCACTTAGTTATTTCATATAATGTTGAACAGTATTGGGACTTAATAGAAATCAACCTGATCAAAGCCTGTTTATGCTTGTATGTATTGGGTCTCAGATCCTGATTGGGGTGTAATTGCATTATTATTATTATTTTTTAATATACGTACAAAGTTTGGTGATACAGTTAAACAAATGATTTGCTGTTATCACTAGCAGTCGTATTGTTGTCATTATTATGATGCTATAATTAAACTTGATATCAGTATAATTTTTTGAACAACAATATCTGCTGCTGCTTGTATAAAGGACATTGTGGTTCTATAAACATGTCATAACTGATTCAGAAATGTCCTATCTGAACTTAGAACTTGACATAATTGTTGTGCTCTTGGTCTGTCTCTACCGCACCTACTTCTTTCACTTTCTGTCCCCCATTTTTTCCTTTCACCCCACTTCACTGGTTCGAGGCAGATGCTGCACGTTTGAGTCTGGTTCTGTCAAGAGATTTCTTCCTTTTAAAAGGGAGTTTTTTCTCTCCACTGATGCCTAGTGTTTGTTCACTGTGTGAATTGTTGTTGTTTCTTTTCTCTATAAGAGGGGTCTCAAACTGCCGGCCCAGGAGCCACATGCGGCCCCCCAATCGATTACATGCGACCCCTCACTTAATGTCATGCTATAATGAAAACATGGCCCAAGACCTTACCGTCTTTTAAACAAAGTGTGTAGCTGAGGCACAGCTGCCAGCGAGGTGATAGAATATAATATATGTTTGCTAGCAATGTTGGTTATAACAGTAATAATAAGACATTTGGTCGTAATTATCCCATTATTAAATGTATCATATACAACATTCAATTGAATATATAAACTTTTTAGGGCCTAAGCCACGAATGGCAGTGGCCAAAACGGCTCCTGGTACAAATTTTAATTACAGTTGTTACAATTATTTATGCACTTTAAAATAAATGTCTGTTTTTGATATTAATACATTGATTTTGCATCATAAATAGTATTATTAAGCATAGGTGTGGTATCATGATGCAATATCGTGAACAGTTTTTTTCCCCACTTTTTGTTCTCTAAGCCAGCCCCCTCTTGACCACAATAGATGCGCTTTGGCCCCCAGGTCATTTGAGTTTGAGACCCCTGCTCTATAATATTGTTAAGGTTTCTGTCTTACTATGTACAGATACTTGAAATAATGTATCTTGTGTTTTGGCAAGTTATTGTTTAATTTATATAATTGTAATCATTCATATTGGTTTCCTTATATCATGTGAGGCAGTATATTGCGCCACACTGAGTGAAAGATGGTGCTCCCCACACATTATGATTGCACTTTTTTGCTCGAGAACAGTGTGCATTTACATTGTGCATTTACATTTGTCATATTTTTCATAAGTTTCTACTGTGTGACTGAGAGATCTGCACAAATTTTCCAACACACTTGCACAACTGGCAGATAACATATTTGAACTGAAAAAAAATATTGACCCTATTTTAAATGACTGATAACAACATCAATGCCAGCAGAAATATTCATCTTTACCAATTTCTGTGATAAGCGTTCTGGCTTTGGACACAAATGGTCCAACTTCACTCTGGTGCATCTTAGCTCTCTCCTTCAGGTCTGCACCTGCACTCAGAGAGAGGGAGAGAGAACAGCATTGAGAAGTAAAAATCTAAATTCTATGATATTTTTAACATAACACATGGAAATATGAATTGGATAAATATACCTGCACAGAAGATCCCAGGAACCAAACTACAAAAAATGACACTGCGAACTTTGTTATTCTTCTTAACGTCCTCCACAACCTCAAACATCTGAAAGACAAAATATGAGGTTTTGCTTTTTTTCTCTCCATAAAAAGCACACTTCAGGCAATGTTTTATGATTGAAATGTAAATGTACATTTATTTTTATTGTGGAATTTCCTGGCATGGCTGTGACTCACTAACAGAACAACAATGAGTACATTATAAAATGAAACAAATGAATTCAAACAGGAAATAAAAATGTTGGTCCTTGCTGGCTCAGGTACATGTGTTATATGTGTATTGGTAATGGTGCAGGAATCAGACCAGCTACATGTACTGGCCACTCTACTTTCATGCCAAGTCATCACAGTACAGCATAAATGCGGCTTCTGCAAAGCCATGCATAAATATGTTTGCAAATCAGATTTTTGTCAGTAATCTGATTGGATGAATCAAGTTAAACTGGCAGAAACATCATCACCGAGTGATCTGTGCGCATGTTAGGTTTCTAAAAGCACTCAAGTGGCTCACCACCAAACTGCCAGCACTGGAAAGTGTGTGAGACATGGACACTTCCCTTACTGAAAACATGGATGTCAGTGTGGACAAAAGGACAAGGACCAAGAAAAGGCAAAAAAATCCAACAATATCTTTAAGGTGAAGTAGGTAGTTTATAGTGCCATCTAGAGGAGAGGCTGAAATTTACAACAAAGAACTGCTCCTCTGCTCACCCCCTCCCTTCCCTGAGCGCTACGGTATCCGCAGCTGGTCAATTTTTCGGCCATCGTTGTCTTTCTCCGTGTCAGCAGATGAGGTTCGTGAGGCGAGGGAGAGGGCGAGCTACCGCGGCCGTAGCAGACGAAGTGGAGAGAGTGGAGGCGGGACTTTCGCTACAAGTAAAGAGGCGCTTGATTTGTTCTCTCGCGTTTGTCCTTACAGGCTCCGGTAGAAACATGGCGTCTCGCTGCTAACAGTGGCTATGCAACCGCGGCCCGCGACCATGTTATTTTACATGACTTTTTGAAACACTACGAAAATAAAACAAAAACTATTATACAGCGACTAGACAATGCAGGAGCACATAATATGTATAAAAAAGTGGATTTTGGCTTATATAAACCCATAAATACTACACATTGTCCCTTTAAGATAATGTTTGCAGTTTAATCTCACCAGTAGACAGTCTTTTCTGGGTAGAAACTGAAGTTTGTAAACCACTCACTCTCTCACACCAAATTCTACAGAGAAAATCTGCATTTACAGCTTACGTGGATGAAGCTGCTCACTTTATACAGTAAGTTTTTGTCTAAACCTGTTTGCGTGTGTGTGTGTGTGTGCGCAGTTCTGTGTAATGCAGTTTCTTGCACTCATAGGCCTCTTTGATTGAATTCTCCCATGGGACTGTGAGCTCTATGGTGTTGACAGATTTCAGTGAAGGGGACCAGAGTACCAAGGTCGGTGGCTGCAATCTCTGGTGGAAAGATTAGTTGCTGGCCAATATCAACTAGTGTCTTTGAATCCCGGGCCATGGCTAGCTGTCCAGCTTCTTGTTTGGTAAGGGGCTGGTTGGGCTCTCTCTGTCCCTCTCGGATGAATATTGGTGCTGTGTGACGGAAGTGGTTGCTCTCAAGGGCAAGGAATTGGTGGTATTCATCTTGCTCTCAAGAGCCAAACTCTTGAGGAGCAGCAGCCTTGTATGAGGCTGGTCTTACAACCAGTCAAGATGTGATCGATAGTCGCTGGAGTTGGGCAGAGGGCACGGGTTGGGTCCTCGCCATACCATAAGTGGATGTTTTTTGGAGATGGGAGCACATCATAGGTAGCTCTGATGATGAAGCTGATCTTGCTTGCCTCTATTTCCCAGAGCTGCCTCCAGCTGAGTGTTCTCCTCTCCATGTCTTCCCACCAAATCCATTGACCCTGCTTGACAAGAGAGACAGCCTTTGCGCTTCTTTCAGCCTCCTCCTGACGGCACACCTCCTCCACCACCATTTTCCTCTCTGAAGTTGAAGCCTTACACCAAGTTGGTTTACTTGCCGCATGGCCAAAGCCTCCTCTTCCCAGCTGGACATGCCCCACGATGTCATTGTGCTTCAGGGCTGACATGGCATGCTGTACTGCTTTGGAAGGTGTCCATTTCCGTCTTGTTAAGAGGGGTGGTTCAGCATTGCTGATGGTCTGGTCTCTGGAGTCTCACTTTAGATCACTTGTACTCTTCTGTGAGGCTTGTAATAGGAGGTTCAAGGACCCCTTTGCAGTAGAGGCTGATGGTAGTCAGACAGCGTGGGACCCAAGCCATTTATTCACGTATGAAGTCACTATTCGCTCCATCTTTTCCACAGCTGTTACTGGGACCTTGTAGATACTGAATGGCCACATTACTGTTGGGAGAGTTCGAAATTGCAGGCAGCAGAGCTTGAACTTCCCTGGCAGTACGGTCTTATTTATGTTTTCCAGACTGTTGGTGATGTTCTGCCTTATTTGCTGCACTTGATCTTTGTCCCTGAGGCTTGCGTTGTACCACCTGCCAGGCTCTTGACGGGTTGCTCAGAGACCGTTGGTATTGGATCGTCACCAATCCAGAACTTCATGTTTTTTAAGCTCTCCCTTGACTATTTAGATGCTCCGTTACTTGTCTGGGTTGATTTTCTTCCGGGCCCACTTTATGTTGTCCTGCAGTTTTCCAAGTAGCCACCTGGTATATGCTGCAGTAGTGGTCAGAGTTGTCATGTCATCCAGGCTTTTCGTCAGCAGGGTGTCCTTTGACTTTTAGGCAGGACGCTCTAAAGACAATTTTTTCCTCCCCTGTTTCCCCCAGTAGCTTCACTCAATGTGATGAAAATTAGCCACAGGGTTTTTTCTAAAGCTGGGAACAAGGGCGCTGCGCCACCATATAATTGGTGAGCCAAGTGCCAATTGAACCCGAAGTCACGTTATCAAATACGTCATTGATAAGGTTATATTATTCTTGCCAATCAAGATGTTATATTAAGGGATGCACCGAAAATTTGGTGAAACAAAACTACCGAAACGATGTTGTAACTAGGGATGGGGCCGATCCGATCCAGTATCGGGTTCCGATACAGACATAATTGACTGATCGGAAATTTCCGATACAACTGTAGAAATGTCCGATCCGATATGTCTGTGCTTTAATGTCTGCTGAAATGTCTCCACAAGTGATTCCCTGACTGCTCTGATACCTGGCAAAATGTGGAATGGATTTCCAAAACTGAGGCGTGTCTTCTCGCCCCCTTTGAGCAGTTAACTAAAGAAATCAGCTCATCTGATATTCTCTTAATTGCAGCCCTAAAGCATCTTAACAGTCTGTCGACACGTTTTACGAAGATCTACTCGGATCTCTTGCACTTCATCGCAACTGTGATGTAGACAGAGAAAAAATCCTAGCTAAAAGCCTGTGTATCGATGTACTTATTCCTTTCCAGGTAGGCGGACAGCCTAAAAAAAGAAAAAGATTTTCTCCTCAACGTTGACGCTGGACAAAATTGTCTGCTGTATCCTTCTCCTTGGGAATTTGCAAACCTCCAGCCCTTTGCCACGCCATAGGTATTGTTCCGTGCTCTTGAATGCCAACAATGTCAACTCCTGCATCCTTAAGGCCCATGAAAAACTCTTCCCTTCCTGGAGGAGTGTGCTCACATTGTATGTCAATATTACAAGTGATTTGAAGGTAGGTAGAGAGACAGTCTGTAATGGTGTTCCAGGTTCCCACTGGCCCGTCATAGAGTCTAGGAGGGGCGTCTGTCTGGCTACCTTAGATCAAGGAGAAGGAGTGCAGGTGCTATTAGCCACCAACAGCTCCCCTGGGAACCATCCCACCATGGTTGAACCTGCCAGGAGCAGAGGGAACCTAGCAAGGTTCCGTGCTCCCGATGATATCGCAACTCAGTGTCATTGCTGTAGCTGTTGCCCGGAGAATACCACTCAGAGGCTAGCACCCTGACAAATTGGAATATCATGTGGGATACCTATCTGTCCATGCCTTTTCGTGTCATGGTGGACCTTATTCAGATCTGCTTCCAGTTCCTGCTTTGGAGTTTTCAGGGTTCCGCTTTTTTTAATCGAAGAGGTCTTTGAAGAACTTGAAGGAATTTTATAGATATAGTGTTCTTGTGTGATCCTTCCACTTGCAATGTTTCCTCAAGTTCTCTGCTCTTCGCAAGGTTGCCAACCGGCATTTGATGTCCTCCTTAGAGCTTAGATCAGGCCCAAAAAATCAAGCCCGACCGGACTCAAGCCCGTGCACATTGTGTCCAAACCTGGCCGAGCCTGACACATTGACTATGTAATTATGAGCCCAAGCAAGATTTAAACCCAACAATTTTTTAATACGTGAGCCGTACACGTACCTCCATGTCCTCCCAACAGTGGGAGCTTGTTGTACCTGCTGCCACAGTCTAATTTACAACAATAACAGAGCCGATGAGCTCCGCTTCCATGAACGCATATGTTGCTAATGACGTTACGCTTCCTGGTTTTTAAATGATGCATTCACGGCCGCAGGTTTTTACACCTTCACACAATACGACGTGCTATAACATACCACACAAACAGGATGATGGAGAAAAAACACAAATGCTTGATCAAGGGCCCGGGTCGGGCTCGGGCAGAGAATCTAAACTCTAGTCCTCCTGGAGTACCATGAAACCATCTCTAACTGCATCAGAGGCCTTCTTCCACTGCTTTCTCAGCTGCCTTCTCTCTCTGACCAGTCTTTTGATCTCTTGCTGCCACCTGGATTTGGTTGATGCTGATGCTCTGCAAACTTTGGTCTTTGTCTGGTCGCTGTGCTGTCGCTCGACTGATTTGACTGGTTGCTTCGTAAGAAGTACTGGTTAATGTGAGGCCCTTGTCTCTGCTATCTCAAGCACCCTCTCTTTCCTTAGTGGAAATCCCCTGAGTGATGTGATTTTTGCCCAGCCACAGGAGCACATCTGAAGTGAGTGTCATGCTGCTGCTGCAGTTGTCTCATGTGCCGTGTTCTTGCTCACGAGCAAGCATCACTATGAGTAGTGATGTCCATTCCTGGGTCTGTACCTGTGTTGTCAAAGTCCAGCCATCTTGAGCCCCCGCTCTCGCAGATTCTAGGAATATGTTACTTTGTTTACTTTCTGTAGCACTTGGTGGGTGTCTCCAATGAACAGCTTTGGAGACTGCCAACATGGGTAGCTATTTCCTCCAGTCGGCTGTCTCTCCACGCTGTCACACAGACTTTCCTATGTCCTCCTAGACGAGTCCAGATGCTCAGATTCATGGGACGTGATGCCAAGAGATGGTAGCAACACATACACCACAATACATAATACAGACTAGGGATGGAACTTTTTTGTCGACAAATCGATCGACAATCGACACGTGCGCACCTCGACAAAAAATTACGAGTAAAAAAAGTCTAAGTGTCACAAACCACAGGTAAAGTTAAAGTTCACAGGTAAAGTTCACAACCACGGAGGTTAAAGAAGCTGTGCACGAAAAGGTGATCCTGCTGTTCAGCCTCCCTGCGCTCTGACATGAGGGCGCGCGGCTGCTCGCGTCACCGGCTCGTTCTCTCAGTGGCTGTGGTTGTGTGTGTGCCTGCTAGTGATGCGCGGGCCGACCCGTAACCCACGGGTCTCGCGGGTTACCCGCGGGTCGGGTTGGGTCGGGTCAAGAAATGTTCACTTTATTGGCGGGGCGGGTGGGGCGGGTCATGAAGGATTAAATGTCTGGTAAATCCACCTGCGACCTGACGTCACAAAAGCGCCAAGCAGCGGCCACAACAAACCAGTATCAAAAGAAGCGGGGAAGATGGAAGAAGTGAGGGAAAGATTACGGTCGGGAGAATACAAAGTTAAAAGAAAAGAAGGACAAGCTGCTAAATCTCATGTTTGGGACAATTTCTGTGAGGTAATTAGTGCAGTAGACGACAGCAGCATTGGTTACATGAAGTGCAATTCTTGTGATACGCTATCCAAGCATGAGAGCCACAAGACGGGTACGTCCAGCATGACACGACATGATTGTGGGGGGTCTAAAAAGAAGGACGCGTCTCAGAGTAGTGTAACCGGCTTCCTAAACTCAACTCAACTTTATTTATAGAGCGCTTTAGGCAGCTAAAGCTGGTACAAAGTGCTTAACAGTACAATAAATAAAACATGGCACAAAACATAGGAGACAAAATAAAAAGTAACAAAATTCCAACGCAAGTCATTATCATATTATTTTATGATTTATTTATTGTTTATTTTTTATACGTAGGCTATATATATATATTTTATTAAGATTTTAATTTGTCGTTTCCAGTGCCGCTGTGTTCAAGCACATTTGTCAGACAGAATAAAAGCCTTGTTCAATGACATATTTAATGTGTATTTAATAGCAGCGGGGCGGGGTGGGGCGGGTTGTGAAAACAGATGCGATTGTGCATGCGGGATGGTGCGGGTCAAATGATTAAATAAATGCGGGACCCGCGGGTTGGAAAAAAACCCGACCCGCGCATCACTAGTGCCTGCTGTGTGAACGAGGTTGCGCTTAAGTTTAGGACAGGGGTGGGGGACGTAACACAATCGCTACACAAATGAAGACGGCATCTCACCCAGTCAGGATCACTGTACTTCACTCTGGTGGACACCTAACGAGCGCAGGTTCAAAAACCTTAGCCATCTGGCGAGTGGCGACACACGCGTTCCAGCGGAGGGTCTGCTTTTTTTTCCTTTTTTTTGCCCCTCATTTTTATTATCGCTGTTCTGATGGTCAATAATGGACATTACAGCCATGTTTTGGGCATAAAGTAGTAAGTAGTACAGTGTAGAATAGTTTACACCCCCGCATTGCTGCTGTTGATGCTGCTGTAAAAAAAAAAAAAAAAAAGTAGACAAATGCGTGATGACGTCAGTGTGAGTGACGGTGAAAGGAGCGCAGGTGTGTGTGATATAAAGCGGGGGAAACAAGATAGATCTGAGCAAGTTAGCTGACAAACTTGAGTATAACTGTACCGGAAGAAGTGTTTGGGTTATGGTTGTTCTGATAAACACTCAGCATAAGAAGGCAAGAGGTGGCCATACATATGTTTTCCTGTGTGGAGTAAATTGGGTCATTGAACCTGAACCTTATTTGTCAGTAACTCTTACATACACACAATTATCAGTGTAAATAATAATACATACCAGCTTCACCAGATTTTTGCTAATGGCATTTTTGGCTTTTGGTCGATTTATCCCAACAACGACGATACCTAAAAGACAGTGTGATAAACATTTATAGACATCAAATAACACAATCTCACACTTGTAAAACACAGGCATTGTCTACCAGAATCACATCAGAAACAATGAAATATGTTATATTCTGATGGTCACATTTGCCGATATAACAGTGGCAGTAATTCAGGTTGATGTTGTTTTTATTAATTTGATGACAACATGACTGCTGGTTTTAAGTTAGTAAGGTAATCTCTGCTGATGTTATTATCAGATAAACATCGAGTAGGGTATACTAGTATTGACTGCACTAATCAAACACTAAAAACAGGGTATCGGCGGGGTCTTAAAAAGTCTTAAATCCAATAATTTGAATTTAGTTTAGTTTCAGCCTGTTACTCCTTCAGTAACAGACTGAAACATCCTAAATGTCTGAAGAAGGATCAGCGATTATCGGCGCCGATATTCGGCATTTTGACGAAAATCGGCATCAGCCTTTTTTTAATCCTACGGCCGATGATGTATCAATTTAAAACCGAGTTATTTTGGCTCCACTACAGCCGCTTCTCTCTGCCTGCAGTCCCCACTGTGTCTCCAGCATTGTCCCGCCCACACCACCATCTGATTAGTTACACACAGAGCCACGGTAACAGCCAATCAGCAGCTGTGAAAGCTCTGCATGCACAGTGCTCACAGTGCTTACACGGAGGGAGAGGACAAAAAAGTGAAGCTGCGCAGAGCAGGTATGTTTCAAAGGTAAGTTAAGGCAGCAGACCTTGTAAAGAAACTTGTAATAAAAATCACAATCCTCTAAAACTCAACGCTGCTAGTAACGTTACTGTGAGAGCAAAAGTTAAACATAAGTGGCGGCTCTGCTCTTGCTATTGTACTATTTTTTTTCAGCTACACTAAATTTAATTGTGAGTAATGTGGCAGCTTAGTTTTGAATGATAGGGTCCCTGCTATCACATGTTGTTAAAATATAACATTTACATGATAAAATCAACTAAAGGCTTCCCAAATGCTGTAATAAACTAAGCATGATGAGTTGAGCATATGTGGCCCCGCTTTTAACTCTTTCAATCCGACACTGCTTAATTGAGACACATTTCTGTGCAAATTTTATTTAACTTTGTTTTATTTACTTTATAAAACTTCAGGAATCTATTTATTTATTTATTATAATAATCAGTATCGGCCCTGAAAAAAACATATCGGTCGATCTCTAATATGAAGGAGCGTTATCGCAGGTCGTTCCTCCCTGCAGCTGTTAGACTGTACAACAAGCACTGCTCTCAGTAGACCACACATGATCAGACTCCTCATCCCATGTGTACAGGGGCAACATACATATATAATATCCCATGTTCAATCTTTGTTTATACTGTAAATATCAAGCCCATACTGCATATATTCTGGAAACTGTCTATAATGTACATTCTATTTTTTTTTTTCTTATTGTTAATATCTTGCTCTAGTGTACTTTCTTGAAAATGCATTTTTCATTATTTATTCTTTATCTTTAGTGTCTTTGCTGTTGTGACGGTGTGACAGTTTCCACACTGCAGACTTATAAAGGACTATCTTATCTTAAAAAGTACACAGCACCTAAAGCGACAAAGGGACATGGTGAGATTGTTTTTGGGGGGCATAATTTTGCATTATCTCGAAATAAGTTTTGCATTACCTCACAATGTTTAATGTTTATTATTTATGACCTAGACTGGTAATGAGTTGTGCTTTGAAACCAGAGTCCTGAGTTTAAAACTCTGTGACAATCTGATCTGGTCTATTATATTATTCGACTCCACATGTGACAGAAAGGCAGTCTTTTACATTTGTTTCCACTCCTGCGTGTCTTGGATTTGGTTACATTGCCATTTAAAAATGATATTCCTGACAAGTAGAGATGCAACTAAAGATTATAAACGATTAATCTGTCAATTATTTTCTTGATTAATCGATGAATCGTTTGGTTCAGAAAATGACAGGAAAATGTTAAAAAACGTTGATCAGTGTTTGTCAAACCTGGAAATTAAGATGTTCTCGAATGTCTTGTTTTTGTCCACAAACCAAAAAGATTCAGTTTTAATGATTTCTTTGTTATGTGGAGCAAAGAAACCAAGAAAATACTCACATTTAAGAAGCTAAAACAATCAGAAATCTTGTTTTAATAATGAAAAAAGTTTCAAACCGATTATCGATTATCAAAATAGTTGGCGATTAATTTAGTAATCGATTAATAACTAGTTCATCGATTAATTGTTTCAGCTCTACTGACAATGACAATGTAATTATTATAAAATAGTTTTGCAATAGATTTACAACGTTTACCGTTGGCCATTGTCCCCTGGAAATCTTCACATTATCAAATCTCGCCGTGATAAAAAAAAGTGTTTGGGCACCCCTGTAATAGAACATGGCATATAGACTAGTTGAGCCTGTAATCGAACCTTTGAACTTCCATTGATAGAACACCCCTCTACCACTGAGTTTATAAGATTCAAACACAAAAAATTATTATAACAATAATATGGTTATATAATAAGCTATGTTAAACTACAGTGAGATGACTGTGGTGGTGATGAAGATAATGATAGCCTATCATGTTATAACTAAACAAATATGTTTGCAGCATGCTCGGAATGACAACCTTTTTTGCAGTTTTAACTAAGACCTGTCGGTGCTAGTAGCACAGAGCAAAAGCAACGTGTAGTGACCATCAAGAGGAAAGCAAGCAATATACACATGAATCACACATCAATTACAATGAATGTGGCACTGAGTCAATAATCTCAGCAAGCAGCTCATCAAGCCAAAGTTCTGTGTCTCTCCTATTCTATTCTTGATGCAAATGAGTGTAACTATGGAGACCACAAACAGTGTGGTTATGCCACAGATAGCTGCCACTGCTACAATTTGGGTCAGCCCTTGCTGAAACCGTGTCTACTACCAAGCACGGTTTTAATGTCTCTATATGTGAGGCCCATCTAAAAAACAACTCAATCCTTCTTTCCCACGGGTGCGTGTTCTCCATTGTTGTGTTGTTGGATTGTGTGAGCCGAACTGACCTGTAAGTTAAGGTCACTGCATGATTTTTTTAATATTGCATTACCTCGCAAACTCAAAAGTTATTGTGAGGTAAGGCATCAAGTATTATGAGGGAATGTAAAAAGAATTAAGAAGAAATGCAAAAAAGTATTGCGAGGGAACACAAAAAAGTTACAAAATGTCCCACCATGACCCTACCTGGTCTCCGTACATTAGCGCTACAATGCGGCGCCAAAGCTGGACTGCAGAGGTTCTGATCCATGGATGTATTATATGAACTGGATAGAGCTCCGCCCCTTTGGCTCCGTTCATTCCTATGAAGCTGCTCACCCAGCGCATATATGCCAAAAAAGTTTTTGACTTCCACGTTTATTTCCGGGTTATGGGGCCCATAGAGCATGTGCAGTAGTGTCACTACCATGTTACCTGTCGACTATTGTCGGCTATGTGAACGAGCCGTCCACGCTATCGACTTACTTGACGCGTACATGAACAGCGAAAGGCATGATGGGAGAATGCAAATGAATACCGACGTCACATTAACACGTTTCGTTTCGACTTTAGCTTATGTGTTTTTGTCTGATTTCCCTTATATAATTGTAAAATTATTATTAGGAACAATAACGTGTTAAAGTAGGTTTATAACTCCCAATTCTTTCACTCAACCTGTTTATATTCAACTATAATTTGCGTGTTCATCACATTTAACAGTAACTTTATGACCAGATAGTGACGATAAGACAAACATCCTCCCCGGGAATCAGTGGTGAAGTGACCGCAGGGGGGAGCTGGGGAGATGATGGATCCATCCATCCATCCATCATCTACCACTGGGGTCACTGGGGGTGCTGTGCCTATCTCAGCTGACATTGGGCGATAGGCGGGGTACACCCTGGACAGTTCGCCAGTCTATCGTAGGGCCACATATAGAGACAAACAACCATTCACTCTCACTCTCACACCTATGGTCAATTTAGAGTGACCAATTCACCTAATCCCCATATTGCATGTTTTTGGACTGTGGGAGGAAGCCGGAGAACCCGGAGGAAACCCACGCACACACGGGGAGAACATGCAAACTCCATGCAGAAAGACCCTTGTTCCGAAGTTGTTCCAAACGGGGCTCGAACACAGGAACCTGGGTCTTCTTGCTGCAAAGGCAAGAGTGCTAACCACTACACCAACCGTGGGCCCCTCATTATCAAAACATTGATTTAACAGTGTTTAAAAATAGCTTCTTCACGACTCCCCGCCGCAGTCCCTTTTATGCCTTTGACCCGGAGTCAGACCCAGAGTCAGAAGACACTGTCGCTCGTGAAACACCTCCACAACGGACGTTATTCTTCTTCTGTGGTTCAATGTACGCAACCGGATGTGCCCGGACTAGTGCCCGGAGCAGGAAGATCTGCTGTTCAGGAGAACCGCTGTTTAGGTAACCGGACCGGGTTTTTTCAGAGATCTCACTGAGCCCGAGATTACAATAAAACACAGCGTTCTCTTCTCGGCAGAGGCTGAACTGTTTGTTTAGAACCTTCAGTGCTTCTTAAACAAGGTAATGACGCATATACACACTAAAAAACAGCGTTAATCGGAACTTCCGGTCTAACATTGTCTTCAAAGGCAGAGGGGGCGGTGCTCTATCCAGTTCATATTGTACATCCATGTTATGATCATGTACAGAGTGACGTCAACGCGTATCATGTAGTATCATGGCGTTCAGCAGTAATTTCACCGTAAATGAACGACTGCTAACATGACTGAGTCTACAACAATCATACATGCATATGTGCACGTGAACTAACCGTCGTCTACTCCGTCCAGGTACTTGACTCGCAGGTCGTCCTTCGTGTCGGAAGAGTAGTGTCGCGCCGCTGCTGCGGGGACGTAGAGCCGCGGACATGGCGACGCTGCTCCAGGGACAACAGGCCGCCTGAAGAAGGAGAGAGCTGCCGCTGACCTGCACACGGTGCCTCGCTCTGTCGCCGGCACAGTGAATGCTTGTGACAGGGTTCTGCGCACTAACAAGGCCGCCATGATGCCGAGCTGTAGTGCTGCCTGTGTGACTTTCAACTTTCAACCCAGTCACGTGCTGTCGTCACGTGATCTGCTGTCAGTGCAGAAGACATAAGATCATACATGTGAATAAATGGCCAGTGATTCGTGTAAGAAATGCACTTACGGACCATAATCAGTTGTAACTCCATTTGTATGAAGGTATATTTGGTGGAGAAAAAGAAAAAGTATCTGAAACTCGTAGAAGCAGATTCGAGCACTTCAACTGACTTGTAGTTGTGTACCTGTAACAAGGATTTGTGTACCTGTAATAAGGATTTGTGTACCTGTAACAAGTATTTGTGTACCTGTAGCCCTATTTCGTGTTAACAAGGTATATAAAAAAAAAATATTTACAACTTCATTTTTACGGTTTACAAATGCACAAATATTGTGCATGTTCTCAGATTATGAAACACGGGTGTGTGAATGAGTTTTGCACCAACTGCACCACAACTATTGGAGCAAAAGTGTCGAGTGCATGACTGCTGGAATTTGTGATACACAGGATAGGATTTGTGTACCTGTAACAAGGTATAAAAAAAATGTACAACTTCAACTTTACGGTTACACATGTGGGACTTTAGTGTGCGCATGTGAAATCTGCAGTTAAATGTGCTCGTGACTTTTGCACCAAATATACCTTCAAACATTTGGAAATTCAATTTTATTTGTATAGCACAACATTACATTATCTCAAGTGTCTCATACATATATGACAGGAACCTTTACAACAGGGGTCTCAAACTGGCGGCCCGGGGGCCACATGCGGCCCCCCACTTAATATCATGTTTTAATGAAAACATGGCCCACAACCTCACCTTCTTTTAAACACAGCGTGTAGCTGAGGCACAGCTGCCAGCGAGGTGATAGAATATAATATTTTATAATAATAATATTAGTAGTAATAATAAGACATTTGGTCGTAATTATACCATTATTAAATGTATCATATACAACATTCAATTACATATATAAATACACTTGTTAGGGCCACTAATGGCAGTGGCTGAAACAGCTCCTGGTACGAATTTTAATTACAGTTGTCCACACTATTATTTATGTCATTTAAAATAAATGTCTGTTTCTTTATATGTATACCTCCCTTTTAACAGAAGAAGAAATCTCTGACAGCAACAGACACCAGATGTGCAGCATCTGTCTCGACCGGTTGGGGTGAAAGGAAAAATGGGGGAGAAAAAGGGAAAGAGGGAGGAAAGGTTGAGACAGAAAAAAAGAAAGACCAGGATTAGATATACATTAACAATGCAATCAAGTTATAGATTCAGACAAGACAGTGAATCAGTTGATACAAATGATTGGGGTTATTTAAAGTAGCATAGCAGAGAAGTGGTGACAGAGCCTGTGTTTTATATTATACCTATGTTTTATTGTTTGCTTGAATTGAAAAACCACATATTTTATATTATACTCTGACCCCATGCCACCACAAAATCTAAAGCAATAGCATATACATTTTTTGTTAATTAATGCATCATTTACACAGAAGTACATTTAGTCTGTGGACTCAAGCTATTTTCTCTTGAACTTCAGAAAGAAAATTTGGAAAAATTGGATGTGGACATTTTCCAGTGTTCTTGTCAGAAAGTGACTCTCAATTCTTCTATAGTTCTGTTTTGTATTTCAGGCAACATTTCTAAACATGTGGACCCTGATGTGGAGGATAAAGCAATGGGCAATGGACAGATGTTGATGTGCGGCCACTAAAATAAGACAAACATGACACGATTCATGATAGTAAAAAAAATAATCACCTCTACAATCAACTAAATCTGTCAATGGTGATCGACTTAAATGACTTACTGAGTGGTTTACTGAATATTGGTGAGCATAAGCGTCTCCTGTGTGATCTGCAAACCTCTTCCTCTCATTTAAATCTTGAGAGGAACCCCCAGGTGGACTATATGTTGCCATCATCATCATCTTCATCATCATCATAATTATCATCAATGCACACATATTTGTTTGAAATGAACTGCATTATTTTAACTCTAAGTGCTCATGTGGCATGGATCTGTGCCGCAGGGGCACCCTCGGTTAATTGCCGTAGGAATAATACACAACTCCTTATATGGACATTCTTGGTGTGTTTGTGTTTATAGGTCACATATTCAGGCTTCAAAAAACGGGTTTAAAAGGGTTAAGTCTCTTTGTATAAATTAGATGTCCTTATAGCTGTAACATAAAACATAATTTCACAGTTACCACACACATACAAGCACGCACTGCAGGCAACTGCTTGGGGCCCCGAGCCGATAGGGGCCCACCCGAAACCTCCCTAAAGGGGCCCCACGTCACTTTAACCTCTGTGAAGTTATCGTTCTGCAAGTTGGAAAATGAAGAGGATTATTTACATTTTTTACTCAGTTTATGTTTTTTTCAGTTATTTACAGTATTTTAATGTTCTATATATTTATATTTTTTACTATGTGGGTTCTTTACAGTGTAATTAATTTTTTTTACTGAGTTTATATAGTCTTTTAAAAGCTATTTACAGTATTTTATTGTTCTTTACATTTATATTTTCACATACTTTTTAATTACAAGGTTTTTCCATGTTATTTCATTTATTTTGAAAAAAAAAAAAGATTTTGAACTCATACATTTTTCGTTGGTGTCAGATTATTTGTAACATAATGGTGATGAACACTGGTAGGAAGAAAGGGCCCCTGGGAATTTTTGCTTAGGGCCCCTACACACTCTAGGATCGCCTCTGCATGCACACACACACACGCACGCGCGCACACAGGTGAGGAGTGCAGCAGAGATGATGGTGTGTGTGAGCGGTGGACTGTGGGGTCAGTCACTCAGGTCGCTGTCAGGTCATGTGGTTGACCACAACAAGACAGAGCAGTCCTGATGGTTCTATTGTTTTCTAACTGTTATGTAAACTGATCCTAATTCTAAAGAAAGAAAAAGCTCAATTTCACCTCTCCCCGCATGTTCAGCTCAGCTGTTGTTCACTGACCGAAGAATCTTATGATTTATAATCAAGGATTCTCTGTCTGTCCTTCCATTTCCATGACAACCACTCGGCCAGTCTACTTCACACTTGGTAGTTGTATTGCTGAAGAAAGGTGAGCTGCAACAAATGAAGTGATTATTTAATTAATTGCCAACTATTTTAATCATCGATTTATCCATTTTGATTTGATACATTTATTTTATATGAAACAAACCTCTCTGACTTTAAATGTGAATAGATTCTGTTTTTCTTTGCTCATCAAATATGTTTTCATTTTGAGAAACAACAATCAACATTTTTGAACTTCTTATGGAAGAAACCAGAAAATATCTACATTAATGGAGCTGGTAAAAGGTTGTAGATTAATTTAATTATGAATTCATCGTTAGAGCCATAATCAGCCAAATAAAATTTGATACATTATGATAAAGCGGTAGATAATGGATGGATGGATGAAAATAACAAGTTGTTAAATAACCATTTAATGTTATATACAGATATAAGCTGTAAAACCAAAGACATCAGCAGGTGATAAAGAACAGCAGAGCACAGCAGTGTTCAGTGACTGTAGGTGTTTAATGATAGTTAGAGCTCAGTTATCAGACAGCAGTTACCGTTTAAGAAGAGTTCAAGAAAAACACAGTGATGACCATCATGTGACCGGTTTACAGAACACAGAATTGTGATTTAATCCACCAAATATCAAGGCTGAAGCAGGTTTATATAAAACAGTTCACCAAATAATAAAGAAATATCTGCCTCCATGTTTGTTCTATGTTTCTGCACAAGCCTGATCAGTCAGTTTAAAACACGAAAAGTGGCCGTTGGTGTGCAAACCATCACCAGTGAAATTAACAAATAATCATACATTCAATCACAAATTAATCTCATTAATCTCATCTCACACTCACAGCCACTTCTCATGGCCTGGTACAGAAACGTTATAACATTAATAACATTATTCTTGCAGGTTTCGACAGGTTTGAGTTGATTTATTCTCTTTATGCACCGGTCTAAAGAAGTGGATGTGCAAAGTTTTTTCTTATTTTTAAAACCGTCATTATTAGATCACAACACAGGAGTTGTTGATCCACTGCTGTCTCCATCAGTACGTTCAAATGTCTTATTTTGTGACTTCAGCATTTGAAATCCTTTGTTGAGATTTACCTCAGTGATACAAAGTGACCACACGAGGCAGCAGTAGACCAGCAGCTCCTGTGTCTCTGTGAGCTACAATCACTGATTTTCTCTGTGGACTTTGGTGTGGGAGAGTCTTTCATTCCCTCTTCCAGGTTTGATGACCTATGAAGTCAGCGTTGACTTTGTGTCAGTCATGACTGTGACCTTTCATTTGTGGTAACATTAAAACAGCAGAAAACAAAACTATTTTACAGATAGTAGTGAGTTACAGAGTGAATGGAAACAGAGTTAAAGAAGAAAATAAAAAAGTGTGTGTGTGTGTGTGTGTGAGAAGGTCTGGAATTCACTTCTTTTTAAACAGGACCTTTTAACCTCTGTGAGTTATGATTTGGAAGACTTTTGGATAGTTTTGGAGGCCTTTTTAAAAAATCATTCATTCATTAATTTTCTACCACTTTATCCTCCACATGAGGGTAGTGTGGACTCTGGTGCCAATCCCAGCTGACATTTGGTGAAAGGTGGGGGTCAAACCCTAGACAGGTCACCAGTCCATCACAGGGCCACATATAGAGACAAACAACCAACCACTCTCACACTTATGGTCAATTTAGAGTGTTCAATTTGCCTTATCCCCAAATCTGCATGTTTTTGGACTGTGGGAGAAAGCAAACCTGGAGAAAACACACACGCACAGACAGGGAGAACATGCAAATGACCATGCAGAAAGACCCTTGTTCCGGCCAGGTATTGAACCCGGGTCTTCTTGCTACAAAGGCTCAATTTTTTTATCAAATGTTGAGAAATTACTTTCAATAATACTTGATTTAACGGCAACAGTTTAAACACAGAACAGAAAAAATACATTAAAATGTGTGTTCTACTGTCAGTAGATGATCTGATTCATCTTTCAACCACAAATGTCCACAATGTCTGTAGTCATTGCAAGTGTATCCATGATGAAAAACACATCTGTAAAAACCAAAAGATGTTCTGTAAACAGGCTAGCCAGTTAGCATAGCTCTTGGTTTGTTGCCCTAACAAACAACGGCATGGGTTCCAATAGGACCAAATGAAGAATTGTGTGCTACAGATGCCGAGCTGGCCATTTTAGACTTGCATTTTAAGGCAGGGGCCTGGTATGCAAATATCAAAAGCAAATTCAGATATTCCAACGGTATTTTGCCCTGAGCCCTGTGTGTGTGATAAGAGACACAGCTCTGTTCACATGATGTGTCATAAACCTCGTGTGTGGAGGTAAAGTAGCCTTTGTTTGCACCGTGTCCTTGTGTGAGTGAAACATGATTTAACCCTAAGAACAACCACACAGTGCAATAGCAAATGAAAACAGACACAGGTTATTCAGAGGAGGCCGGTGGTTTTGTTCGACTCAATCACAGAACCTTGCTGTGTTGCCACGGTCTTTTCAAAGGGAGAGTGTTGAGGTCTGAGACCTCAGCCAATGAGGAAGTTTCTCTTACATCCATAGAGGTTTTGTTGGAGGCGGTGCTTGGGCTGAGTTTGCTGCCCTTATAGACATCCCACAGTGTCTCTGTGCTGTTTCTGTGCCACTGCTCAGAGCACTGGCTCCAGCCTTGCATGTTGGTGACCTGTACTGACAAAGGACACACTGGAGGCTGTGTGTGCTCTGCACAGTCCCGAGTGCTGTGGCAGCGTCCTGCCTCTGTGCTGCCAACTGGACCAGACTTTCTCGGGAACTCGTATTCAGGGTCAACGGCCTCCACTTTGATTTGGGTGGTTCTGGCTTTAATGCGCAGTTTATGGGGCAAAGCTGAAGAACTGGCATCGGGCACTTTGTGTGTGGATACAATGACGCTTGTTGGGCCGACTGCAGTCGATATGAACCCTTTGGGGACCTGCTGCTCATCCTCACCGTCTGATGATTTGCTCACAGCACCATCGTCAGAGCCCCTGGGGGAGTTACTGGATGAGTTGGTGACCTGCAGGAAAGAGGCAGGCTGTGAGCAGACACCAGAGAGAGGGATGCTGGTGCAGTTTCTGTACAGGTCAAAGGTATTGGTCTCCTGTACAAAGCTGCCATTCTCTGCTAGTTCTTGCTTGACTTGTGTGCTCCTGCAGAGGCTGAGGGTTCCCTGAGTTGCAGTGAATGCCTCAGGCATGTGAGGTGAATGCTTAATTACCGATATGCAGCTACTTCGCAAATGAAGAGGTTCCACGACCATGCTGTAAGAGCCTTTGTCAGCAGAGGGTGGAACAAGCTCCTGGTAGAGGTTGACTCCTGTGGAGCTGGATAACTCCTGAGCCTCTTGTGCATATGCAGCTGAGCTCACCAAGCCAAATTTAAGTTTCAGCGACAGCAGCTCAGCTTTGAGCGAGGCATTTTCCTCTCCAAGAGCCATCAGCTTGTTCTCGAGCACGATGTCGCCGATGCGCCGCTTCTCCCTAGATCGCTTGGCTGCCTCATTGTTTTTGCGACGCCTCTCCCAGTAAAGGTTGTCTTTCTTCTCATCTGGGATAAACTCTCTTTTCCTGCGACGAGAGGTTTTGGCCTTGAATGGAATTGAAGATATTTGGGGGCCCACCGGGTCTCCATTAGCTCCCTGTAGAGCCACAGCCAGGACCAGATCATCTTCTCCATTATAGGACTCACTAGAGTCAGCCTCTTGTTTGACTGATTGCATATTACCACTGTCAACAACTGACAACATGCTGATGGCTCTTCAGCTGTGCAACATACTGCATGTATAGATTAATGGCAACTACCACATCCACTTCATCCACTTGAGGAAATCTGTGAAACATTGAAACAAGAGAGGTTTAAATATCAGAGCCACATTGATACAAAGGAAATTATAAATATTTTTCAATTCACTAATGTGCAATGTCTCCACAAACATGGTAGTGAAGAGTAAACATTTCATATTTTATTTATCCTTTTTACTAATTTGTATCACTGTTGAATGACCAAACTGAACAAGAAAAATCTAAAAACTGTAATCAGTTTATATTTGTCTGTTGTTGCTTCTCAGTCCGAGACACATCACACTCCATTAACTCCATTGTTACATGAAAATAACAATAATAATAATAACAATAAAAATAACTAGAGGCTCCATCAAAACTAATAAAACTGGTTTAACACAAAACTTGAACTGACTAAACAATTACTTATTAAAAAATATTATTATTAGGTCTAGAACTATGTTGAAAAATGAAATTATTTATTAATTGTTTAGGATGTTTTGGCTATAAAACCAACAGTTAGAAGAAGTGTGGTTCACGACTTTAACCTGTGGCGGGCAGCATTTAACCTCTCAGTGTACAGCCTGCTGGAATTCATTAAGAGAAGAAGAAGGGGAAAAGCAGACCTAGACCGGAAGTTCCAATTAACACTGTTTTTTTGGTGTGTATCCGCGCCATTACCTCGTTCATGGAGCCCTGTAGTTTCGAAACAAACAGTTCAGCCACTGCTGAGAACGTGTCAATGTCTTGATAATGAGTAGCACTGCATCCACCGTTCCAGAGGGGGGAGCTACACTTCTGAGAGCTGGTATGCTTAATTACATTACTTCCAGGTATTGGCCAATCACATGACAGTTGGGAAGGCTCTACACTGGCTGGCCAATCACAACACAGTCTGTCTTATGGGGGTGAGATTTTAGTCGGAAACAGCGCAGCTGACGAGAGCTTCTATTGGCTCGTTTCCAGCAATTAGGAGGTTTTTGACCATAAAAACAAGTTAACGTATGTAAGTAGACCTCCATAACTAATATATGTGCCATAAGACCACTCTATTGGAGCTTTAAATGCGTTAGTCTCTTATTTCACACAGTGTCTGACTTCTGTCTCAAGTATGCAGCCAACACTGGTCTTGTCAGCTGCACACTTGAGACATAAGTCAGACTTGCAGCCTTAATCATTGGGGGCTTGTGTCTTGTGTTTTGTGTCAGCATCCTGGCAACATTTAGGGCAAAGTAAGCTGTGCCTGTGTGTCAGTATCTCATACAATCACAGTTGAAACCTAACCATCGAAAATGAGTTTACTGCCAATTCATGATGCACTGCAACACAGGACCATTAAATAATTTGTTAAATAGTGAAATAATTATATATTTTTACATAAAATGAATTGGTATTTTAAATTATTAATGACACATTAAATTAATTAATGGTATTCACTTAATTTTGGCACTTTCCAAATTGTTATATGTTGTTTACGTGTATCTTTTTTACATAATCTCCTAATAAAAAGATAATTACAACATTTTTTGGGGCATTTTCCATCCTCATATTGAGTATATATTCTATATCATATAGAATGTTTTAACAAATACTTGTGCGGGACAACACCACTGTTTTGTGTCCGATACCACAAACTCGAATATCTACCAATATTAGTCTGAACACTCATTTGACCATTTAAATATGTTAACAACACAAATTTGTTATTTCAAAGTCCTAATTCTCCAACTGTGAAACAAATCTTGCTCTCCCAAAATAAAGAAATGAACCACTCAGCTAGATGCTTCTGCAGATTTTAATTTACATTTTCACTGTGCACAGCAAAGCATTTAAATTTTTATCTGTACATCTGATCTAAGGATTTTGACCAGTATCGGACCAATACAACTGATTGATAGCGATTCTCTTCCCTATTGCGTGGAAAGATGAGTGGGGAAATTTTCCCAACATGGATCGTATAGTGTTGGATCATCTTTAACCTTTGTCTGTTCTAACGAGGAAACTAGAGCTGCAACTAACGATTATTCTCGTAATCGATTAATCTTTCGATAATTTTCTCGATTAATCAATGAATCGTTTGGTCCATACAATGTCAGAAAATGCTAAAAAAAAAACGTTGGAGCTGGAAATGACGATGTTCTCGAACATCTTGTTTTGTCCACAAGCCAAAATTATTCAGTTTTAATGATTTCTTTGTTATGTGGAGCAAAGAAACACAGAGAATATTCACATTTATTAAGCTAAAACAATCAGAAATCCTGTTTTAATCATGAAAAAAGCTTCAAACCGATTACTCGATTATCAAAATAGTTGGCGATTTATTTAGTAATCGATTCATCGATTAATCGTTTCAGCTCTAGAGGAAACATTCTATGACATCAGGACTGAATTTGGAGGACACGTGGTAGGAGACACTGCTTCGCTCTCGCCTAACACAGGGGCAGAACACTGGGTCCGGCCCGGGCAGAAACACAGGGTCCGGCCGTGCGTCCTCCATATCACGTTCTCTGATTATGTGTCCGCGTTACACAACAGTCACTCCTTCCAAGCGTCACTAATGTGTGTACTTGCAGACATTATGCAATGTTTGCTGTGTGGTGACTGGGACAAGTGGACCTCGTGTGTCTTTGTGTATCTGCGCGCGTGCGTAGAAATATGACATGTTCTATCAATAAATGATACCTTTGTGGTACTGTTACGCTGCGCGTGCGTGTAAGAAGGTGCTGTAAGCAGCAGTCCCTGTGCACATTCTCTTACGTGACATCATCGCATTGCTTACTCATGACACTGAACCACGGGCTTCGTGTCCGTCTTCAGAGCTAAAGACAAACTACATGAGCTACAGCTTTAGAGACGCGGCCTCGTCGCTCATAACCGACACACACGAGTTTTCAGACACTGTTACAACACCGTTGCAACAGCCGTGCTCACCATAGTTGGCCTCCGTGTGCCTGACTATAAACAAACAAACACCTACATGCTGTGTCTCTGATAACGGCCATTATCCAGCCTCCGACCGTCATGTACCACGTACACTTTTCATTCAACGCAATAACAACGTCTCGAACTTGCTGTTGGTAGAACATTTATGAGCTATTTAGTTCTTCTTTAGCCGAACGACACTGTAACAATGTGAAATAAAGGCTAACGTTAGCTGCGCTGCTCTGCTCCACAGCACATTATCACTGGAAGAAACAACAATAAGACAAGCTTTAATATTGAACTCAAAGCAAAACAGTACCTCTTATAACAGCCGGCTGGATGAAGTGCTCTGCTTTTCCACCGCGTATCAGCAACATGTGACTTTCACATCAGACAACAACGAATCAAGCGAGGAGATAGAAGGCTACTCGTTACCAAGTATTGTCGCCTCCCGACGACTCTTCCTTTCAAGGTGGACTCACTGGTTACTGACTCATGGATCTGTGTTAGTAGGTCAATGCTTAAGTATATTGGCAGCATGGATGAAATGACAGGTGCTGCGGCCAATCATAGTGCAGCAACCTCCACCGTTCAGCCAATCACAGTGCATCATCCTCCACCGTTCAGCCAATCACAGTGCAGCATCCTCCACCCTTCAGCCAATCACAGCGCACCATCCTTCACCGTTCAGCCAATCACAGTGCAGCATCATCCACCGTTCAGCCAATCACTCTCATACTCAATGTGCGCTGCTTTCAGGCTTTCTTTTTTTTGTTTTTCAATTTTCAAAACTCCATTTAGCAAAAAAATATTTTTTTACAACCGAGTATTAGGGTCACATTGAGAAAAAAAATCACAGACTTCGAGAATAAAGTCTTACTTTACAAGAATAAAGTTTTCTATTTACGAGATTAAAGTTGTAAATGTATACTATGAATAAGTGTTGCCTGACTGACATCTGGATGGAGAACCATGCCCCCACGCTGTCAGACACAAACTAGTCTCTTCAGAGGCGATTCTAGAGTGTGTAGGGGCCCTAAGCTAAAATTCCCAGGGGACCCTTCCTTCCAACCAGTGTTCATCACCATTATGTTACAAATAATCTGACACCAACGAAAAATGTATGAGTTCAAAATAATTTTTTTTCAAAATGAAAGAAATAACATGGAAAAACCTTGCAATTAAAAAGTATGTGAAAATATAAATATATAGAACAATAAAATACTGTAAATAACTGAAAAAAACATATAAACTGAGTAAAAAGGATATGCATTACACTGTAAATAATCCTCTTAATTTTCCAACTTGCAGAACGATAACTTCACAGAGGTTAACGTGAGGTGGGGCCCCTTTAGGGAGGTTTCCTATATGTCATTGCAAATTGCCCATTGTTGTTTAAGGGGGACGGGGAGGCGGCTGGTTACTGCACATTTCAGTAAAAACAGCCTTCAGGCTCCGAGTGTCGGGGGCCCCTATCGGCTCTGGGCCCCAAGCAGTTGCCTGCCTTGCCTGTTCACAAACTGCGCCTCTGAGTCTCTTCTACAAGTTGTGACAGGCTAAGCCTAGTGTGTGCAGAACTGGCCTCTTCACATGTGGACTCAAAACAACGGGCGAGTGAGCAAACAAGAGGTCTACAGTCTTAAAAGTGTTATGGTATAGGTAATGTGTATGTACTAAAAAATACCCATACAAGTAGTTATGTCTCCTTGTATTAGTTTGTCCACCTGTTATTGACATATTGCGCAAATAGATATTTGTATGGTTTGAACCTATGTTTTTTTTAGAGGAAATATTCAAACATAATTTTGGAGCAATTTTGACAGCCTCAGCACTCTCACAGTCGTCGATCATTTTCACATGGGTGAGGCAGTGAGCCAAATTACCTGGGCAGGCACAACAGAGAAAGGAGATGTAACCTTTCCCCTTATGATGACATAAAGCAAAGATTCCAGATTGGCCCATCTGAGCTCTC
The DNA here is from genome assembly GCF_963457635.1 of Microchirus variegatus. Taxonomy (NCBI): domain Eukaryota; kingdom Metazoa; phylum Chordata; class Actinopteri; order Pleuronectiformes; family Soleidae; genus Microchirus; species Microchirus variegatus. The sequence continues at coordinate 18,535,287 of NC_139817.1, read as the reverse complement.
ATTTTCTCAAAGGTGGACGATGATACCCAGCGCAGTCTTTTCCCTATACCTTAATTAATCACAAGTCAAATCTGAGCCCTAAACCGATCCAGCAAAAATTAGGTCCTGTCTCCCTGGATCCAGGTTTTGGTCTCGATGCGTGACTGCTGGTCCTGAATATACAAATAAATACATTACATATACAGTATGTATATAATATGTGCTCCCCAAAAAGGATGCTGTTGCTCCCTTTGATTAATTTATTCATATCAATCAATCAATCAATCAATCTTTATTTATATAGCCCACAGTTTACAAAACATAGTTTGTCTCACGGGACTTCACAGGGTTGGTAACATCCTCTGTCCTTAGACCTTCGACCAGGGTAAGGAAAAACTACCAGGGAAAAAAAAAAAACCCTTGTAAAAGGGAAAAAAGGTAGAAACCTTAGGGAGAACCACAGGTGAGGGATCCACTCCCTGGACGGACAGACGTGCAGTAGATGTTACCCAAAACATACAATACACAATGACAAGAATAAAAAGTGAAAAAAAAAGAAAAAATATGTCTGTATGTCATATCAATACATTAATTTTTTTCACTGCGAAATCTGTGCTCGCGCAAGTGGCGAACGCCATCACAGCCCCAGCCTCTGTGTTTCAGTTCAGGGACTGTGCCAGAAGGAGTCTGTACTGAATGATTTTGTGAATCAAATCAAAAATTTCAAATTATATTTTTGTTACTTCATGTTTTCATGTGCCTGACAGACGATCACAACATACAATATTTTTTTTTTATCAGAGAGAAATAAACAATTTTCTTTAAATGAATTTATTTAAAGACGGTGCAAACAGTTTCTCCTCTTCACTCAATATATACAGAATATTGGAAGATAGTGACCGAGAGTACCGAGTAGAGACTGGAACAGTTCAGCTCTGTCCCCAGTCCTCTGGTCAGTATAATATATATATATACATACAGTATATATATATGAGATGTTTTTGTCTAAAATAAAAAAATGTGACACAGAAAACAATTTATGAAAAAATCTCAAAGATGAGGAGAAGAAGAACAGACAGAAGAGCAGACTGCTGCTGTGAGGCTGCAGTACCACTGACAGAGAAAGAGGGAGACAGAGAGCAGGACTGTAGTAAGAGAAACTGTGTTTGTGTGCATGTTGTTCAACTGTGACCAAAATGTAAATTTCACTTCAAACTGACTTCATTTTGGACACGACACACACACACACACGCACACCCCCCCCCCCCCCCCCCACACACACACACACACACTAGTGACTAGTGACTTGTAAAGCAGTTGTTTTCAGTGTAACTGAATCATTAGGCTCAGTTAATTAAAAAGATTTGTTCACAGAATCATTCAGTACACTTTCGCAGTGCAGTCACAAAATACACCAGACTCCTCTGTTAAAGCTCACATATAGTGGTCCTGTTGCACATATATGTTAGTTATGGAGGTCTACTTACGTACATTAACTTGTTTTTATGGTCAAAAACCTCCTAGTTTGAGACTCAAATCTCTCAACCTGGAAGATTAAGAACCCTTTAAGAACCCTTTAAGTCCCGCAAGGGGAAATTCAATTCTGCAGTGAGTTAGTGAACACACACAGCACACAGTGAGGTGGAGAACATGCTAACCCAGCGCAGTGAGCTGCCATGCCAGTGAGCGGCGCTCGGGGAGCAGTGAGGGGGTTAAGTGCCTTGCTCAACAGCACTTCAGCTGCGGACTAGTCGAAGTGACATATCAGCACACCAGCTCTCAGAAGCGCAGCTCCCCCCTCTGGAACAGCGGATGCACGGATTAATGCTACTCATTATCAAAACACTGTTTTAACAATGTTTAAAAATAGCTTCTTCACGACTCCCCACCGCAGTCCCTTTTATGACTTTGACCCGGAGTCAGACCCAGAGTCAGAAGACACTGTCGCTCATGAAACACCTCCACAACGGACGTTTTTCTTCTTCTGTGGTTCAATGTACACAACCGGATGTTTCAAAGATCTCGCTGAGCCCGAGATTACAATAAAACACAGCGTTATCGGCAGTGACTAAACTGTTTGTTTAGAACCTTCAGGGCTTCGTAAACAAGGTAATGATGCAGATACACACTAAAACAGCGTTAATTGGAACTTCCGGTCTAGTTCTGCTTTAAATGTTGAGATTTGAGACATTTTCTTACTAAATGTTGGAGATTACCGCATGTCTTCAGAATTTTAAGTCCTTTTAACTGATCTACAGCTCAGCATTGTTCACTTTGATTCTTGTGTTGTGCTCATGACTCTTTCAATGACGACACTTTGACCAATCAGTGGACGGCAGTCTGATGACCTCATGTATAGTATCGGCTCAGCTCGCTTGGCACCTCGCCAGAGCAGGTACTAAAAAAATAACCAGGTTACCAGGTACTATCGATAATGGAAAAGCAAAAAATAAAAAAGGTTCCATGACGTGCCATGCCGGTATATTGGTCATGTCATGTGTCTATATCTGTCCGACTTTAGTCGAGGCCAAAGCAGGTGACCGCCTCTTCTCTACATGTTTGTAAAATAAGAAATTCATTTGCAAACAAAACATCATGACGTTCACAGATTTTGTAATATATGTTTGCATGTGTGTGTGTGATATCAGCTCCTCCAGTAGAAACACCTGCAGTGTTTCAGAGCAGAGGTTGCTGCTGAATTTTACAATTTACATTTTTAAACACTTTTTAATCATTCACATTTGACAAGGTGGTTAGTAACACATTTTCTGCATCAGAAGTCAGTTTTTTATTGCTTTACAAGGGCCTTAATACTCCACAGACAGAGGACAGAATGCACGGTACAAAAAAAAAGCTTAAAAAGACATTATAGGCTTAGTATTTTTCACTGACTCAGAAAAACTATAAACACATAGAATGTTCAAAACCAAAGTACATAACTTACATATCATACAGCTATAAAAATGGATGTGAATATTATCAGCCTTGTGGGAAATAATGTCATGTGGAATGAAACAAAAAGGAGATTCAATAAAATTCTATTTGTGTTATTTTATGAAAGAAAGTAACATAATCTGAATCTCAAGTTACTTTCAAAACCTACAGTACTTTCATTCAGCAAAAATCATATGCTTTTATAAGTGTGGCTTTTACTTATCACAAAATAACAAACAACAAAAACAGCATCACATTGCCATTAAGGGGGTGCACAAGCAAAGCATGTGTCGACTAACACAGACACAGTGGATTACAGCTGCAGTCAGTTATCTCATTTACTTTCTGTCATTAGCATTCTCCTCCCAACCTCCCTCCTCTCTACTTTACCTCATGAATACATTTGATATCCTTCAACAAACAGCCTAACCTCATACACAGAAAGGACCGCCTCTATGTGGCATTCTATCTCTTGGTTGGATAAAGTGTTTTGGGAGACTGGAAACATTTCTCAGAGATTTAGCCTCACAGAGAGATTATGTTTTAGAGATAATACTCTAGATCAGTGAGATAAACAAAACATAGTTAACACAGATTTGAACTCACAGTAACTTAAACTTCTGGGTTACATCGGTTATTTCCATAATTGATTCATCTGTTGATAATTTTCCTTAATTCATTGATTAATTGTCTGTTCAATAAAATGCTGAAACATGTCAACTGGTGTTTCTCAAAGTCCCAAATGTATGTTTTTGTCCACAGACCATACTGGTTTTAATTACTGAAAAAAGCAATTAATCGATTTCTTTATTATGTTATTGATTAATGATCATTTATTGGCGGCAGCCCTAGTAGCAAATCTACTGGTTTGGATTTAAACTCTAATAAAAAAAAACTGCCATTATAAGTTGGTGGAAATATGTTGAAGGAGCATCTAAAGCCATCAGTATGGCTGCCTGCATAGAGGAGTTTGTCATTGGAGGTGACAAAATGGCATCTGACGTGTTGAAGATGAGAATCTTGCCAGAGGCAAGGTACAATTAGTTTGGCTTAATACTCAGCACAGGTATGTAAGAGGTACAGACATGAGACACACTTGAAATGTATCAATGCTATCTAAAAAAAACATTCAGTCACAGTTTCACAAAATTTCTCTTTCACTTTATACTTCTCATTGAATTCTCTGGCTCTGCTGTCTTTCAAACTGAAGGAGAGAGACTTATGTGTCTGACAAGTGGACAACCAATTCATCAGTGTGTGAAGGGTCATTATCACCTAGCAATTCCGTTTCAGGCACCAAGTCCTCATGTAGGCCTGCTTCTTCCTGGGACACCCGGTCTGCCAAGTCCTCATCAGTGGTCTTGGAGTTCTCATTTAACAAAGCTGCTCGCTCCGTTGCTGATGTGTTGGAAGGGGCAGTGGTGACGTAGCCAGTAGATGTGGATCCACTGCCACTATGGTGAGAACCCGCTTTGCTAACCATTTGTGGTGGGTGGTGCATCTGTTGATGGGGCATGGCCATGGGTATTTGCATGGGGTAAAAGTTCTGCAGGTATGGGTATGCTGACATGGGGTGGTATCCATTGACAGGAATGTAGAGTTGTGGTGGCACCATGGGCCGATGCATTTGACCCTTCATAGGCATGAACTGGGGCTGATGAAATGGTGAGCCCTTTTTAGGGCTGGTGTAGCGTGAGGTATTAGCTGTGCTCATGCTGATGTTGCTAACAGGGCTGGTGCTGAGAGAACTGGTCTGGGTTGTGTTGCTGGTGCCAGAAGTCTGCGCAGAGCTGTTATAGTTGGACAGACTCTCCCAGGAGCGCAAGCGTGTGTGCATGTCCTTGAAGCGAGGTCTTCTAGCTGGAAATTCACTCCAACACTCCAGCATGAGAGTGTAAATCCATGCTGGGCAGTCGTCTGGACAATGCAGCAGCTGGTGGTTGCGGACCATCTCAATCACATCCTGGTTGGAGTAGCCACAATATGGCTGCAGACCATAACTGAAAGTCTCCCACAGCAGGACACCGTAAGACCAGATGTCAGAGTCGGTGGAGAACTTGCCATACATAATTGCCTCTGAGGACATCCAACGAATAGGGAAAAGGCTGGTGCCCATTAGATTGTAATAATCGGCAGAGTAGACATCTCTGAAGAGGCCTAGATCCAGAATCTTGATGTTGAGTTTGTCAAAGACCAGAATGTTTCGGGCAGCAAGGTCTTTATGGATCACTTGTTGGCTGGAAAGATACTCCATTCCAGCAGCAATCTGTGTGATAACATGAAGGAAGTCAGCCTGCTCCAAAGTGGACTTCACTGTCTTATCGTCATCTAAGCTGCCAACATCTGAGTTGGGGGAGCGCATCACCAGGTACTCATGTAGGTCACCAAGACTGGAGTAGGAGAATATCATGCTCATTGGCTGCTCTTTGGTGACAATACCCAGCAAACACACTAAATGTTGATTCTGTATTTGAAAGCGGAGCATGGCTTCATGGCGGAATTCATCACAGAGAGTGACATCCACCTTGTCTTTTAATGTCTTGATGGCCACCACCTGGCTCTGCTCACCAGGTGTGGTGCCATACAGTTGGCCTTTGTAAACCTTGCCAAACCGATCCTCACCAAGCTCCTCCATGAATCGTACTGCTGACAGATTAATCTCCCTCAGCTTGGTCTGCAGAGACAAAGCACAGGTACATGTCATCAAAAAACAATGTAGTATAAGCAGTTCAATATTAGCCATTAAACTATAAACCCTTAAGTAACCTTTCTTAAAGGGCCCATATTGTGCAAAATCAACTTTTTAATCATTTTAGTACTGATATTTGGGACTCAGGGGGCCATACCAGTCCCCAAAATGTGAAAAAACAAGACTCAGTCATGTTTTAGTGGTTCCACTTAGTGTAAATATAGGCGATAAAACACGCAATGTTTAAACCTCCCGCGGAATTACGACATAGCGACACATTTCACTGTGAATGTTGGCACCCCGCCAGGCAGAGTACTTCACAGCTCCACCGTAGCTCCTCCTTCTCCATGTGAAATACGAGAGTGCAGGCGAGGGAGGAAGAGTGGCTGCACAGCGGAGCACAGTGTTTTACACAAACTTCCAGCTCAGAGGATTTGTGTGTCCAGTGGATATATTTTATTTATGAAAAAAATGTTCACAAGCTTCACAAGCCCTTTGTTGTTGATCGTGTATGTAAATTCCTACGCTAGAAAAACACCTTGAACGCACCAGTTACGTGCATCTGCAGCGAGTGACATGTGTGGATCAATAATATGAAGAGCATGCATTTGAAAGCACTGCAGAAAGATGTAGATGTTGTCCTACATTTCTTCTCAACCAAAGGCTGCCTTTCTGTCGTATTTCCACGTTCTCTCCTCATATTATTGATCCACACACGTCACTTGCAGCTGTAGTAACACTGGTGCATTCAAGGTGTTTTTCTAGCATAGGAATTTACATACATGCCGCGCGGCGCATTAATTGTTTTTCTTCGATTCTAATGTTTTTATGATCGCGAGAAGCCAAGAAGCCACCGTGGTCACTCTATGCACTACGGTGAAACGCAGTAACAACTGGTAAACGGACATTACTATGGAGTATACAGAGCGGGGGTTGGGACGATGGTGCATGACAATAGGTGATAAGTGGCTACAGTATGGCTGTGGATGTATGTACGCAACCGGATGTTATCAGACTGTCATATTTGAATCAGGGATGGTTGTTCATGTGTCCTATAAACTTTTAAAATGGCATCTTTTGCTGGGTTTTTATGACACAATACTGACTATGACCTTTTTGAATCTCGCACCTTATTACAAAAAACTAACACTAAAAAGGATAAAAAACTAATACTTAGCTTGTACAAAAAATAAAAACTAAGAAAAACTAGCAAACTAATTAAATCTAGTTAATACTGTTTAAATAAAACTAAGGAAAAATCTATTTTCCAAAACTATTATAACCTTGATCTGGAGGTGATCCACCAGATAGATTTTAAATTAGACAGCTCTTCATCACTGTGTGTATATGTTACCTGGTGTTTTTGCTGGTTAAGCAGAGAGAGCTCCACGTCCTGGGTGGGAGGTGGCGTGTCCGTCGAAGCCTTCTGTTTATTACGACACACACACACCAGGAAGAAGAGGCAGGCGATGACCAGAGGGATGGCAATAGCAGGGATTAAAATGAACAGGATCTCCTTCCTGGGGTTCTCTGGAGGCTCTGGAAATAAAAACAGATGGAAGTAAGTTAATTTCTCTGACAACAGTCATTCTTTGAAAAGAACAGATTATCTGTGGTACGGCTATCAAGTGTGTAATTATCGCCTTCAACAGTTAGATAACAGGTAGATAATCTACTCTCATTAGTCTACTGATATCATGTCACTGTAGATAGTATTCATTAGAAGCCACGTCCTTCATCATGGACGGAGAATGGAACTGAACTCATTTGCCATTTGCAGCGAGTGAACTTCTTCTGGAACAAATGTGATCTGTTCTCTGAAAAGCAAATCAAGGTTTGTGGAAAAACAACCGAGGACCAACTGAGCCTGGAACCAAAAATGAAACAAAGAGACAAACACATTCCAGATATTTACAGACAAGGAGCTGAACCCAGAAGGCACGTATGGTGAAGATCAGGGATAATCATCTCCCGAGGAACACTTTTTCTTTTCTTTTGTGAGGTGACAAACACTTTTCCTTTCCATTACTTTTTCTTTTCTTTTATTGAAGCCTGGACACATTATTTTCAGACAATGACATGAAACGTGTCAATATGGAGAGATTACTTTGGGTCATGTGTTGCATATGAAGTGCATGTGTTTGTGTTTTTATGGTGGGAGGAGCTTAGGACAGAGAGCCTCCTTCCCAAAACACAAGTATTTAATCCCCTGAAGACTGTTGTTATTATTATAGAGAAAAATACAGTGAAAAACAATCATCATACCAATATTCTTTTCTTTGAAGGCAATGCAACAATATACTGTACATGGATGTAAGGTGTCTACATTGCACAGACTCTGAGATAAAACACATAATGCATAATCACTTTGAATCTTTCGCCTCAGGTGTGTTAACTGTTCCTTTGTTTAACAAGTGTTTTTTAATTTGACTTTTGTCCATTTTTTTGACAATTGTTGGAGATTAACCCACGTTTTTAGGATTGTTAAGTCTTTTTAACTGATCTACAGTTCGACATTGTTCGGCTTGAATCTTGTGTCGAACATCTTGCTCATGCCTCTTCCTGTGACGACACTATGACCAATCAATGGCCGGCAGTCTGGTGACGTCACTGCTCGCCAGAGCAAGTACTAAAAATAGTACCAAAATAACCAGCCACAGCCGTTCCATTCTTTGGCACCCTTCCCTTCAGGCACCAGAGTAAAATGGTACACCAGGGCAGAGCTAGACCGGCTCCACTCACACCAGTCATGTGAATGAGCGATGGAAAAACGATGGGTGTAAATATCCCACGGAAGTAAAGACAAACGTTCTGTCTGTTCTCATACGAAGACTGTCTCGTGTTGTTGACTGTTGTGTCGCGTTCACCGGTACTACGTCATGTTACGTGGCCATCGGCCACAGCCCTCACGTAAAGGTACTGTTCTCAGTCCACACACAAGCCTGACCCTGGACTTTGGACATTTCAAACTGAACCATACTGTACTGGACCAAACTGAAGTGTACCATGACAGAAACACAGTAATAGTGTCATTGACACACTTGTGGCTTTCATCCCCTCTCATGTACAGTGGAAACCAGAAGTTTACATACACTGTATACATTTTTTTCACACTGTCTGACATTAAATCACATTAAACTTTGTTTTAGGTCAATTAGGATTACTAAAATAATTTCTATTTGCTAAATGCCAGAATAATAATAAGATATATTTTTTTAGACAATTTTTATTACTTTGTAACCAGTTTGGCGCTACGCTTCGGGTCATTGTCCATTTGGAAGACCCATTTGCGCCCAAGCTTTAACTTTCTGGCTGATGTCTTGAGATGTTGCTTCAGTATTTCCACATAATGTTCTTTCCTCATGATGCCATCTATTTTGTGAAGTGCACCAGTCCCTCCTGCAGCAAAACAACCCCACACCATGATGCCCCCGTATTTCACATTTGGGATGGTGTTCTCAGGCTTCCTCCAAATGTAACAATGATCATTATGGCCAAACAATAAAATTTTAGTTTCTCCAAAAATTAAGGTATTTGTCCTTGTGTGCATTTGCAAACTGTAATCTTGCTTTTTTTTATGTTTCTTTTGGAGTAATGGCTTCCTCCTGGGAGAGTGGCCTTTCAGCCCATGTCGGTACAGTACTCGTTCCACTGTGGATAATGAAACACTCTTACCAGCTTCAGCCATCTTCACAAGATCTTTTGCTTTTGTTCTTGGGTTGATATGCACATTTCAGACCAAAGCATGTTCATCTCTGGGACACAGAGATTTAGCAAATAGATATAATTTTAGTAATCCTATTTGACCTAAAACAGTTAAAGTTTAATGTGATTTAATGTCAGACAGTGTGAAAAAAAGCCTAGCCATAGCACCAGCGAACTCGGCAACTAGAAGAACTGAATGAAATTTCTTGAAAACGTCTCCAGACGTCTCCATCACACCGGCTGAGTTGGAAAATAGGTCTTATGTCCAAAATTCCTAACTATCACTTTAAAGGCAGTGTATGATGTCCCCACCTCACTCTGCATGGACCCTGCAGCAAAATAGCTTACATAAATGGAAGAGATGGAGGTGGAAGTTTGTGATTATGATTATTTGGTCATGTCAGAAACTGTGCCAGGAATGAATATCAGTGTTGTGGTCCTCATCTGAAGAGTAGAGTGTGTCTCTACCTTCAGTGGATGACAGGTTTCTCTTTCTATTGTGACATCATCATCCTCTCTAAGCAAGCCATTCGTCTCATTTGTTATTCTTTGTGACTCTTTGTTATTATATTTACACATACTTTATTCTAAAGTATGTGTAAATATTCAGTTATTACTACAAATTTGCTATCAAAAGTGGTGGAATCCATTTTAATTTAAGAGTGACTGAATCCTGACCTACTAAACACTTACACTATTACTAATGTTAGTAAATAGACCCAGAAGCACATGTCCTCAGCCTAGATATACAGCATCTTCCCCTTGTGTCCAAAGACTCTGTAAAGACTATTATCACACTATTGTGTCTCGTTTGCAATGAAATACACTTATATATATACATATATACATACAAAGTTATTAATGTCCTTACGACTGAAGATGAGGCACATAAATAAATAAATAAATAAATAAATTGTTCCTCATACTCATTTTCAAAGAGCACTCCTTTAAAAGGTGCGATACGAAGAGAAGAGTTGTTAGATTGTGGAACTTACTGCAGGGCTGGATGTCACACAGGTCCACCCTGACATGAGGGTCTAAGGTGAAGCACCACGGTGCCTGCATCTGACCTCCTGGGTTGCGGCAGAAGTTGTGACTCCCCCATAGCTCGGGGTATTCCTGCAACAGGTGGTGGCTGTGAGGGAACTGAGAGCTCCACGGCTGACAGTGATGACCAGATTTAGTGATGCTGACCGTGCCTTTGTAGTCAGCTCCACTTCCATTGTAGCAGATGTGATCTGAGGGGGAATCTGTGGAGCAGCCAGTGACTCAATATGAATATTCAAACACTGCAAGAGAGCTGACTTTGTAACATTTTGAAAAATGACTGCACGTGTGTTCAGTGAGTTAGAGCCCCAGGACGCAACTCTTTAAACTTTTGAATGTATGAGAAATGTTGTTCATTTGGAGATTCCAGCTTATTTTATTTCACTAGTTTTCACAATGCTTTGAATGTTTTTCATTCATTCATCCATTTTCTGTTGCATTAGCCTCCACATGAGGGGCATCAGGAGCAGCTGATACAGGGCAAAAGGTGAGTTCACACCCTGGAGAGGTTCTTCCATCATCATTCACTCTCACATTCACACCTACAGTTAATTTAGAGTCAACAATTAACCTCTTCATATTTTTGGACTGTGGGAGGAAACTGCAGAACATGGAGAAAATATGCAAGCTCCACACTGAAAGGCCCTCAGTTGAATTGGGATCCAACCTGGGGACCTTAGTGCTCGCCACTAATCCACCGTGTGGCACTGAAGTATTTCAGTATTATGAAATAAACTAGACTATCACATCCTGTTGCTATATGCCTAGACTCCTGTGGTTCACTCACACTTCCTCTCTCATACTCAGGGAATGAATATGACATCATTGTGTCATTGACCTTTGTCTCCCTAGTTTGTGTCTTTCCTTTCCTCCCTGTCCTGTCTCTCTCTCTGTCCTCATCTTGTAGGCTGTAGGATCCAGATCCAGTTTTGATCATTATTGTTATTATTATTACATCACTATCAGTCATATTGGTATCATCATTATGCTGTAATTAAAGTCGATATCAGTATAATTTTTGATCAACAATCTCTGCTGCCTTTATAAAAGACATTGTAGCTATAAACATGTCATATCATATCTGCTCCTTGTCTCTGTCTTCTGTCTCTACCTCATCTCCCTCTTGTCCTTTCTCTCCCCCCTTTCTGTTCCCCATTTTTCCTTTCACCCCAACCTGTCGAGGCAGATGCTGTACATCTTTGAGTCTGGTTCTGTCAGAGATGTAATGTGCAAACTGTAATGTTGTAAACGTTTCTGTTTTACTATGTACAGATACTTGAGATAATGTATGTTGTACCAATTAAATTGAACTGAATTCAAATGACCCACGACTTAATTTTTTTTTGTGACTGGACCCATTAAGTTCCATTCAATTAAATTGTATTTGTATAACACAGTACAGTTCATTATCTCAAGGCTCTCTACGCAATAAGACTGAAACCTTTACAATGTCAAGTTTCCACTTAGCGAAAACTGAATGGAAGTCAATTTTTAGTTGAAGTTGTGAGTGATGCTCTGCACATAATGTCAACAGACACTGATTGGGTGTTTCTACATGGTGGATGAGATATCTTGGTACTATTACGTCTGTGGAACAGATGATCAATTTACACTTACTTTACTATACATATAACTACAATTGATTCATTTGTCATCGCATTAACGTGTCAGCATTCACGCGTGTGCATTCATCAACCTACATGAACCTAGTTTTTCTGGTGGCACTCCAATCCTCATACAGGAAGCGGCATCAGGCGTTCCGGGCCGTGGCAGCAGGTGACAGCTGGGGAGCTTCAGCTGCATGAGGATCATGGGATTAGATCGGGCGATGGTGTACTCTGCGTGGCACAGGTCATTCTCCAGGGCCTCGCACTCATCACGACAGAGCTGACGGCGCCGAGGGCCTCGGGAGCCCTCATCACACAGAGGGAAGACAAAGTAGCAGAAGGACGGGATGGCAAACCTGGAGCACTGGTCTGACAGATGGGTGGAGGTGCCGATCATAGTGAAAGCAGCTGAGAGAAAAACACAGAGACACATGTTTGTGTTTTAATCATATAATATAGTATACATTATGTATCATGGAATGATACCTAAAGGAAAATGTTTGGGGAAAATATGATTTTTTTTTCTGACAAATATCGCTATGTTATTGGTGATATAATTTTATTAATAGTGTTCAGTATGTGACCATTTAACTGATACAAAGAAAATATTTGTAAACTTTTTAAACCATGAAACAACATAGAGGTTTGTGTTTGTGTGTATGGGAATGTGTTACATCAGGCTGATGGACATACACTAGTCTAACTATTGACAAAGACTGAAGTAACCACTCAAATGGCGCTTTTCCACTAAATAGTCAAATCACGGCACGGTGCCATACCGTCCTGTGATTTGTTCACAGAATCGTTCAGTACCTCCTACATTACCGGAGAACAGACTCTATCTAACACAACTGAAATACAGTGGAAGGGGTTGTGATGTGTAGGACCATGAAGTGGAAATGTGCCAAAAGTACAAAGAAAGTGGTGATCAACAATTGTATTTGTGCAGGTGCTCAGTGTGGAGGCTATTTGGAGGTTTTTTTTGGCAATAAGATGAAAAACACAATATTTTTGCTTTAGGAAAGTTGTACAATTGGTCAGGTGAGACCAAATACTGGGATCAAGGACACATAAAGCATCTGTTCAATATTCATAGTTTTTTTTGTTGTTATTTTTTTTCAACATGATCATGTCAGGGGCCAGGGCATCTGACCAGCAGTCCTCAGAATCAGGAGGTCTCACAAATAAGGCTATAAGATCAAGGCAGATATAGTATTATTTTAGAAGTTCATCATGGCCGAGCCAAAAATTAAGCAGAGAAAAATATTGAAAAAAAAAATGGATGCTGACTGACACGTGGTCAGGAGAGGGGAAGGGAGGTTGAGTTTTTACAATAGTGAGGATAAAGAGGTTGACAATGGATGGATGTTTACGGTGGTGTTGTTGTGAAACTGTAGGGGGAGGGTTGCAGAGAAAAAGGTATCAGAAAACCAGACACAAAGAACTAAAAACACAAGGAAAAGAAAACAACCAAATGTCCAAACAGAATAGTAATATACAAAAATCACACAAATATGACACAAATATTGAAGAGAACCTACTCTGATGGAACAGAAAAGGCTCAATTTTCAAGTGATAATAAACTAATGAAAACACAATTTTAAATATTGTATTCAATTTCCATTGATATCACCTACACTGGACCTTTAAATAGCATAAAACAAAGAGCACTTCAACAAACAAACAGATTGCAGCCCTTCTGATTAGTTCAGGTGTTTGCTGGAGAACATAGTACTGTATGTTAACTTCTTCCTTTCCTTTTGGTTGATCCCTTCAGGGGTCGCCACAGCGAATCAACCTCCTTCATCTGGCCCTGTTCTCTGTATCCTCCTCTCTCACACCAACTAACTTCATGTCCCCTTTCACTACATCTATAAACCTTCTCTTTTGTCTTCCTCTAGACCTCCTGCCTGGTAGATCCAACCCCAGCATCCTTCTACCAATATATTCACTATCCCTCCTCTGTACATGACCAAACCATCTCATTCTATGGAGGTAGATTTGTGTCTTTATTATTCAATAAAAAAAAAACCTTGACTTCAATCAAAAAAAACCCTTTTCAATAAAACAAAAAAAGTGTTTGAATGCAAAAAAATATTTGAGATAAAACATTGCATTTGAACAACAAATTACAATGATATGATACAATGATACAACTCTTACAAAATTCAGCGGCACGAGTGCTGACGAAGACCAAAAGGCAGGCACATATAACACCGCTTTTAAAATCAGTGGATTGGCTTCCTGTGTGTTTTAGGAGTGATTTTAAGATCCTTTTAATGGTTTTTAAATACCTTAGGGGTCTTGGACCTTCTTATCTTTTAGAATTGCTTTGACCATATGAACCCTCGTGGACCCTGAGATACTCCGGCACTGGACTTTTAATAATTCCCAAAGCTAGAACACAAACCTACGGTGAGGTATCTTTCAAGCACTATGGCCCCCGTCTGTGGAATAGCCTGCTGGAGTACCTTAGGGCTGCAGAGAATGTCAATATTTTTAAAGACCCACTTATTTAATCTGGCTTTTAACTAATGTCTTATCTTCTTAGTCAGTTTTTATATTTTAGCCCCTTATATCTTGTATATATTTTTAATTTCCAATTATGACAGTCCATTTTATCTATTTTTATTAATGGTATTTTATTTGCATTTTATCTATTTTATTAGTAGTATTTTATTTTATTTCATTTATTTATTTTTATATTCTTAGCCTGTGTAGTTTTTATGGTTTTATTCCATATATCCATTAATTTTAGGTTTTTATTCAGTTTTATATTGTTTCCTCAGTGGGAGCTCTCTGTGCTGGGGGCTGCTATTGGCTGGGATGTCTCTAACTCATGGCAAACATCGGGTCTATGGCAGTGCTTCACTGTTGAGGGCCACTCATGGTGTTTCCTGACCTGGCTCCTCTGTATCGAGCAACACGTTTCTTAAATCTTGTTTATTTGTGTGTATGTGCAGTACTGTGCAGAAGTCTTAGGCCACCATTAGATTTGTTGTTTTAGCAATGCTATAATGACAAAAGAGGATCATTATTTCTATTTCACTTTACTGGAACACGTCCAGAAAATATGTATGAAGTATTTTTGCTTTTTTCCAGAAAAAAAAACAAAAAAACATCCTCTACAGGTGTCAAGTATTTAGCGTAATCTACCCTTGCACTTGAACAATAACACAGCTCTGTTAATACTGGAGTGGAAACTTAATTAATGTTATTGGCAAATCTTGTGTTTGGCCTACAATTTCATTTATAGAAACCAGTGCAGTGCCTGAAGATTTTTCAGTTATGGTAATGCATGATAAGAAACTTAATTAAAGGCTAACATTATACAAACACTGTGGCTTGGCTGACAGTCACAACATCCAGCTACGCTTATGCTAATCGGAAATTAAAACATTTGCATTGTGCCTGATGAGGTTGTCCCGTGTTTGTATTGGGGTCGTTCCTATGTTCCCCGGGTCCTATGTTCCCCGTTTTTCCCAAAAAAGGTCCCCCCACTTTGTATGTGACAGGGGAACATGGGACCCTTTTTTTGAAAAAGGGTAGGGTTAGGGTTCGGGTTAGAGAAAGGGTCCTATGTTCACCGGTCACATACAAAGTGGGGAACATAGGACCCGGGGAACATAGGTACGGTCCCGTTTGTATTATGTTAGCCCTACGCTAATGCTAATCGTAGCCTCGCTAGCTTACATTTGGAAACGGGTTCGCCAAGTTAGCCGCAAAGTAGTAGCATGCTAATGCAAAATAAATATCTGCTTGCGTATTGGTGAATGGACACCTTGTCATTTCAGTATAACACCATGTTCTGCGGTGAACCGTGTGAAAATGTCTCACCCACCGTGAGGACAGCCTCTTCACTCCCACCTCCCCGCTCCAGACAGCGCAGCTGTTGCTGATGAGCAACTGCCTGCCTGGTGAAGCGTGATAAATCAGCAAAATTGCAGCATGATAAATCAGTAAAAATTTTAATTCCTCCAAAACATTTGAAAATCAAGGATGCACACCATCAGGCCATGCTCAACCCATATCCACAGTCTTAGAGCAATCTGGCTAACGGGCAGCGAGATATGCCTGTCACAGACAGACAGACAGACAGACACACAGAGGCAACTTGCTTTCTAGATAGATATCTGCTGTAAAAACGTCTATTACGCCAGGTTTTGTGTGTGCATGTGTGAGTGTGGGGTGGGGTGTGCCGTTTTTAAATATGTAAAGCACCTTGTGCTACATTTTCTAATGTATGAGAAGTTCTTTAAAAATAATGTTATTATTATATACTCCTGCACTTCCCCATTCCACCACCAAGTCTCCTTATCTACTTTCCTTCCAGACATCAAGTACTCTCCTACCTGTCTCCAGAACATTATATGTCAACATGTCAGCTAATTCTCCTACCTGTGATGCGGTTTTCACTGTCCCCCTGCATTTGCAGGGACTCAACATAGATGCTCTGGTTGCCGATGAAGCGAGCGCAGGCGATGCCTCGGTAAGGTTGACAGAAACCTTTTTCACGTGACCTGAAAATCAAAAACAAAGAAACACCGTGAACTTTAAATATCTCGACGGTGACACAGGAGCCATTTGGAATGCATTATGAATGGGGCCATTAAACAAAAAATGGACCAAGTTACAGATATGGACAAAGCTGAAGTTTATATGGAGTGTTTTTCACTTTGTGTTACAAGGTTTAAAGTAACAGTAACACATTTGAGATGTATATATTGTTGACAAAACATCAATACAAGCATAGATAAACAACACATTCAACACAATAATCAATCCAGCACAAAGCACAATGAGACATGAAGACCAGCACCTGGAGCAGGACCCAGTCTGGTGTTGAACTTGTTTTGTCCAACAGAGGGTGCTGCTCACATACCACTCGACCTCTTAACTACTTTGACTCTTCTGGTTTCATAAAAAAGTTTAGTTCTCTTAAATACCCATTTATTTTGCCTTGTAAACTTGTATCAAACTGGATTAGAATTTATCTATCCATCCATCTTCTATCGCCTTATCCTCCACATTTGAACAAACCCGTCTCTACAGATGTCCTAATCATAAGACAATAGAGAGAAATGAGCCTCAAACATTATATATGAATACCACTATAACACAGAAAAGAGGCTCAGTGTTGACACTAGTTAAGTGTGCTGGTCTTATTTTTAAGCTTGGCTCTCTGCTGGAGTCACTCCTGTGTTATGTTTATGCTGGAATTAGCCTGTAGTCC
Source organism: Microchirus variegatus (assembly GCF_963457635.1). NCBI lineage: Eukaryota > Metazoa > Chordata > Actinopteri > Pleuronectiformes > Soleidae > Microchirus > Microchirus variegatus. The sequence goes on along the minus strand of NC_139817.1, from coordinate 18,518,093 downwards.
TGGATTAAGTCTTAATCCACAAAACAAACAGGCTAAGGCCAAAGCAGCAGATAAAAACACAAAGTAAATAGCTGCATGTTGGCTACAGTCAGATCACCACTTACAGCTGACCACTACTGGTCACAGAGCACAGGTCACTGCTGCTGCTCACAGTCTTTTTTCCATGTTTCTGTCATGGTTATTTTTATATTTTTAATGCTAAAATATTATTATCCTTGTTATCCATGAATTTTAAAATGTACTTGTATTATCATTTGTTGCATTCCTTTGAGTGTTATGATTAACTTCTATATTAACTCTTCTCTCTCTTCTGAGTATAAAAAGTTGAATTCATTATATGCCAAATAAATTACACGTTTTGAAATATTTCTAAAACATTTATGCTGACAGGTGGTCCAAAAAATCTGTGAAGAACTGTGTGTTCATTGAATAAACAAATCCCATTATATTCTTGCTAAATCTTGAATGTGGGCAGTAGTAAGTAAGTGTGTAATGTAACACAGCAACAGTAAACCTACTCATAAATAAATAAAGGTATTTGATTTGTCTTTTCATGCCTAAACAGGTTTGGAAAAGCACAAATGTAAACAAACACATTCACCAAGATACTTTGACAAGGCTGAACTACCATGACTTATTTCAAACTGAAATAAAGTTGGGCTGAAGTTGTCAAATCACATCTGGTACTTCAGATATGATCCAGGAAGAAGAGTCATGCGTTCATGAATATCAAGATAAAACACTGCAGTAGCTTCAATCAAAAATGAATACTCTTCATCCTCTGAACTCAGGACATTAAAGAAGTCATATTGTTGCCTGGTGAGATCAGCTCATTCAAAACGAGTTGGTCTGACTGAGGATATTACTCAGCATTCTTTCCAGCTCGGTGCAGGTCCATCCAAACCAACGGCTAAAAGTCTGACTGCTGTCGGAAGAATTTCTGCTGAGCCTTGTTTGTCCTGGTGAGCCAAAGCCACACAAGAGAGAGCAGAGAGAAAGGCTGCATGTCCTGTTTCCCTCATCATCATCATCATCATCAGCAGCAGCAGCAGCAGCTCCATTTATAACAGTCGAGGCAGTGGAGGTATGACGTGTCTTCACATATCCATTCTAGTTGTTTTCAGTGTAAATGAATCATTAGAATCAGTTAATTAAAAAGATTTGTTCAGTACTTCCTCCATGACCTCCATGACCTGAAATACAGTGGCGGGGGTTATGATGTGGCTCTGTTAAATGATGATTCCTTGCTAATTGTTGGATATTAACTCTCGTTTTTAGGTTTGTTAAAGGTCCCATATTATACCCTATTAACCCAAGTTAAACTAGGTCCTGGTGCCCGAATGAACATGTCTGTGTCATGCTTTAGTCAAAATATCATAAGGGTGAAGCACAATAGCAGTTCAATAACCCTGCCAAAACAGCCTTTTTCAGAACGCTTGGTTTTGTGCCTGGTCATTTACATGTGAATGGGACCCAGATAAACACACATCCACTGCTTCCAGGGGAGTGTCGATCTAACTTAAGCCCAATTTATACTTCTGCGTAAAGGCCACATTATACTTCTCCGACTGCGTATGCGTTATCCGACTGCGTCACCACGGAGACGACTCGAGCCTTCATACTTCTGCGTCGTGGTGACGGATACGCGCTGCAATTTCCCGCCCAATCAGTAGGGGTCGCTGCGCAAGGTTGTTGTGCTTCTGGCTACAGTGAGCAATGGCGTCGAGAGAGAAAGAGAGAGAAAGACTGTTGTTGTTGAAACAGTGGCCGTTTCTCACTTTTCTGTGTCATGGAACGCAGTTTTAAGATAATTTGAGGCGAGAAATTGGCCATTTAGAGTCTAAACATGTGCCGTTTGTGTTAAGATATGACGTATTTATATTTTGGCAGCGACGTTCTCGGCGGGGAATCAGCTCCGCCTCTGTGGACGCTGGGTGCGCACAGTGAGCCGGCACAGAGACACAGACTAATCAGTGGCCAAATGTCATTTATAGTATCAGCTCAGCTCACCTGGACCCTCGCCAGAGCAGGTGCTAAAAAAATGTACCAGGTATCAGGTACTATCACTCATAGGGAAGCCGGGGACATGTCTCCAGCACTATTTATGACAATTTGTCACTTTTAACAAGTGTTCTCTGCTGGTGTTTTGGAGCTGTGTGTGTGTATGTGAGGGTTGTGTGGGTTTTGCGCCGGCACGTTCCGGTCAGTAGTGATGGGATCGGCAGTTCATTTGAGTGTATGAACTGAAATGATTCATTCAAAAGATTTGTTCACCGAATCGTTCAGTGCTTAGCAGGAGCCCAGTGCGCTGCTACGTGACTCACGTCCTCCCTGAGTGCAGTACTTTGCGCCGCGGGTCATAGAGTGAGTTACAGCGCGGACGAGATTCATGTCCTCAGCCACAGTTCACCAGTTCTCTGTGTGTCAGTTCGTTCCTCAGCCACAGTTCACCAGCGGCCGGCGTCGTTTTCCGAAGATTCACGGGCCGGGGCTGTTTGTTACGGAATACTGTTGAGTGTGCTTATTGGATCTCAAGGTGTATTCTAAATGTAAAAAGTGATTCAGAGGCTGTTATAATAGCGCTCCTTTGCATTAGCTTGTGCTAACGTTTACAGTGCTTTACAGTGCTTTACATCACTTTTCAAACCACACTCAAGCTTCTGGTTATTGTCCCTGGCATTTTTAAAAACAAACTGATGCCCTTGCTATCCCTAAATAACCATACCGTGCCGTGTCGAGGCAAGGGGTGCCGTGCTCATGGAAAATGGAACTATAGTATTCATTTGCATTTTCATTAGTGTTTGTGACTCTTCTTTCAGGAGTTCAGACCTGCTGATTCTACGAGGAAGATGTGGAACTTATTTGTCAAGTTCTGAAGAAACACGGGCCATGACTTTTTTCTGAACTATGAACATGTATTAGCTAAATACACATTCATTTCACTTAAGTGTAAACATGACATAATTCAAAGTGACAGAATACAGAGAGGAGGATGTTGGAGGTTCAGTAAACACACAGAAATGTCTAAATTTGGTCATGTAATGTGTAAGGTGCTGGGAGTGAACTTTTCATAAGAAACTGTCTTTACTTCTCTTTACTTTTTTACTTTTACTTCTCTTAAACTTTTTTTTAAACAGAACTAAACATATTCACCATGCATGTGCAGCATATTAATGGGACACTGACCATTTATTATGTTAGTTTATTACAAAGCACTTTTATATTACTGTATATTCTACTATTAATAGGCCATACATTAAACATATACCTTGGTTAATGGTTAATGACAGTAAGTAAGGATATTATAGTAATAGCAATGAACACTAACAATGATCTCAATATGCTTCACTTGGTATGGACCAAGTAAATGGGTAGAACCACAGGACGGTTTACTGCTATTCTTCCTTATTAATATTTAATGTAGATAGATAGATAGATAGATAGATAGATAGATAGATAGATAGATAGATAGATAGATAGATAGATAGATAGATAGATAGATAGATAGATAGATAGATAGATAGATAGATAGATAGATAGATAGATATTTGTGTTGCTGTTTTGAGTGTGTAATCTGTTCACTTACGGTTCATCAGGACTGTGTGTGGGCATCTGTCCTGTGGAGCCGACACAAAATAAACATAAACATAAAAACTAAAGTGTTCACACTGCAAATATAGAGGTCAGTAGAGCCATGATCAATGTTTCTGGGGTACTGATAATAATAATAATAATGATAATAAGAATAATAATGCATTATATTTGAAGGGGCCTTTCAAGACACTCAAGGTCGCCTCACATCCTTACATGTACAGATTCGTACAGTGTGCATGGATGTCACATAACATTGGCGTGATTGAAATGAAAACATTTTGTTCACTAAAATGACTACAAATGAAAGTAATGACAAAATTGAGAAACCCCTAGTCCATATAGTGTTCCATAAACACAGAGTCACTGGCCAAGTCATGTGAAGCTTACCTAGTTTGACATAGAGGACGCCTGTTACAGAGATGACCTTCAATGAGTTGGAGGCAACACACTGATAATAGCCAGTGTCCGTTGTGTCCAGGTCTTGGATGCGGAGTTTGGACCCTGCCTCTGTCTTACGAATGGTTATGCGTCCCTGCTCCTGGACCACAGGAGCATCATTCTTCAGCCAGCGGATGGACGGTCGTGGATTTCCTGACACCTTGCAGTGCAGCATGGCTGTCTGGCCCTGGAAGTGGGTGATGTTGCTGACGGGCTCCTGGAACTCCAGAAAATAACCTAGAGGAAATGAATTAAAGAAGAGTATTGTTTAAGGGTTAGACAAGCATTAAACCTAAACAAAACTCACACTTGTGGTTATTAATGTGGAATTGTGTGTCGTCACAGAGATGAACAACCATTCACTCTCACACTCTCACAGTGGATCACCCTTCTATCCACACTTAACCTGCATGTTTTGGACTGTGGGAGAAGAAAAACGTATCCAAAAAAGCCACTGTATCTGTTTCATTAGGTTATTGAAAAAACTGCTGGCAAATGTGAATGTTTGTCCAACACTTAACTGTCTGTGTGAGTGAGTCATCGGATATGTTTTTATTTCTTTACTGTTGATTCAACAAAGTTTATGAACGTGAGGTCATCACATTATTTCCCATTTCTCAGAGGAGAGGAAAAACTCTCAGACTACAAACACTTTATTCTATTGATTTTTCTGTTTTTCACACAACCATAATGTTACATTTATTTACTTTGACTCATTGCATTGATGAGTCCACAGTGGTGGACAATATGGCTTCAAGAATTGACAGTTGAGCACCAAGAAGAGAGCAGGATGTGAGTGGCTAAAGGCAAAAGAGGAGAGAATAAACAGGTATATGAGGACAAAGGCAATAACATTAGCAGGCCACTCAGGACTGGGCAGCCAGCCATTCACATACCAATTGGAAAATGATTCCGGCAGCATTTCCTCTTTGTGGAGGGAGGACTGAAAAGTTACTGGCGACTCACCAACTGTTGATCCAAATAATGCTGCCTTAAGCAGTCATGGACTCAGACAGAGAGTCCTTTTATTCTCATGAATCTTGATCATACTTTTCATCAAAAAGTACATCCAATGACTGATTTACTTTTTACAGTTTTATTATTAAATGTATGGGATTTTTTTATTGGTGATTTTCACATTGTTGCTGGAGGTTCACCCCAGTTAAAAAACTTTTACTGTACTGTGCAATACTATAGCCAGTATATATGAGGTGATGTAATGTAATCATGTTTATTTTTCATGCAGTTAGTGAGAAAAGAGACAATCCACATTCACGTCCAATATGACAATGTTATGTCACAATCCTGACTAAATTATTTGTGATTCATAATATCATGATATCATGTAATGTGTATCCATCTGTGGTGGGTAAACATGTCCGGTTACTGAGTCTGTGACTTTTCATCATGTCCACTGACGATTCCGTCATCTTAAATCACTGAAATTAAAAGGGATTAAGAGGGATTGAAGTGAAAGATATTACAGCCCTCTGTTGTGTGTTGCCACCGCACCACCTTGGTTATTCGTGGTGCTTCGTGGCATTGAACATCAGGGAAAAATACAACAAATGTAATTTGAACTGAAACAACATAAAAGAGCTGATCAAAGGGTTTTTTATAGGAGCTCAGCTCATTTGGAGACATTTGCAGGACTCTTGACTCTGCTCACATCACTGTTAGCTCTGCAGATTCCTAAATAAGGAATTCAAATAAGAGGAGTAACAATGGTAAACACACACACACACACACACACACACACACACACACACACACACACACACACACACACACACACACACACACACACACACACACACACACACACACACACACACACACACCCACCCACACACACAGTGAGCACCATCTGCACTGTGTGTAACAGAAACGACTCTGGTGTTTACGCAATGGAAAACAGAGATCTGTGTGCCCAGACTCCCAACCAGGCCACAGCAGAGATGTCAGAGCAACCAGACCATGAGTGATGATATCACAGCAGCTCTTTAATTAGACAGTTTGCATCTGTCATTAAGGGATGTAGGGAAACTTTCGAAATGAGAGAGGTGTAAGTGCAGAACAGGAGGGGAAGATAAAACAACCAAACACAGCAGTGATTAAAAGAGTCAACACCACACTAACTCTTCAGTATCAAAGCTACTCTGCCTTCAGGGAATCTCATTTTCTCTTTTGACAAATTCGAATCCCCGTCACCAGGCTCAGGCTACACTCAAACTACTCTGTTTTCATGTAAACACCAAAATAGGTCACAAAGTTGCTGGCAAGGCCACAATTTTATAATGTGATTTAAAAAAAACGTGAATGATTCAACGTTGAGCATTTGGAACAGCCAGGAGGTCTGAGGATCTTATGTGCAGTGGCTCACATTGGGTTAACATCTCTGAATGCAGATCATTTAAATACTGATTATTTTAAAGCCCAACTTTGCAAGTCTGGTCGCTTTTTCCACTCTATACACAGCTCCCCCCACAGTTTCATGAGTAAATATTTTTAACACACCACTGTAAACATCCATCCATCCATTGTCTACCTCTTTATCCTCACTGTCATAAAAACTCTCCCCTCCTTTACCCTCTGACCATTTCGCTCAGCATCAATTTTTCATGCTTCTTTGTTTTTCAATTCTCGCGGCTCGATAAAAGCAATGGCATCTAGTCCCTTTTCAGACTAACTGTAGATTATTTTCATTAACAGTAGTTGGTAACACTGTCAAACAATCGCCAAACACAGCACTATGATGAAGATAGAGACAGTTGTCACATGAAAAAACAGCATTTTGAGAATGTTTCCGCTCTGGGACCCATTTTCTAAACTACAGTTTCAGGTCGCCTAAAACACACCTCAAACCTCAACAACTCCCTCAGCTCATGATCCCAGACAAGTGCCTGCTAAATCTGTCCTGTTACAGGCCCCTGTACACCATTTTCAACCAAAGTTTTCAGTGTAATCAGGGAAAACTGTTCCAAATCTATTATAATTGTGCCTATTTGGCTCTCACAATAAAAATGTATAACTATATGTCTAAATAATGTCTTATGTCCATCCAAACTGACCCACTGGTATATACTGTAGTTAATATTTGCACTACCACAATATTTGTTTGCGTAAGCTGATGTGTTGTCAAGTCAGCTCTGTCCTCCCCCTCTGTCGTTCTCATCACAAGTTCTTGTCATAATTATAGTAGCTCTGAAATTAGAGAAGGATAATATATTACCAACATCATACGTGCTTAAACGACAATACAGCTATTTATTTATGTCCACAAAACACTGAATATCATCAAAGTGGGCAGGTGCAGCTGTATGCCCACTAATGCCCACTGCTGCTCGCGGTCGGCAGCTTTCAGCAGTGCTGTCACTAAATACACCAGACTCCTCTGTTAAATATTGACATTTTAAACAGTTCTTTGCTAAATGTTGGAGATTAACGGATGTTTTCAGGATTTCTACAGTTCACGATTCTTCCAGTGACGACACTCTCTGACCAATCCAGGGACGGCAGTCTGACAAAGTCCCGTATAGTATCGGCTCAGCTGGCTTGAAACATCCTAAGAGTAGGTCAAAAAATGCCAGATTCTATCACTAATGGAAATGCAAAAAAAAAAATGCGCTGAGTCAGAAAACTACTGTTGTAAGAGCCAGGCAAGTGTGTGTGTGTGTGTGTGTGGGGGTGTGTGTGTGTGTGTGTGTGTGCGTGCGTGCGTGCGTGCGTGTGAAGAGAGGCTGGCGTATGGGCAGAGTTAGCATTAGTCACTATAAAGTGGGGTACATATGTGTTGTGTTCCAAGCGTAGAGAGAAATAAATGCTCAGACTCCTCTAGATCACCTGAGTTTCCACCTGCTTCCCAGAAGCAGAGCAGGAAAGTTAACACCACATTGAAGATAATCAACTACAATGACAGTATGTAGTTATACATACTGTCATTCCTAATTTGTCGCCTGGGGTCACATTTTTATTGGCTCCAACTTTAGTTTGAGGAATACTACATAGATGTGTAGTAAAATAATTTCTAGATCTTAACATGTTCTAATCATATGTGAAATACTAAAATTTGGAGTTCCAGATACCAATATGTCAATATGTAGATAAAAGCCAACCTCTCTGAGAGAAGCATGCTTATTATGCCTAATGACGTGGTGTCTGCTGATATTACAAGCACTGTGGAACAAAAACAACTTGGCCTTGTGCTGTAAGCATCTCCAATGAAGGAGTAGAGAACACGCTGCACAATGAACTCTGCATGTCAAAGGTCTCTGCTCGGTCAGAGCTTTTGACCCCTGACAAAAAAGCACACCAGGCTGGTCATGTCACAGGATTTAGATTTAATAAATGTGAGGTCAAAGATTGTGCATAAATCAGGGGAAGTAAAGGAATGATATCCCCACAGTTTATACCTTCACCTCTGTACATCTAGTAAAGGTTGTCCCACTGACCTCAACACCATGTTAAAGCGACCTAGACCGGAAGTTCAAATAAACGCTGTTTTTTAGTTTGTGTCTGCGTAATTACCTTGTTTAAGAAGCCCTGAAGGTTCTAAACAAACAGTTCAGCCACTGCTGAGAACGCTGTGTAATCTCGGGCTCAGTGAGATCTCTGAAAAAACTTGGTCCGGTTACGTAAACAGCAGTTCTCCCGGACATCCGGTTGCAACCGCAGAAGAAGAAAAACGTCCATTGTGGAGGTGTTTCACGAGCGACAGTGTCTTCTGACTCTGGGTCTGACTCCGGGTCAAAGTCATAAAAGGGACAGCGGCGGGGAGTCGTGACGAAGCTATTTTTAAACATTGTTAAAATAATGTTTTGATAATGAGGAGCAGTGCATCCACCGTTCCGGAGGGGGTAGCTGCGATTCTGAGAGCGGATGTGCTGAATAGTATTGGCCAATCACAAGACTCTGTCTTCTGGGGGTGAGATTTATGTCTGAAATATCGTGTCTCAGCACGGCATCAGAAAAGAGGATTTCTATCGGCTCATTTACAGCAACTAGGAGGTTTTTGACCATAAAAACAAGTTAATGTATGTAAGTAGACCTCCATAACTAACATATGTGTGCAACAGGACCACTCTAGGTCCGCTTTAAGGTAATTGGCCACAACATGACATGTCTTTTATGTTAGTGTAGGCTTAAAATCTCTGTCAAATAACACCAAGCACGACCATTAATTAATTTAAGGGCAAACAATACAATTCTAAAATGAAGAGAGTAGAGAACAAGGGTGATGTGTTCACATTGAGGGGTGTTTGTTATGAAGCGAGCAGCTGGGGCATGAAATGGAAGATCGGCTAAAACATAGAACTGCAGTGCAATAATCCATTTTGAGCTAATACAAGAATGAATGGCCTTGTCAAGGTTTGAGTCAATCTGATTATCAAATTTCAAACTGCTTCAAACTCAAAAATCATTCCCAGATTTTTGCACCTGGCCTGAAATGAGAAGCTTGACATAGAAATGCGCTCCTGTTTAACTTTTTGTGTGCTCAGTGTAGCAGCAGCAGCATGGGGCCCCACCATACAGATAAGAAGATCCTGTGTTATGTCACATAGTCGACACAGACACAAACATGTGTGAATTTTGGCAGCGTGTCAGCATGACATTATGGGGTCATAGGTGAGACATATCATACAACAGTGTCAGCCTCTTATCTGCTCACACAGGCTTTCCCCATTAACACAAACATTTACACAACACTGGGCAACTTAATGGCTCAGTGATTTAGGTTTTAACAAATGTCTTCATTTACACGAAACTCCCCAAAACTACTCTAAATGCGATAATTCACTCTATTCATTCCATGCCCGTACACGGTGCTGTAATAATAGAGAAATGCAACACAAATGGAGAGGGAGAAGTTGAATGTGTGCATAAAGGAGTGCATTGAAACCAAGGAGTTTACTGTGGAACACAATGAACCACCTGATCACACACATTTTCACCCTGGCTCACTCATTTATGACCTTCTTTGAAGTTGTCACCATGGTGGAGGTGTTCTCCCTGGACAACAGGACTAAAGCCCAATTTATACTCCTGCATAAAGCGCACCTCTGCGTCGTCTCCGACTGCACGAAATATTTTTTATGTGTCCGTCACTCAGGCAAGGGACAACGGAGACGGCAAGAGCTGCGTTTGGTCCTCAGAACAGACCGAGCTAAGCTGCTCTGTGCCGACTCACAGTGCGCACCGAGCGTCCACAGAGGCGGAGCTGATCACCGCCGACAACGTCGCTGCCAAACTATAAATACGTCATATCTTAACACACACAGCACATGTTTAGACTCTAAATGGCCAATTTCTCGCCTCAAATTATCTTAAAACTGCGTTCCAGAAAAGTGAGAAATGGCCACTGTTTCAACAACAAGTCTTTCTCTCTCTTTCGCTCTCGGACGCCATAGCTCACTGTAGCCAGAAGCACAACAACCTTGCCCAGCGACCCCTACTGATCGGGCGGGAAATTGCAGGGCGTATCCGTCACCATGACGCAGAAGTATGAAGGCTCGAGGGGTCTCCGTGGTAACGCAGTCGGATAACGCATTACGCAGAAGTATAATGTGGCCACAACAGCGTAGCAACTATATTACTGAATGTGTATGACTGGCTTCCTGTGAAACAAATAAACAAAAGTGTTTTACTGTTGATGGGAGAATCTGAGAATCCTATGTTGGGTTTGTAAGGTTGCGCTGAGTTGGAAATCTGACTTCCTACCTACAACTAAAGTTCACAAGTGTGTGTCTGTGTTATGTTTTTAGAGGCTGCTGCTTGTTTAATGAATGAAGACATGTCAAGAAGAAATATGAGAAGAAAAATTTGCTCCATGTTTGACAAGTGGGCCAGCGGACTCTCCTTCAACCAGAGTCCCTCATAAAGAAATCTAGTGAGGAAAGCTTCAGTTCTATGAGGGCATCTAATGACAACCCATTTACACAGTCACAAAGGGGAAACAGGGAAAAAAAACATCTGCCAGTCTATATAATTGTAATAACTTTATCTAACTCAGTGTATTTGTAAGCAACCCAAAAAAAAGAATGTGTATGAAAATGTGTCTGCAGTTTGTTGTGATGTTTTGCTTTTCATAGGCACACACATGATCAGCAGCACATCCAATATGTGCAAATATAATTCAACATAATTCAATTAAAGTCTGCAATCTTTTGGCATCTAATCCATTCCACTGATGTCCTAATGGGAGCAGTAGAAAAGATGTCTCAAGATGATCTTTGATCAAATGGCGCTTTTCCACTACCCAGTGCATTGTTTTGTTGTCTTTCCATTAGTGATAAGAACCTGGTACCTGTTACTTTTTTTGCTACATATTCTTGCGAGATGCCAAGCGAGCTGAGCCAATACTATATGTAGCGTTGACAAAAGAATCAATGTGAACAATGCCAAAGTGTTAAAAAAGACTTTAAAAAAACAAAAAAATGCATTAAGGCATTAATCTCCAACATTTAGCAAGGAAATGTCTACTATCTCAACACTGAAGATTCCAGAATGAACATCAGTGCCTTGAACATCACTCTAACCAGCCTGTTCTCATGAAAGATTCGTACTGAAAGCTACGAAAAGTGATGGAAGGTGTTTTTCCTATGCTTTCGCAAGTATTTTTTTTGCCACAGAGCCGTGGTCACGTGACGATGTGCTTTAACTCCTAACCCTGTCCCTTAACTTTACCCTAAAGCCCAATTTATACTCCTGCGTAAAATGCTCTACTTAGGTTACGCAGAGCCCTCTGTGTCGACGGAGAGTCTCTCGGAGAGTCACTGCGTCGTCTCCGGCTGCACGAAATATTTTTTAAGTGTCCGTCACTCCGTTAAGTGACAACGGAGACGGCAAGAGCTGCGTTTGGTCCTCAAGACAGACCGAGCTAAGCTGCTCTGTGCCGGCTCACAGTGCGCACCGAGCATCCACAGAGGTGGAGCTAATCACCGCCAACAACGTCGCTGCCAAACTATAAAAACGTCATATTTTAATACACACAGCACATGTTTAGACTCTAAATGGCCAATTTCTCGCCTCAAATTATCTTAAAACTGCGTTCCGTGACACAGAAAAGTGAGAAACGGCCACTGTTTCAACAACAACAGTCTTTCTCTCTCTTTCTCTCTCGGACGCCATTGCTTACTGTAGCCAGAAGCACAACAACCTTGCGTGGGGACCCCTATTGATCGGGCGGGAAATTGCAGTGCATATCCGTCACCACGACGCAGAAGTATGAAGGCTCGAGTGGTCGCATTATGCAGTCTGAGAAGTATAATGTTGACCGTCACCATAATCATAACAGTCACCGTAACGCAACCTAAATCTCCGTAATAACTGAGAAACCGTTCACAGAGCTCGAGTGTGCATGCAATCATGCTCATGTCATTGGATTTGATAATGCACAAAAAATATGGTACATACTTTTTGGTATGTTTTCATACAAACCCTTCATGAGAATACGTTGCTCATGGTAGTTCCAATAATAAACAATTTCACTGAAATACTAGGGCCTCAGTGAACATGTTAAACACACTTAATACAGGTTAGGTATATCAACAATGTGCCTCCAAGCTGCTCCTAAAATAAGGAAAAACTTCAGTTCACACTGCTCCCTCGACAAACAACACAAACAGTCCTCACATTGTACCATTCCTCTTTCCTGGCCTGTTATTAAACAGACCCCGCTGCAGCAGTGTTGAAGCCTCCCCTTCAATTAGAACATGATTGATGATCACATGGAGGCCAATCTGAACACACACCATGCTGCACGACAAAGCTAAGCCCAGAGCACAGAGCTGCAAAACCCAGAAGGCACAGCCATTAACAGATCTGTTTGGAATCATTAGTGAAGTCTTTATTACTGCTGAGAGGCCTGATTGTTTCCATGAGCTGACCACTCACACTGACCTGTGGAGGAAAGAGTGCCTGAAGAATCTTTCATTTCTGTGTGGACATTTCCACAACTCCTGCTGAACACCATGTCAGCATGACTCATTTCTCATTCACACCTAAATTAAAAGCACATTTTTTAAACACCGGTCACCTTACAGTTTTTCCCTCTAGTGCTTCAGGTTTGACGTCACAAACTCACGAGAAACCAACACATGTGAACTGTGTTAAAGAACCATGACAAGAGCTATGAAGGTGATGCTACATTCACTTGTGTGTATAAAAGGAGCCATCACTGCACCATGCTGGCACCATGGTGTTTGTCAAGGTTATATTCATACTACTACATACTGCTACTAAAAAAAACATCCACATCCAGACGAGTGTTTAAACTCAGAAGTGATCTGTGTCTGTACATACATTCCTGGTCATTTATGTGCTGCTGTAAACAGGAAGTGAATTCTCTGCTCTGCAGATGCTTGATTAGTTTCAATTACTACACACTAACTCTGTTGAAAATATGAAACCACTATACTATATTGTGAATACTACTATATCATACTGTGGCCTATTTTTATTGTGGTCCACACTCACGAGATGCACACCTGCATACACACACGCACGCACGCACGCACACACATGCACGCACGCACGCACACACACACACACACACACACACACACACACACACACACACACACACACACACACACACACGCACGCACACACACACGAGTGATAGTAATTGACTGGTTAGATAATAAGATAATAAACAGGGAGGGAGATCATGTTGATACTGTGACGTGTCTGGGTTTACCACGAGAGAAGGATGCTAGCAAGCTAATGCTATCTACTGAACTTAAACCGAGGCGCTTGTAAAATAACACGAACATTGTTCTTAGACTCTCTATATATACATACTCATATGGTCTGCAAGTGCTGTGTAGAGAGAAGGAGGGTTCTATCTGTTATCACACAAAGTACAGCACCAGGGGAACCGGTGAGTGCGGTACACACACACAGTGCAGTGTTTTTGAGTTTGAGTCACACATGAACACACTTTCATGTACACACATACACACTAATGTGCACACACAGGCACACACTAGTGCACACAGAGTAAGAGGATGTGATGAAACCCATAATCATCACTGCCTTGGGGAAAAGGTGATAACGTGTCATACATACAGTGTGTCTGGGCATAAAACACTGTTCCTCCATATGAACAACATGTTCATATGGAACTGCAGAGTCAATCTCTCCTCTTTATGTGCCTTCATTGTCACGATCCACACTCCACTCACATCTCCACAAGCATTTCTGTTGTTTTCCCTGCGGCTCCGTGTTTTTCCTTCTTCTCTGCAGGAGGCGTGGTTGACCTACTTCCAGAAGACGCTGGTGATTGAGTCCACCTGCGCGACTCCACCGAGACGCTTGAAACCAAGTCACTTGCAACCTGCTTTGGAGGAAAACATTCAAGGCCACAGACCTCAGGTAAAGTGGTCAAAGTCCAGTGGCAAGAGAGAGGGGGCAACAATTGATGCATACCTGATCAAGAGATCAAGATCCTTGACAGAATCAGAGGAACAGTGGCGAAGAAACTTGAGAAAATGGGCGATCTGATCTACTCCTACAGAGCAGAACGTTTTGGAACAAAAAAGACAGGAAAGAAGCACAGGACACCATCAACCCCTTCCAAATCCAGAAGGCAGCAAGAGCTCCAGTGGCTTGTCAAAGAGAGAAGGGCAAAAGGAAGGAAAAGGGCGAGAACATCATTCTACAAGGATCCCTTCAGATTTGTGAAAGGACTCTTCACAAAGGAGAAGAGTGGGTCACTCCCAAAGAGGGAGTTATGGCGCGTTTCCAAGGGCTCGATTCTCCACGGCACGACGCAACACAGCACGGTTTAGCGAGTGTTTCCACTAGCGTAGTACCTGGAACCAGGTACTATTTTCAGTACCTGCTCTGGCGAGGTTCCAAGTGAGCTGCACAGGTACTATGCGCTGATTGGTCAAAACTTCCGGCCACTGATTGGCCAGAAGAAGAAGAAGTGTTGTCACTGGGTGCGTCATGAGCGTGACATAGGACACAGGATGCAGGAGTCTAATCCACCATTCCATGGACAAACGAGGAGGTCCAGACCTTCTTGTGCTTAGTCAACGACGAGAAAATACAGAACGAGCGCCGATGGTGGAGGATGGTAAGTGTTTTTCAGCATGAGAGCAACAGTAGCTAGTCGGCTACCTTTGTCCGCCCGTCTCCACGATGCAACGTTACTGACTAGCTAGTTAGCAATGTCCGCTAGTGCGTGCTCAGCCTACAACACATTACCTAAACATGTAAAATAACCCAGATTTGCACATGTTACGAATTAGACTTACTACCTTGTAATAACATGTTGTTTTTACGTGTTGCCAGATATAGTGTTGCGCGTGTAATTAAAGCTGATATGTACACTTCCTTTGTTCAAGAATCCCATTCCATATGCAAGGAAGGTTCATCATCCACCAGCAGCGACTCTCCAGCAGAGCCATCAGCGTCTTCCTCGCCAGCAGGACCTCGCTGCTGTCCTGCAAGACCACAACGTTGACGAAATTGAGCAGCAGGAGCTGAACCTGGCACAGCGAGACTGCCACGTCCAGATGCTCATCACCGAGGCCCGTGATGCACGCAAGCAGGAGGCTGCTCTGAGGAGGGAGGAGCTTTTTTTGGGATTTACTGTGTTGCACATTTTGCACTTTGGTTAGCCGTGTTTTTTGTGTGTCAATAAACTACAATGTGACTTATGAGGGGTTAAGAGTTAACAGTTTAACACTAATGTGCATCTGTGGTGTTTTGATAGTTTAGCAATTCCTAGCCTTAAAGTGTGGGTATTTCATAAATGTGTGACTTTTAAACACATTAGTTATCAGACATAATGGTGCTATAGCGGTTACTTGTGGCAGCCTTTACAAATAAAATGTATACAGACATTTCTGCAGAGAGTACAAACTTTTTTGAATGTTCAGTGAAAAACAATGAGGCAATTAACAATTTCACAGCAAGTGACGCATGAGACCCTCGCGCACATCTATGCCCTTTTCCACACCCTGTGCCACTGCCACCACAGGTTCACCCACTGTTCCTGCTGTGTGTGCATCCCAGTCGGTGTCATAATTCATAATTCTCACCATGATTTCACACAGGTTATGCAGAGCACAGCAGCAGAGTCACCACCATGGATTTTACCAGCTGAACATCACAGTCATTCCTTTTCAGGAGGCAACGCAGTTTTTCACTGAGGGAGGGAAGAGCAGTTTGTATCTTACCTTCAGCTGTAGGTGCAGCGCCACTCTGAGCCTCAGCCACAGCATCTGGATCTGCTGACACACCTGGATCAGCTGCACAGAGAGCACAACAGGTGTGTTAGCAACACAAACTACATCACCACCTGCAAATCATTACAAACTAGTAGCACATTTTTCAAATGCTAACGCACAACTGCTTATAGCCTGGCTAATTCCAGACCACAGCTCAAGATCATTTCATTTCATTTTGACATTTTGAATATTTGTCTGGCAAGAGGCATGATCAACAGAACAATGGATCAAAATGCCTCTGTATGCAGTTGGGTAGAACTACAACCAATCGGACCAATGATCTGGATGACATATGCGATGGAATATGCATCAAAAATATGGTTGTTGAAGTCATGTGACCTGCAGAGGATGGAGAGGATGGATGCGTAGCACTTTTGCTCCCTATTCAATCAGAATCAGAATACTTTAATTATCCCGAAGGAAATTGTTTTCGTTACAGTTGCTCCATATCAGACTCAGCAAGTACAGAAAGCGCACACAAGTTAAAAATAGCACACAAGTTAAAAAAAATAAATTAAATTAAATTTAAAAAAGAGCAACAAATGGAGTGCAAGAAATTAAGATTAAAATTAAAGAAAATAGTACAAAGCCTTGTTTAAAACAAGAATGACAAAAATGAATGAGTTATGTGAATGAATGAATAAATGTGATTATACATTGACCGGATACCTCTACAGATGGGAGTTAAAGTCTAGATTAGATAAATCTAATGGCCACAGGCAGGAATTATTTCCTGTGCCGTTCAGTGGTGCATCTTGGTGGAATCAGTCTCTCACTGAACGAGCTCCTGTGACCGGCCAGCACGTCATGGAGTGGATGGAGGTTGTTGTCCAGTATTGTCCTTAACTTGCACAACATTCTCCTCTCTGAGACCTCCATGAGAGAGTCCAACTCCACCCCCACAACGTTGCTGGCTTTGCGGATGAGTGTGTTGAGTCTGTTTGCATCAGCGACCCTCAGCCTGCTGCCCCAGCAAGCAACAGCATAGAGGATCGCACTGGTCAGAACAGACTCATAAAATCCTGAGCATGATCCGACAAATGTTGAATGACTTCAGCCGCCTCAAGAAATAGAGATGTCTTAGGCCCTTCTTGTAGATGGCATGTGTTTATTGTCCAGTCCAGTTTGTTGTCAATGTGGACTCCAAGGTATTTGTAGTCCTTGACCACATCCACATCAAATCCTTGGATGGAAAGAGGGGTCACTGTTGTCTTGGACCTCCTAAAGTCCACAAACAGTTCCTTTGTCTTCGTCACATTAAGCTGCAGATGGTTCAGCATGCACCAGGTGGCGAAGGAGTCCACTGCAGCCCGGTACTCATCACCCGCTCTGATGCATCCAACTAACGCAGAGTCATCAGAGAACTTCTGAAGATGGCAGGTGTCTGTGCGGTAGCAGAAGTCACTAGTGTAAAGGGTGAAGAGGAAGGGGGAGAGGACAGTCCCTTGTGGTGCCCCGGTGTTGCAGACCAACCTGTCAGACACACTGATCCAGGATGAGTCTCTCCAGGGTCTTCATGACATGAGACATCAGTGCCACAGGTCTGTAATCCTGAGAACCACTGGGACATGGCGTCTTTGGTACTGGAACCAGGCACGATGTCTTCCACAGCACTGGGACCCTCTGCAGGCTCAGATTCATTCTGAAGAGGTGATGGACTCCACACAGCTGGGGGGCACAGGCTTTGAGGATGAGGGGGCTCACACCATCCTGCAGACTTGCGTGCGTAGAGTCTCATCAGTTGCCTCTGGACCTGATTGTCAGTGAAGGTGACAGGTGTGGGAGGGGTGTCAGGTCTCACATAGGAGGCAATGTTGGAGAGAGGAGGAGGGCGAGGGAGAGAGAGTGGAGTAGCTGGGGGTTGCAGGCCGACAGGTAAATCTTTTCTTTTTTGTCAAATCTTTTAAAGAACAAATTCAGCTCGTTGGCCCTGTCCTCCCCACCTTCAGCTCCCTTGCTGTTTGATGGCCTGAAACCAGTGATGGTCTTCATACCACTCCAAACCTCTCTCATGTTGTTTTGCTGGAGTTTCCACTCCAGCTTCCTCTTGTAATTGTCCTTTGCCTCTTTGATCTTGACCCTCAGTAGCCCCTGTGTCATTCGCACCTCCTCCCTGTTGTCAGCTCTGAAGGTTCTCTTCTTATCATTGAGGAGTGCCTTTATGTCCTTTGTTACCCACAGCTTGTTATTCGGATAACAATGGACGGTCTGAACTGGAACAATGGAGTCAGTGAAGTAGGTGATATAATCCGTTATGCACTCTGTAAGCTCATTCAAGTCCTCAGCATAGGGCTCACAGAGTACCTGCCAGTCTGTCACCTCAAGAGTTCTCTCCTCTCTGGTGGTACAGGTCAGATACTGGGTGAAAGTTGGGAGTGTGGTGTCCCTGGTGAGGTGGTTAAAGTCACCTGAGATGGCAATTTCCATTTTCCATTTCATTTGAAAAACTGCTTTTTTTTTTAACTTAACCTCTATTTTTGAGCGTGTTGTGACATTTTAACAGCCACCCTGTGGGATAGCGAAGCCAAAAAGTTCCACCAGGCCTCTTCAACCCAACCACAACACGTCCGACGAAGACGAGGGTGAGCAGGGAAACAAGCTAACGGCCATGCTAGAGGTGGCCACGGAAAAACAGCGGGAGATTATAGTGGGGCAGTTCGCAGGGTTAAATGGAACGCTCGACGAAATATAAAAACTGAGATGTCTTGTTGCACTAAGGATGTTGTATGATGTATTGAATGGGCCAGTTAAACATGCGGCTTGCTTAGATTTACTTTGCTGGTCGTAAACTGGCATTTATGTCAATGTATGCACCTAACCAATTTGATCCTATATTTTTCACCACACTACCTGATATTCTGTCTGAGATGCATGATTTTGCTATAATCATGGGTGCAGATATGAATAGTGTTGTAAACTCCGCCTTAGACTGCTCAAGCCCCACTGGACACTTTTCTCACTCTCACTCTCAAAGCTCAGCCTCTCTGTCCAAATTTATCTGACTTAATTGATGTATTTCATGCTTTTAATCCTTCAGTTAAGCAATATAGTTTTGATTCAGATAGACACAAAATCTACTCTCGCATTACTACATCTTAACCACCAGTTCAATCTCCGGGTTAGACATTTTCGGCCCATTTCCAAGCTGCCTTTTCTCTCAAAAATCTTGGAGAATATTACTGATTTTGGTGACTTTATTGCGCTTGTCCTGCTTGACCTTACTGCTGCTTTTGATACAGTGGACCACAACATCTTACTGTTGCGTTTACAGCATCCAGTGGGCATTAGTACTGCACAATAACGGTTCAGGTTATATCTGGCAGAACTATGTGTGTAAGGCTAGGTGTTTCAGAATCCTCATCTACTCCCCTGTCATGGGGGTTCCACAGGGCTCAATTTTAGGGCCCTTGCTTTTTTCAATTTATTTACTTCCCTTGGGTTCCATCCTTAGGAAACATGTGATCTCCTTCCACTATTACACTGATGACAGGCAGATCTATGTACCCCTAAAGCAGAAGGAGGCCTCCTCGCTCAATTCACTTCTTGAGATAAAAGCATGGATGGCCCTGAACTTTTCACATTTTAATGAAAGGAAGACGGAAGTGATCGTGTTTTGAACCAATGGCTCCAGTGAGTCCCTTCCTGTTGACCTATGCCCCTTGACACAGTATGTATAGCAGGGGTCTCAAACTCAATTAGCCTGGGGGCCGCATGAGTTAGAGTCTCGGTGAGGCTGGGCCGCAAGTAATCAAAAAAGAACCCCCCCCCATATTGAAAATTTGAGGTAAAAATGGGGCATTCTGAGGCTTTTTGAAAGACCATTATGGTGACTCATGAAGTAAGGGCAAGTAACTCAAAATGGAAAAAAACTAAATTAATTATTATGCCAATTCTGTAACATTGTTTATTAATCTAATTTTGTTGTTATGGCTGGGACTGTGTGTACTGACATCATTAAAGTCAAGTCATTGCAATTATAGAGTGTGACAGCACTTTGTTTAAAATGTTGTTGTTTTTAACGTGCTTTATAAATAAAGTTGGAAATTAATGCACAATTATACTTCACTGGAACATTGTGAAATATATATATAAAACAATGTGATTAATTAAGAAACATTTAAGAATTGCAAGGTTTGACCAACACTAACTATCTGTTTGTCAACTAGTTTAACATCTCAAAGCCAATTATTCCTAATTGTTGCATGATCATCAGTTGACAGTCGACACAACCTGTGGAGACCTGCTGCTGCTTTGCTGACACTGCAAACCCAGAACTACATTTGCTGGAAATTTGATTCAAGCCTGCAATGACTCAAGCCACACCAGCCAATCAGAAAGCAGGACAGGTTGACAGTGGCTGAACCTGAACAGGAAAACCACACTGACTCATTAGAGAGAAGGAGAAGGAGGAAAAAAAACATGTCAACACAAACAATATGACATAAACTGGCAAAAGTCATATTTTTGTGTTTCCATGTTTAACCACTCTGGCTGTTCTTAATTTGTATATGTAATTGATACTTTGGCTGCTCAAATAGATTGAGCCTGGCTCTCGTGGAAGCTAATCAGGATCAGGCACACAAGAGTAGACACAATTTATGGCTTGGTTATTAGCTCAACATGACTTGGCATTGGCTTGTGTCCCAGTGATACAGAGCATGTGTTAGACAGATGTGGATGCAGTGAGTAAAACCATACAGCATTCCTTTCAGTAGCCGTACTTCCCTCTATAGATTAGAGTTTAATCCAGCCATAAATGTGAGCAAAGTTTCCGTCAGGAGGAGAAGGTGCAGATGCAGATTCTGTGTTCACTCTCACAGCCACTATATATGGATAATAAAGACCATTCTTCTCGACCTCCACGTCTAATCTTCTAAATATCATAGTAGTTTAAATCACAGTCAGGTTGAAGCACAAAACACTAGTGTTTGATCTTTGCCTCTCTCAGGTAACTGCTTCATTCTGGGACACCACGCCAGCTCACGTCAGCTCTGTTACTGCAGACTTCAGCCAAAACATGTACACAAAAAAAATCCAGTATGTACAGTATGTTCTGCACATTCGTGCATTGCTCCTGTTCATCATGAGACAACAGTCTGTATCTGTATTCATCACATCAAGAAGAAAACAGGGAGATATTCAACAAACTATTACTTAACGACCCACATGTTTATACAGTAACACAACTATGATCCTGGTAATGTGTTTACTGAGGTGATAGTTTGACTGTAGCTGGAGTTCATTTGGTTTCATTTCCACACGTGAGTCCTGGAAAAATATATGTACAATATACAGACTATACAGGTATATTGTTTTATACTGTTTTTTAAAGGTTCAGTATGTAAAAATTAGTAGCATCTAATGGAACGAAAATTATATAGGAGTATTATACACTTGTAATTACACTTATAAACACATACTCATACACAGTCTGCTGACACAGCCGTCAGGAGCAACGTGTCTTGCCCATCGGCATGTAGACTAGTAGAGCTGAGAAAGACGACTGTTGTATAATCAATTAATCAGTTAATAATAAATAATAATAATTAATTTCCAATTATTTTGTGTGTTTTATTATTATTATTATTATTATTGTTATTATTATCATCATTATTATTATTATTATTATTATTATTCATAAAAACTAGTTCATATGTTCTGGGAGTTTTGTTCCTTTGCAAGAGTAAACTGAGTGAGTTTTGGTTTATGAACAAAACAAAACATAATTTTAATGTTTTCAGCCCTTTGACACCTAAGCCTCAAAATGTCCGTCTGGACTTTTTTGCTTATTTTAACCATACAAGGGCCAGAAAATGTCCTGTGACTAAGTGCTTTTGGCAATTTGCAAGAATAACTCAATATCTGTCAGATATTTACAATTTACTGATGTTAACTGTTTAAGACCATAACCGTATAATATTTTTTGCTTATTTTAAACCATAAAATGTACTGTGAGTAAGTGATTTTTGCACATTATTTCCAGAATAACTTTCACCTAACAACCCAACAACGCTAACCCTAACCCATAACAATAGTTATTGTCAATTTACTTTATGCTAAAATGGTGTAATAACAATTTAAAATGAAAAAAATATGGCATTGAAATAAATGTATTTAAAAAACCAAAACAAAAAGCTGGGATCAGCTGTTAGCGATCCACTATACACTGTGCTGCTGAAGGAGCGACCCGATGTCCCTCGTGAGCTGAGGAGGAGACAACGGGGGTGTCGCGCTGGAGCGATGGAGCCCCCCCCCCCCAGAAGTTGCTTTGAGTCAACTCTGTGGGAAGAACTCTGTGAGGGACATCGACAGTCTCACACACACAATAAGCACTGTACCCACCAGGACAGTACGAAGTTTCTCTAACAACAAACCTTGGATTAATCCTGACATAAAGGCTCTTCTTAAGGAGAAAAAGAAAGCTTTTAGGTCAGGAAACAAGGAGGAGCTAAAGACTGTACAGTGGGCTAATGACCTAAACTTATTCTTTAATAGGAGGTTTGATCAGCCTCCCACCCCTCCCCTAACCCAGCCAGCCCTGCTGCAACCCCTTTCATCTACACCCTCCCTACTGTTCCCAGCTTACCTCCCTTCATCACACAACCACTGTTTCACTCTGTCCTTCACACCTAAAGCCCAATGTATACTTCTGCGTAAAGTGCGCTACGTAGGTTACAGAGACCCCTCTACGTCACTGGAGAGGCTGTCGTAGTCTCCGACTGCACGAAATATTTTCTAAGTGTCGGTCAATCCGTCAAGGGAGAACGGAGACGACAAGGGCTGCGATTGGTCCTCAGGACAGGCCGAGATAACGCTAGCTCAAGAATATCAAGGCGAAAAAGGCTTCTCCAGGACTCCCTTGAAAAAGAGGTTCTTAATCTCAATGGGACTTTCCTGGTTAAATAAAGGTTAAATAAAAAAATAAAAAAATACAAAAAAGGCTGCAGGTCCTGACAGCATCAACTCCTGGCTCCTCAAATCCTGTGCAGCTCAGCTGTGCGGGATTATGGGGATCATCTTCAACATGAGCCTTAAACTGGACAGAGTACCACAGTTATGAAAGACCTCCTGTGTGGTACTGGTGCCAAAAACATCTCAACAGTCCCACCTGATGGAGATCCTAGAGCGGCTGGTGCTGTCTCATCTTCGCCCTGTGGTAAGACCAGCGATGGACCCGCTGCAATTCGCGTACCAGCGTAGCATCGTGGTGGATGACGCTGTCATCTACCTGCAGGACAGAGCTCTTTCTCACCTGGAGAAGTCTGGGAGCACTGTGGGGATCATGTTTTTTGATTTCTGCAGTACAGAGAAATTGTACAGGACTTTGTGGACTGGTCCCTGTGGAACCGCCTCCAGATCAATGTGGGGAAAACTAAGGAACTGGTGGTGGACTTCCACAGGAGACGACACTCTCCTCCATCAGCCGTGAACATCCAGGAAATGGACATTGAGATGGTAACATCTGACAAATACCTGGATGTTCACATTAATAATAAACTGGACTGGTCTGATCATACTGCTGTTAATGCAATGTGTGCTTGCACAAACTTGCTGTTTTCTATATGCTCGCTGTTAAAGGGTTAAAACACAGATTGATATTATGACCATTTTCTAACATTTTACTGACAGATTCATTGATGGTTTTGCAGCTTGGTTTAAATGCAAAGTTTCCTGATTGTGATAGCTGCAATGTGAGGCCATGTACGGACTCTGCCTCCTTCATTCTGCAGCTAATCCACTTTACAATTCAAAAAAATTTAGGATTTTTCTTAGTTGCTGTGAGCACATTAAAAATCATTCATCATCATTCACTATCGTTATCACGACACAACACTGCTTAAAAAAACTCCAAAACTCAAACAAAAATCACTTCAAATAAAAAAAACATTTTCATTCGAAAACAAAGTGTTCAAATGCAGTTTTTTTGAGTCTCAAATGTGTTTTTTGCATTCAAAAACCTTTATTCTATGATCGAAAAAAAGTTTTTTTTTGATTTAAGTGATTTTTTTAATTGACATTTTTTTGTTGTTGTTTGAAGCAACTTCTTTTTTGATTGCATTATACAGATACAAATGTCCTACCCGTTATATGGCCCAAACACAAAACAACATTACTTCAATTAAAAAAGTTGCTTTTAACAAAAAACAAGAAAACATTTTCAATAAAAGAAAAACAGTGTTCAAATGCGATTTTGTGAGTCTCAAACACTCTTTTCTTTGATTGAAAAGGTTTTTTTTGATTGAAGTGAAGGTTTTTTTGATTGAAAAAAAATATTTTGATTGATTAATAAAGACACAAATCTACCTCCATATAAACCCAACCAACAAATTATATAGTTTTAGTCAGGAGACTAAGAAATACCACGACAACCAGAGTTTCCTATATGTGGTCACAGACTGTAACTCCGACTGATCACATGTATCTACAGCACTGGAAAATAAGTGATTCAAGTGATAGGATGTGTCTTTTCCACGCAGAGCTGAGAGAGTGAGACGGCTGTCTGCTGCATTCCTCCCATCTGCTGCTTCACTATGAAAGAGCCCTTTGAGAGCTGAGAGGCCAAAGCCACAGCTCCATCTACTGGAGTTCTGACTGAGGGCCTTTTGGCCCACCTCACTACTTTCCTTCCCTCTCCTGTTTAAACTGCTTGTTAAATGTGTGTGTGTGTGTGTGTGTGTGTGTGTGTGTGTGCGCGTGTGTGTGTGTGTGCACTGCCTCTCAGTCCTCTATCCTTTGTCTCCATTACTCCCATCCTCCACCCCTCCACATTTCCAACCTCGCCATGACTTTTGGACAGGGGTGGATTTGACAGTTTGCAGACTTGAGTTACACAAACATTTCCTGAAGACAGATACTTTGGAGGCACAAATGATGTTGCTGGTTTAACCCTCAGTGGATGAAGCAGAGAACTACAGAGTGCCAAAAGGGAGGAAAAGATGACTGAAAACATTTTCAAAGAATGCAAGTGGTTAATGGCTTGTTTTAAAGCTGCTGTACGCAGCCATGCTGTTGTTTTCACCATCGGTATAAATGTATGGGTAACATACAGTAGTGTGTGTTATTCATCCACCCTGCTGCATGACTTCCGAATATTTAGCAGTTTATATGGTTCAGTCTCTGTCTCTCTCTGTTAATGATGCTGCACTTCCATCTGCTCAATAAAACTACACAAAGGTTGTCATGTTTTCTTTTAATCAGTCAAACATTTGTTTTAAGAGACTTTAGGAGACTAATTTTGGGTAATCAACATTTTTTTTAAGCCATTCACTTAAGATTTGAATTATAAATATTGTGCAAAACATGAGGATGTAATTCAGTTATCAAACATATATATAGGTTGGTTAACCTTTTTAATGGTATTAGTTGATAAATGAAGTGAGAAATGCAATAATATACAATTTACATTGTGAATTTTGTCGAGCAAGTTGCGTCGGTGTGTCTGTCTGTCTGTGACAGGCATATCTCGCTGACCGTTAGTCAGATTGGCCTAAGACTTTGGATATGGGTTGAGCATGACCCGATGGTGTGCCCGATGGTGGGCATCCTTGATTTTCAAATATTTTGGAGGAAATGTAATTTTCACTGATTTATCACGCTACAACAGGCAGGCAGCGGCTCATCAGCACTGCACTAGTATTTAAAAAGTAATTATCAATCAAACTTTATTTATATAGCACTTATTGTAGCACAAAGTGCTTTATTGGTGTGATAAAAATATTCAAAGCAACTACACAGTATGCCCCACCTGGTGTTTAGTATCAGTATTGATCATTGACATCAAGCCTGTACACAATGTGTGTGAAGCTGCCTCACCCATTTTGAAAATATGAGGTAAAAATGGTGCATTCTGAGGCTTTTTGAAAGACCATTATGGTGACTCATGAAGTAAGGGCAAGTAACTCAAAATGGAGAAAAAAACCCAGAAAAAACTAAATTAATTACTGGGACTGCCTGTACTTAGAAAACTAAAGTCAAGGCATTGCAATTATAGAGGGTGCCCCTCATCTGGTGCGGGCCTTTGTTTTCTCTGCACCACCCATGCTGACTGTGCTCTTCTCCCTCTCCTGCATTGTTTGGAAAATATAGGGCATCTTTCGGGCGTCCTGCCTAAAAGTAGGGCATCTAATATCTTTTCAGTAAAGGACTTCCGCACGCCATGCTGGCTAAAAGCCTGCGCTTGGCTTCTGTCTTCGTCACATTACGGCAGTCCCACAGTCACAGTCTTATCCTAGAACTTTACACTAACGGGCCATTGACTCTGTTGAACACCGCGGTTTTATCCTGGTTGCAGCGAGTGTGGACTGACATCTTCTCCCTGGCACCTGCAGGCGGAGAGACTGCAGCTCTACGGGTGTGGCGGGCCAGCGCAGCCGCTGAGGATGCACGGACGCACGTATAAGAAAAAACAGAATCACAAAGGCTGCTATAGTAACTTGACAACAGCTGAGATTTTGTGATATAGATGCTACAGTCTGCAGCTTTTTTTCTCCCCCTCTTGCGCCGCTCTTCCTTATCTCCACTGCGGGCCGCACTTACATTAAACTTTGATATCAAGTGGGGGGCCACAAAATATCGTTCCGCCCGCGTGTCTGAGACTACTGGCTTTAGTGAAAGGGCTCACATCATCTCCCCAATCAAAATAAGTCAAGTCCTGGTCAACCTCCTTCTTAGGTATCCGATGCGAACCACACTGTGTCCCTCTGTTTCTCTCACCGTGCTGAGCCTCTCAGTTTTCTGCTGTGGGACTTACTCTGTGCCTCCTCTGTTACACTGATAAATGCTGTCTTAGACGGAAACCCCAGCTTTTATTTCAATGGGATCTTTATTTGCAGGGAGAGATGGGATTACCTCCATGTGGAGTCAATGGGAAAAGCACTTTATCTTACACATTGTTGGCAGTATTTATTTCCGCTATATATGTAATTGTTATTTACATATGCATTAAACCTGGTGGTATAAAAGCTTAACTACGTGCCTAAACCACTTTTTCAGGTGTAAATCAGTCTTTATGTGTATCTGGTTAATGATATTTGTTGATTGATGTGCAAACCTTCACAGTTTAGTATAAAGTGAAATTGAAATTATACACGGTGTGATGAAATTCAGTATCTACTGCCCTCTCTCAGGGTCTCTGCAGGTTTCAACAAGTCAAATTTAAGACTTTTTAAGTTTTTTTAAAGACCATAATGAAAACAATTTAAGACCCATTTCCAATCTATACTGGCAAAAAATTACAAAAGAAATGAAGCAGCCACAAATCAATGAACTTCTAATTTGGCTCAGCTCTGGGCTTTCATTAAGTTTTCTCCACTGCTATGCTAAGCTGTAAAACACCACGGCGCGCACACAGCACGCTAGCTAGTGGTGCTCGATAAATTGTCACCGGGCAGCACAGGTGGCCTACTTTAGTTCCGTGTTGTAGTTATGTTATCGCATCCTCAAAAATAGAAACATTTCAAAGCGAGACTGAGGTTTATGCATGGTTTAAATAAAGGCAACGTTAATAGATTTTTAAGACCTTTCAAAATTGTATTTAAGACCTGTTATGAGATTTTAGGAGAATTTAAGACATTTTAAGGCCTTAAATTCAAATTATTGGATTTAAGACTTTTTAAAACCCCGCGGATACCCTCCTCTCTGGTCAAACACCAGCTACTGCATTCAAATTTGACCATTAGTTTTCTTAGTCCACTCTTTGTTCAATGACACGTTTTTATCAGACCGTTGCCCAACTAGCACAAGGTTTTATCAACGCAAGAGTGGTCATTTGAAGCACGATGTGAGCTACCAGACCACGTCCCCATGCACTGCTCCCCACTCCCCTGTCTATCCATCATCGAGTCGTGATCCATAGCAGTGAGCACAGTACATTCAGCCACACAGAGTGAGTCACAGGTCATCAGCAACATCTTGCTGATTCAGTAATATTCATTGGATTTTTGCTGCGGAATTGTGGTTTGAAAGTGACCTGATGAATTATACAGTTGAATGACATTGAATATAAAAGACAAGTGTTGGCTACCTTGAGTAATGACTGTGCTCTGAAAGTAAATCATAGGTCTGTAAGTGTGGGAAGGCTGAAAATAGCAGACTAAACTGACTAACTTAAACCAATTCATTGGGCCCTCTCTTTCCACCCTCCTGTCTATCTAAAACTTCTCAGTGAAAAGAATTCATGTTTATGGTATGAGAGTAAAGGTAAGAAGGTCGCCAAAATAATGAGGAAACTTCTGTTTGCAAGTGGTTCACGGTGGTTCAACAATGCTGAGAACAAAATCTTCAAAATAACTACTTAATGTTTTCATTATTTCCTGAAAATGGTCTGTAGCTGAGTGTGTGGATACACCCTACCTTTCAGCTGGTTCAAACACAAATGGCTAAAATGATCACAAGCATAGTAAGAGGAGGTAAACTATCCTCCCATAATCAAAATGGCAGCCTCATTTTGAAGAAAAGACATTGACACAACACCACAGGCAATGTCCTGTGTGGTGAAGCAAACAGGCAAAGAGAGGCAAATGATGCCAAATCAAACAAAGATAAATGAGAGCGGAAATGATTACTCTCCCAAGCCAGTTAAAGCTCCCATAGACCAGAAGTTCCAATTAACGCTGTCTTTGGTGTGTATCTGCGCCATTACCTTGTTTATGATGTTTCGAAACAAACATTTCAGCCACTGCTGAGAACGCTGGGTTTTAAATTGAAACAATTTCCCCCCCAGGGATATAAAGTATTCTGATTCTGATTCAGATTATTGTATTCTCGGGCTCTGCAAGCTGTCTGAAAAAGCCTGGAATCGTGAGATAAGGATCCCATCTCCTGTCAGTGTCTGACAGTGTCTTCTGACTCTGGGTCCGACTCCGGGTCAAAGGCGTACATAAGGGACTGCGGCGGGGAGTCGTGACAAAGCTATTTTTAAACACTTTTAAAACAATGTTTTGATAATGAGTAGCAGTGCATCCACCGTTCCAGAGGGGGAGCTGTGCTTCTGAGAGTGGGTGTGCTAATTAAGTCACTTCCAGGTATTGGCCAATCACAAGACAGTTGGGAAAGCTCTCGTTGGCTGGCCAATCACAACTCTGGGTGTGAGATTTATGTGTGAAATAGCGCGACTGACGAGAGCTTCAGTGAGGAGAGATTTGGGCTTGTTTGCAGCAACTAGGAGGTTTTTGACCATAAAAACAAGTTAATGTATGTAAGTAGATCTCCATAACTCACATATATGTGCAACAGGACCACTCTAAGTGAGCTTTAAGAGCACTACATTAAGTCTGAAAGTAAGGTGTTGGAATGTGTTATTGGTATTTCAACAAATCATTTCACATGTCCTGTCTACTACACACTTTGTCTCCAAGTGATGGACAAAACAGAAAGTGTCCTGACATTATGACCCTCATAAACACTGCAGGTCAGTACAGCACTAGTTAAAAAAAAACAGAGCAGCAGCACTCACAACAGAAAATAAGTCAAATTTAAAAAAAGAGAAAACATATGTAATGATTTACTTTTGCATGTAACCATCTTTCTAATGCTCTTTTACAATAATATACAACAGTGATATGTTGAAAAAATCACCACAATAAGTTGTGAAATGCCAAGCTGATCAGTATCTGTCAACAAGATGACATCAACATTAGAACCCTACCTTAAATATGATTGCATACTGCCGTCATGTGACCAGAATGTGAGTGCGAGCACGTCTGCCATAGTCTAGTAATTGTGTCAGCTGTGTGGACTTATTTTCAAAATATAGTTGAGATATTTTGATACGTGGTTGCATTAGGTACAGACACAGTGAAGACTGATTGCTCCTAGTGCACTGTTGTCCACATAGAAACTCATGCTGCATTCCTTTTGTTGTCAGAACTTAGAATTGCAGGAATGCCCAGTGACCTCGGATTTCCAACTCAGGAACAACCACACATGCCCCAAGTTCAGGATTCCATGATGGCTGGCTCCGCACCAACACTGCCGTTGTTTACTTGTGTTCACATAGTACTGTTTAATTTTACCTTTACCTAAAGTTCAATCTGGAGACATGAATGAACTTTCACAACATAACATGTAGAGTGTTGTTATTGACTGGTGTTGCCAACAATGGTTACAACGGCTAGATACGTTTGCATTTCCAACTTCTCAACTGGACCAGTGAACCCAGTGGTGACGTCATTCCCAGTTCTGACATCGAGTGTAAATGGAACACAGCATCACTCTCACTGAAAACATGGCTGCCAGGGATTTTAACCACTTAAATGACGACTCACCAAATGATTTAATACCAGATTAAATCCACAATATTTGACATTTCTTCTAATGTTAGTAATTTATGGCAGGCTGTACGATGAGTGCTGCCCTCCACAGTTCAAAGTTTCACACATCATTTGACAGATTTTTCCAACTGGAAAATGTAAAATCAGTGTTTTTACATCCCAGTACAGGAGTTGTTGATCAAATGCTTCCCCAATCAGAAAGTTCAAATTTGAACCACCACGGACAAAGGGAGCAAGTCGGCCCAGCGCAAAACCAGTAAAACATGAAAAAAGTTTTGTTTTTTTTCAAAATGTGGGATTTTCGTTTTTTTCGAAATTGTTCAACTTGAAGTTTGGAAGAAGCCACTACATGCTTCGAATCACAGTATTGTGGGTCTTAAAACCATAAACTTTGTGTTTGAATTAAGGTTGTTTTATCGCTGTGAATCATTCCTAGTTTGGGTGTGGCGATCTCACATTCCAGAGCTTTTGTTGTTTTTTCAGCCAATCAGCTGACGGAGAATACACATGGCTAATTAATATGCATGCATAGAGAGGGAGGGAGGGGAGGGAGAGAGAGAGTGTGTGGAACTTTCCAGCAGTTATTGAGCGTGTGCAGTGTGGAATTAAAGCGTGATTGTCATCAAAGCAGTCATCATCAAAGCTTTGTTTACCAAAGGAAAGCAAGGAGAACCGGACAATGAGTGAACTGTGGCTGAACTTCTGTTAGCATTTTAAGCTAGCGATCTTTATGCAAACGTGTTAGCATGCTTCCTCGTCACAAAAACAACAAACAAATGGATTATTTAAAACAACCAATAATTTATACAGTTCTATGTGCAGGGGCGGACGGTGTATAGGGTCGATTTGGGCGACGCCCTCCCAACTAGCAGGAGAAAGATAATTTTTTTCCTCAGCAATTCCAAGATCCTAGTACTAATATTCCTTTCAGTCGTCTCTGCCAGCAAAGGTAGTTGTTATCAGTGTTCCAGATATATTGTCAGTCATTGTCCAATCAGAATCATCAGATTCAAGTCACATTTTATGGTTCCGCCTCTTCTAGGGCGATTAGACTGATGTGAAGAATCGCCCAAAAATTCTCCCATTGACTCTCATGTTAAAAACATTTTTTTTCGAAAAACATACCCTCCAATGCATTTTAATGAGGATTTATGTGCATGCACTAACGTGCTTACGTCATATGTAAATTGAGCAAAGAGAGGAGGGAATAACTTCTCTTCACTTCATGTCTCTCGATAAGTTCTTAGTCTCTCTGCTAGCAGCGCGCTGAGCGAAGTGAAGCTCACCGTTTTAAAAATACACGGACGATTGTGCTCGTTTAATCGGTCCCAGCACAAACGGATAAGTACACGTAGTTTGACCAGTGCCACGGAGTTCACGCTTTCATACGTGTTAGCTGTTTATGGCTCGTAGCAGCGCACAGCAGTCATTTGAAGCTACGTTCGTTAGCTTGTTTGCTAACATTGTTGATGTTTGTATTGCTCTGCTAAGGGTTTAACTGCAGGTTAAACTTCAGGCAGACAATCGGACTGTTTTGTGTAAAAAAGCATTCTAAGATGCCTTTAGCAACACATGTAAAGATCCAATTCTGCACTTTCCTTTACACTTAATGAATAATTTTACTGCACTATCTTGTCATATGTTTGTTGTATGTATCTGGTAAAAGTTGTGAAAGCTCTTGATCCTTGGTCAGTTAATAAATACTTGACTTAATATGCTGCCCCTGTCTTTATGTGGTTGCTGGACAAATCTTGTGTCCTGTTTAGCTATTTTACATCATACATTAGATTCATGTAAATACTATTTGTTTATCAAGTTGCCATCTAGTGGACACAAGGAGGACTGTTAATTATCTAACAACACAATGATACTGTCTTTCTTTACGCACCTATTGAATGGATCACCGTAATCATTATCTGAAAAAATTGACCCCCCTGAAATTTTCTTCAGGAGCCGCCACTGACTATGTGTATGACTGATTTACTGTGGAACAAATACATGAGTGTGATTTCTAATTTGTGCTTAGGATAGTCAAACACTCCCCTCCACATTCTCCTTATCTTCATATTAAGTTTAGTTTTACATGATTTACTGTATCCACTGTATTTCTGATGAGATATGAAAACACAAAGGGCTTAAAGGTGAAGTAAGTAGTTTATAGTGCCATCTAGAGGAGAGGCTGAAATTTACAACAAATAACTGCTCCTCTGCTCACCCCCTCCCTTCCCTGAGCGCTACGGTATCCTCAGCCGGTCATGTCCTCCTCGTCGTTTTTCTCCGTGTCAGCAGATGAGGTTCGTGAATCGAGGGAGAGGGCGAGCTACCGCGGCCGTAGCAAATGAAGCGGAGAGAGTGGAGGCAGGACTTCCACTACAAGTAAAGCGACGCTTGATTTGTTCTCTCGCGTTTGTCTATACAGGCTCCCATAGAAACATGGCGTCGTGGCAATGCAGTAGCGGCCCGCGATCATGTTATTTTACTAGGGCTGTCAAAAGATTTTTAATCAGATTAATCACAGGGTAGCTGTGGATTAATCACCATTAATTACCATTCGTAAATATGCCAGAAAAATTCTAATTTTATCTTTATATTGTTGTAGGAACGGAGAGATAAATAAAGTATGTGAAAATATAAATGTAAAGAACAAAAAATACTGTAAATAACTTGTAAAAACCTATACAAATTTAGTAAAAAATTAAACATTACATTGTAAAGAACCCACATTATAAGACAATATAAATATAAAGAAAAAATAAAATTACTGTTACTGTTTTTTTTGTTATACATTGCACTGTAAATAACTCACATTATAAACAAAATGTAAAGTATAGAAGTGAAATCGTTTTCTTACTAAACCCACAGCAGGAAATTCCTCATCAGCACCTTTGAAACACTGCTTCTACTAGTTAGCGTTAGCGTCAGCTAGCATTCTGACGCTAATGTTAGCTGCTGTCTGTGTCCCCGTTAGTTAGACAGTGACTGTTTATGTTATGATTATATCATTATCTGCGCCAGCAGCGCCACTTACAACTGTGTGTCTTTCTTTCTTTTTCTTCATCCTCTCTTTTTTCTTCCTCTTCTAACTTCCTGATTGATAACTCCTCTTCATTTTCCTTCAGCTTCCCACAGGTTAACGTGAGGAGATGTGGGGTCCCGTTAGGGGGGTTTCCTTTCCTACTGCGATGTCATTGCAAATAAACCCTTGTTGTTTAAGGGAGACGGGGATGCAGTTGCCCGCCGCTTGCCTGTTCATAAACTGCACGTCTACTCGTAGCGCGATGAAAGTGAGAAAGTTCGTAGTGTTTTGAAACACTACGAAAATGAAACAAAGATTATTATACAGCGACAGGAGCACATAATATGTATACAAAAGTGGATTTTGGGTCATATAAACCCATAAATACTACAGTGTCCCTTTAAAAGGACATCAAACAAATTATCAGAGCACGCAAAATAAAGCATGCTATCAGTCAAACCCTAAAAACAAGAGGACCATACAGTGTTTCAGTTACTACAAAAAACACCCTAGCATTCTAGACTCTCAGGACCTTCAAAGTTTTCTGTATGTTTTCTGTTACATGGTGATGTCAAAGTATAACTGACTGAGATGACAATCTGTGAAATGTAAAAGTTCACCCAGTCTACGGGGGGAAATGTGCTTTTCCTTCAGTTACACTATGCCTGTAGCACCAGGAACCATGCAGAAGTGATGGTACTGAATCTCCTCTCAAACATAACACTTCAGTCCAGATGTCACTACTTTTGTCACAAAGACTCCATCATCACTCTTCTGCACACAAAAAGAACGTAAAACAAGTGAACAAGCTTTCTGACATAATGACTGAATCGTGGCACACTCTCAGTTGTCAGATGGTATCACTTGCCATGGAATTTCCCCTCCAGCGGCTCTGATACTATCTTCCTGCACTGCAATCATCCATCACCAGGCAGCTCACACTGGGGTAACTCCATCCCCATGACTGAGTTAAAACAACAATAGCCATCTCATAAAAACAAAACAGGGACCTCCGTTCAAATATTTGAAGTGCTTAAAGACGAGACAATAAATGAGCCAGGGGAAGGTTGTAGTGATGGGGGACGGGCTGCTGTCATTTGCATTTTACTGGCTTTCTGATAAGATACGAAGCTGCATACCAAGCTGAGTCTGTGGAGATCAGCCAGTTAAACAAAGCTTTTGAATACATGTAACACAAAGTCAACTGTTTATCTTTCACCAAACCAGCTCTTAGTCATTCTTTCCTTCACTTAAACAGACTGAGAGACGAGCAAAGGAGCAGAGCTGAGGAGAGAGTGTCACACAGGAAAGTATTACGCTAGTGTATTTCTGTTTCATTCTCCTCAAAACTCTTCCTCTTTGGTCTTTGTGCCTTTGAACTATGATTAACGGGCATCTGCAGGGGGAGGAGGGACAAGCTGTTCATTTGACAAGCCTGCTCTTAACATATTTTCAGAGCGATGGCAGACAGTAAAGGCCAACCAGTGCTTACTGAGAGCGTTCACACACAATTCCACACACAATTTTAGCAGATGAATCACAGATGAATATAAAGTTCTTGTCACATTCAGGCTTTTTTTATTCTGTTGGTGTTCATTTTCTGATTTTCACAGTATTAGTATCTAATGCAGCCTAAACAGAGCATGTATGTTTGCTTTACTATTAATGATGCTCAAGATCCTTGATCCTTTCTCCCACAGTCCAAAAACATGCAATATTGGGGATTAGGTAAATTGGAGACTCTAAATTGACTTTAGGTGTGAGAGTGAGTGGTTGTTTGCCTATGTATGTGGCCCTGCAATGGACTGGCCCTCTGTCCAGGGTGTGACCCTGCCTATCGCCCTATGTCACAGATAGAGAAATCTCTGCAGCGGCTCTGGCCAGCGATCTCCCTCGGGATGCGTCAAGAGTGAGTCATAGACAGATGTAACGGAGGGAATCCGTTTATTTTTCAAAATAAACATTGTTCAGACCCCGATAATAAATGAAACAGAAATAATGTAAGTTATTTATTCTTTCTGTATGGCCCAGTCCGCGGCCCGGTGGTTGGGGACTGCCGTTCTACATAATAATATACAACCTTTTACCATTCATGTTTTTTTACTATTATTGCAAACTGTTCTGTTTTGATCTCAATTTTTTTTTTGATTGCCATTTATTCGTTTTTGCTCTCAACTCTCTTTTTTGGTTTCAAATCTATTCTATCTGATTGAATAATAAAGGAACAAAATTCTCTCCATACCGCACATGACTAATGATAAGAGTAATAAGAAATAATGTTTGTGCGTGTTGGTGCTTGGGCAATATATGAATATCTTCAAAAGAAAAGCAATTCAAAACAGTCCTACCATATTTTCACTAAGCATAGGCTATTTGACTATGTGAAAATATCAAATTCAACCCAGTTCAAAAAACTTGAGGTGTCCCCTTCAAAGTTTCTTTCATCCTGCAGTCAAAGTGTAAAGTCCATAATAGTTGCTTAAATCAATAACAGAGCCATTCCATGTGCTGTGTCCTTGTGAGGAGATATTCGGGAGCCTTAGTTTCACCAGACTCCAGTGGGCTGGATAATAAAATAATAGAATAAATGATAACAGTCCACAGCTGCATTCCAGTGAACAGACTGGTGCTTTCATGGTCTCTCAGCTATAATGTTTTTATGACTTCATTGTGAAGTGACCTCCAGTGTGTGTGTGTGTGTGACAAAGTCATGTCATGTGGAGTCAGGGTGGAAAAACACTGAGCTTGTGGAAACTGACTGACGGACAGTCGTCTTTCATAAGCACAAAGGGATAGTTCAGGTTTTTGATAATGTGCAAGAGTGAAATACAACAGTGACTTCGCCACGCATGGCACCAGCACACTGCTGTCACCAGGAACCTGTGTGAGACAAAGACACTCACTCACACTGAAAAAACATGGCTGTCGGTAGGGACACAATAAAAATCTGATTGTAGTCATTTTACAGAAGTCTTGCCCGATAAAATGATCTGTAAGACAGCTTTTTCTGGCAAGACACACACCTTTTTAAACCACTCACTCACCCACTTCTAAGTCCATGTACATGACTGAAATTGCACTAAATTAATTTAATCAAAGTCAGACACACACAGATGATATGATTAGGTGTAGCATGTATACATTGGTCTGGGTGCTGTGTGCATGCGCCACAGTTCCCACCCAAGGCTAATGCCTGGAAATAATAGAAGACGACAGGACTTATCTTATCTTCCACACCCGGGTGAAGGCTGAACTATTTTTTTCTCTGTAAGACATACATTGTAAAGATATATGAATTGTTGACCTGACAACATAATTTTGATTTGGTGCTGAATTATTTATGATCCAAGAGAAGCAGTGCAGAAAAGAACGTGTTTGGAAGTGACTCTGCTTCTATTAACTGAGTTAATGAGGAGTGTGTGAGGGATCCAGAATCAAATATACATAAATGCAACAAACACCCCTCACACAGACACAGTTACACAGGTAGAGAGGTATTCACCATAAAACATGAGCACACATCCTGGGACACTTTAACAGGATAATTATGAACAGACCCAACAGCAACTGTGGCTCCAAACATCTTCTCATCTAAACAGATGATCAAGCCCATGCTGGAATTCAGCGAGATTAAAAACATCCACAGCAACTTCTTCTTCTGGGAAACACAAAGATAAAAGACACTTTTCTCCAGCAAAAGGATCTTAGTGAGTTCATGTTGTGACAAAGTATCTTAAATCCACAAAGTGAGACGAAAAAGGCCTGCAGAGTGCCTCAGCTGACCTTTAACCTGCAAGAGTCTGGAATTGGTGGGTCTCGTTCTCACTCGCAGACTATACAATTTATCTAATGTAGTTCAAAAGGTGATCAGACTGACTTCCTGACAAACAACTAATACAACCTCCCAACATGAAGATAGCTAGTAGGACTGTCAAAGAATATTCTATATTCGAATAAATATTGGAATAGGTTTTAAAAACAGATATTCGGAGGTGAAAATTAATATTCGAATGCGGAAAAACACATCAGCGCAGCCACGGTGCCGATGTCTGCTTTGCGAGTGCACTCACTGCAGGTAAACGTTTCATTGTTTATATATTTGTTTCGATCACTGAATGAAGCCTGTCACATTTGGGACAAGAGTCGGGACCTTACATTGTTTGCACAAAACTCTTGATCAGCACTCAGCATTTGTTTGTTGTTCATTTAAACCTGTGTATGCAGAGAGCGCGGACAGGCGAGAGAGAGTGCAAGTGAGTGAGGTCTGCGCTCTTGGTCATTAGTTAATTTACTTATTCTTTCTGAGACTTCTTTTTATGCTTATCCTCTTCTTCCTCTCTCTTCTGTCTTTTCTGGCTTCCTGATGCATAATTCCGCTTCATGATGACTGCCGAGTCTTTCTATTTTGCCGGCAGCAGAGATCTCGAACCTGGCTGGCTGCTGTCAGCGACTACTGAGAGGGGCCCCCTGAGGGGGATCCCGATAACAGCGTCATTGCACTTTACTGCATTTACTATCAAAGGGGTGGTCAAACAGTTCGTTGTTGCATTTTATTCATAACCAGTCATTGTCTTGGGGCCCCAGGCCAGCTCGGGGCCCCAAGCAATTGCTTGGTTTGCCGGCCTTCTCGCGACGGGCCTGCTAATTGAGGTCCCACATGTTCTATAAATTCACTACAACTCAAACTTCTTTACTCAGAAGTTACAAAAAAACAACAATACTTTGAGTCTTCTAACAACAAGGAGTTAGACTTGGTGCTCTGCGAATGCACCAAAACAGTGGTGAACTTAACCATTTGGGGGCTACAGGCGAACAGTCATTTGGGGGTCAACTGGTCTAATGTACCTTATATCGCAGAATGAGATACTCCATACACGGGATGAGAATAGTATAATATATAACACAGAGCAGAAAGTACCATAGACACAAATTTGATCATATTTACCATTTACCAATTTTACCATAGACACTCATTTCATTTTATATACCTCACTTCAACCCCTCTTTCAAACTCAGAAATAACTGAACCATTTTAGATAGCTTTGAACTATGAAGTTAAAAAAATAAATGAAAAAAGCTATATCATTTGTCGAAATAAAACTGGACTTGGACCTGCTAACATCAAGATGTCTGATCTAGGCACACATCATTGGCAGGGCTCAATCTGAGGGGAGGGATAAACGATTGTCTTTCAAATTCCCTCTGCAGGCAATAGGATAGAGCTACAACCAATCAGAGCAACGAAGAAGGTGACGTTGTCAGAGCAACAGCAAAGAGTCCACCTGCAAGTGTTCCACATATGGTGTGTTGTGGAAAAGTTTGATGGAGAGATTCCTGTAGGCCACCAAATGTTATGGTAATGGAGCAACTGTTTATGTGCAAAGAATATGAGAGTTGTGGGCGTGCTTGTACATTCAGCAAGCATTTTCGAAATATATTGTAATAAATAATAATCTAATATTGATATTGACGCTGGGATTCCAATTACTGTACTGTTGCATGTTCAACTGGATCTAACAATGTTCTGCATTTCTGCAGAAGAAGTTCATTTTTGAAGTTAATGGATGGTAGAAAGACGCAGAATGGTGCTTGGCATGCTGATAACTTGCTGTAAGAGTTGTTTTGGTACGTAGGTATATAGCCAGACCCTTCCATAAATCCATTCCTAGCTATAAGCTCAACTTCACCATTTTACTGGACTTCTGTTTACCTGAATGGTTTTGTGCATAATTGACGTTGTTGAATCACATTT
This sequence comes from Microchirus variegatus, assembly GCF_963457635.1. NCBI lineage: Eukaryota > Metazoa > Chordata > Actinopteri > Pleuronectiformes > Soleidae > Microchirus > Microchirus variegatus. The sequence continues at coordinate 18,478,784 of NC_139817.1, read as the reverse complement.
CTGACGTCTTCGATTCAGAGTTTCATTTTTGTCTTTGTTGGTGTCTACAGCAGAACTGAGTTCATTGGACAAACAATGGGGACCAACACATAGAACAACATGGTCCATAAACATTTCCTCATACTGTGCATTCGAGTTTGATTTGTGCCGTGTCATGATGCAAAATGATGATGATGATGTCCTCAATATCAACATGTAAACATATACCATTAGAGGAACAGTGAGTTCTATAACACAACTGTGTTTCTCCTCCAAACACTTGAAGGTCTCTTCCCTCCTCCTCTGTTTCTGTTTACCAGCTCCAGTAATTGGCAGCATATGTTGACACTACGCTTCTATGGTTTCTGTTCAAATTGAAATCAACACAAGTCTATGTATGGATTTAATGCATGCCGAGGCAAAAATAAGTATTGGGGCTAATGCAGTTAAATGAAAACCTAACTGTACGATTACCTAAGAAGACATCTGAACAAAAGCCAGAGTCCATCGTGCTGCCGACAAGTCACTCCACTGTGAGCCCTGTCCATGGGAATGTCTTCATGGCTCTAATCAGTCCCAGATCCACAAATATAATTAGTACCAGACGTGAGACATACCAGCATGCAGCACTTTGCCTCCTCGCTAGTGCTGTAGTGCTCAAAACCAGAGAGTACATTTAGGAGTATCATTTTTGGGGAGTACTCATGACTTTACTCAAGTACATTTGAGAGGCAAATATTGTACTCTTTACTCTTTACTACATTTCCATCCATAACCGTGAGTACCCGTTACTTCTTTAAAAAAAGAAACAACTCCATGGTCAGATTTAGTTGAGACCCAAAACCATGGACGAAACAATGGATGAAGACGCAGCAGGTCCATCCCGGGAATGTGCCAACCCGTGGCCCCACCTCGCCAGACTATTTAAATTTTCTGAACAAGTTAATGATAGTGTTTGCTTCAAGTGTTTGCTGTGTTTACCAAAACAAAACGTCATCACTGCCTACAAAAAAAAATAATAATTTCCAACTTGCAGAAGCATGGTAAATGTAAGCACTGTGGCAGTAGTAATATTTAGAAAATGTACTCTTGTACACTTGATACTCAAGTACATTTAAAAACAAGTACTTCAGCACTTTTACTTAAGTAGACATCTGACTTTAGTACTTTTACTTGTACTTAAGTAAAGTCTAGCAAGGGGTATCTGTACTTTTACAGTAGTAATGAAGCTGTGTACTCTATCCACCTCCGATCAAATCCAAGACTGGTCCTCTTTCTGAAGGTATCAATATTTGTCAAACCAGGATAGTTCTACTCCATAAAGTGAAAAAAAAGGATTATATACTTTATAGAATACAATGATCCTTCCATGTTTGGCCTATTGTGAAATTTGGGGAATTTCATATATATATGGGCGGTTAAGTGTCTTGCTCAAGGACATGTATATACGGTGGTCTTCCACAACATGGTCCCGGCGACCTTGACCCAATTATTTTGTTTTTCCTTTAGTGATACTATCTGATACCTTTTTAGTACCTGCTCTGGCGAGGTTCCCAGTGAGCTGAGCCAAGACTATGCATGACAGTGTCGTCACAGGAAGAGGCATAAGCATGACGTCAGACACAAGAATCAAACCGAAAAATATATCAATAGATAAGTTAAAATGATGAAAGCTTGCGTTAAATTAATCTCCAACATTTAGCAAGGAAATGTCAACAAATGTCAACAATCTTAATATTTAACAGAGGACTTTAACATTAACATGAATCTAATGTATGATGTAAAATAGCTAAACAGGACACAGGATGTGTCCAGCAACCACATAAAGACAGGGGCAGCATATTAAGTCAAGTATTTATTAACTGACCAAGGATCAAGAGCTTTCACAACTTTTACCAGATACATACAACAAACATATGACAAGATAGTGCAGTCAAATGATTCATTAAGTGTAAAGGATAGTGTAGAATTGGATCTTTAGATGAGTTGCTAAATGCATCTTAGAATAATACTCTCTTACACAAAACAGTTTATTTTGTCTGATTTGTGTGAGGAGCGATACAACCATCAACAATGTTACCCTGGATTTCCGCCGAGCGCGTTACAGCAGCAAAATGTCAGCGGCGCGACCGCCGTTGCTGATCACTTCCATTCTAATCAATGTGAGCATTTCCACCGGACGCGCTGCGGCACATCTCAGCAGCGTCCCAGAAGTGGCTCGCCGCACCGCAGCGCTATCTATAGGTAGCAATTCTATTTTTGCCGTTGCCATTGCTGAGTCACGCCAAGCTCAACAGAGCAGATCGCACCAGACAGCAAGTCTGACACTGAATCAAAGTAAAACACTTCCGTCCCCCTTTCAAAATAAAACACAATACACAGGTCATATAGCCTATCACAACTTCACATTAATATTACGTTGTGACCGGTGCTACCAGGGCAACGGTCAATTGATCAGAGCGTCTCGGAGAGTCATAATGTGTGCGACGAGAGACTGATTGTTGAAGTGGAGAAACATAAAATAATTAATGATACCAGATCAACAGTTCTTCCACGTCGGAGAATGAAAGAGTCTCCCTTTATACACGCAGTCCATCGCGGGATCTCGCATTAGGATTATTGCATGATTTTCTGTGAATACCACTGGCTCCCAAGGCACCCTAGGGACGAGTCCCAAAATCCTCATTGAAAATGCATTGGAGAGCAATTTTCAGGAAAAAAAAGTTTTAATGTTAAGCCCAATTTATACTCCTGCGTAAAGTGCTCTGCGTAGCTACGCAGAGTCCTCTGCGTCGACGCAGAACCTGTCGAAGAGCCTCTGCGTCGTCTCCGGGTGCACGGAATATTTTTTAAGTGTCCGTCACTCCGTCAAGGGACTACGGAGACGGCAAGAGCTGCGATTGGTCCTCAGGACAGGCCGAGCTAAGCTGCTCTGTGCCGGCTCTCAGTGCGCTCCGGGCGTCCTGACAGAGGCGGAGCTGATCCCCGCCGATAACGCCGCTGCCGAACTATAAATACGTCATATCTATACACACACAGCACATGTTTAGACTCTAAATGGCCATTTTCTCGCCTCAAATTATCTTAAAACTGCGTTCCGTGACACAGAAAAGTGAGAAACGGCCACTTTTTCAACAACAACAGGCTTTCTCTCTCTTTCTTTCTCGGACGCCATTGCTCACTGTAGCCAGAAGCACAACAACCTTGCGCAGCGACCCCTACTGATCGGGCGGGAAATTGCAGCGAGTGTCCGTCACCACGACGCAGAAGTATAAATGCTCGAGGCGTCTCCGTGGTGACGCAGACGGATAACGCATACGCAGTCGGAGAAGTATAATGTGGCCTTTAGAGTCAATGGGAGAATATTGGGCGGTTGAAAGGAATATTAGTAATATCAAAGATCTTTGTAATTGGTTAGGGGAAAAATTTTTCTTTCTCCTCCTAGTTGGTAGTGAGTCGCACAAAACCGCCCCTATACACCTTCCGCCCATGATCACAACCCCGGCAGCTGTATTTCAGTTTGATTGTGTCAGACAGAGTGTGCTCTGGTCATTGAGGAAGTACTGAAAGATTCTGTGAATAAATCTTCCGAATTATCAGATTCTTATGATTCAGTTACACTGAAAATAACTGCTTTACAAGTCGGTAGTCACTAGTTTGTGTGTGTCACATGTAAAACAACCTCACAGCAGTTCCACGCCCGCCCATGTTGAAGAGGTACAATAGAAGTAGTAGTCGTGCCACGCCATGCCGTGCTGAGGTGAGGCGAGGCGTGCCGGTACTGTGTAGTGGAAAAGTGCCTTACGCGTTGAGGAGTATCATGGTTTATTGTCTATATTCGGCTAGACATTGTTAGCCACTGGGCAGTGGAAAAGCGTCAATACTAGTTTAAAAGCTTCTCCTGTCGAGTCCGTCTTTGTATCAATCTCCTTCCCTCTCTCACATTGTCATCACCCACTATGCATGTAAATGCAGGTATGAACACAGCCTGAGTCTTTATGTTGTGGTGCAGTTGTGCATATAAATACAATGGTGCCCTGCAGCCTTCCTCAGTCTCTTTCACACTCCTTTGAGTGCTTGTCACCAGCCAGTAATTTGCTGCAACCTAGAACAAAGCCAGCACTGTTGAAAGCAAGATGACCAGGCACTAGTACTGATGGAAGAAGGTATGCAGTGGAAGGTTGTAATGAGGCAGCTGAGAGTAATATTAAATCTATCCCAGGTAAAATGTGGGACTAATAAAATGACAATCCTAAATGCCTCTGTTGAGAGTGAGGGCCAGAACATGTGATACACTGTATTATACGCTCCTGAGCAGTAGCGGCTCCTGAAGAAAATTTCAGGGGGGGGCAATTTTTTCTGACAATGATTAAGGTGACCCATTCAATAGGTGCATAAAGAAAGACAGTATCATTGTGTTGTTGATTAACAGTCCCCCTTGTGTCCACTAGATGGCGACTTGATAAACAAACAGTATTTACATGAATCTAATGTATGATGTAAAATAGCTAAATAGGACACAAGATGTGTCCAGCAACCACATCAAGACAGGGGCAGCATATTAAGTCAAGTATTTATTAACTGACCAAGGATCAAGAGCTTTCACAACTTTTACCAGGTACATACAACAAACATATGTCTCCGTGGTGAAACATTTAAACCATAAAGGTTTTAGATTTGAAACTCTCTTCTGGACGTGACTTAACTGGAAAACAGTTTATATATATACAGTTTATCATATCACATCAAGTCTAAAGTGACAGGTTTCAAACAGCAATACTGTGCATTATGTAGTGAGTCACATGACACTGAAGCAAAGACAAAGATTCAGGACCACCCCTCTGATAAAACATGATTGTACACTCTTAGAAAAAAAACTATTTTAAAAGTGCTAAGTAGAACCATATAAGGTTGTCTTTTGGCTCCAGTTAGAACCTTTTTATAAAGGTTCCACCTGGAACCCTTTTAAAACCATTTATTCAGGAAAGGGTTTTTAAAGGGTTCTCTGGATCAAAGTGGTTCTTACTGGAACCATTAGTGTTACCAAGAACCCTTGAAAACCCCTTTCCAGCTAGAACCTCAGCCCTTGTGGAAGTAAGTGTGGGTATAAAATGACACAAAAATCAGCAGTGGACCTACAGACATGAAAATGAAATGAAACCTGGTTTTCACGGATCTTTCACTTGTTGTATGTTTTTGAAAGTACATCTTTCCAAAATTTGTGGGAAAACCTGTGGCCCTGAACACATCCCCCACTTTTCCAGTAAGTGCAGATGAATGAACCCCTGGCTCTGACCTCTGGCTAACGCTGCAGGCTTTTCCAGTGCTGAAACACTTTGCTTCACTTCACAGCGTGACCGGAGTACGAGGGGGCAAGTCAGGGTGCAACAGAGCAGATGGTGGTGAGGAAAGTAAAGCTTTGGGGAAAATGTCATACTGTGTACAACCTGCAACACTTCATTATCTCTCGTTGTGTTTGTCAGGGACGAAAGTGTGACTGACTGTGACCAAGAAATGGCCCTGGTATTTTTGACCATAGAGGCCCAAAATGATTATTCATAAGATTTGCGGAGGCACATGACATACCAGAGGATATATGCACACATTGTGTTGTTTCAAAAATTTAAATGAAGCGCAGTAACCTACATGGAGTCGAGAGTAGAGAGTAACCATGTTTAAAAATGACTTTTTACTCTTTATTCTTTGTCATTGTGTGTTGTATGTTTTGGGTAACATCTACTGCACGTCTGTCCGTCCAGGGAGTGGATCCCTCACCTGTGGTTCTCCCTAAGGTTTCTACCCATTTTTCCTGTTATAAGGGTTTTTTCCCTGGTAGTTTTTCCTTAAGGCCACATTATACTTCTCCGACTGCGTATGCGTTATCCGTCTGCGTCACCACGGAGACGCCTCGAGCATTTATACTTCTGCGTCGTGGTGACGGACACTCGCTGCAATTTCCCGCCCGATCAGTAGAGGTCTCTGCACAAGGTTGTTGTGCTTCTGGCTACAGTGAGCAATGGTGTCCGAGAAAGAAAGAGAGAGAAAGACTGTTGTTGTTGAAACAGTAGCCGTTTCTCACTTTTCTGTGTGACGGAACGCAGTTTTAAGATAATTTGAGGCGAGAAATTGGCCATTTAGAGTCTAAACATGTGCTGTGTGTGTTAAGATATGACGTATTTATAGTTCGGCAGCGGCGTTATCGGCGGGGATCAGCTCCGCCTCTGTCAGGACGCCCGGAGCGCACTGAGAGCCGGCACAGAGCAGCTTAGCTCGGCCTGTCCTGAGGACCAATCGCAGCTCTTGCCGTCTCCGTAGTCCCTTGACGGAGTGACGGACACTTAAAAAATATTCCGTGCACCCGGAGACGACGCAGAGGCTCTTCGACAGGTTCTGCGTCGACGCAGAGGACTCTGCGTAGCTACGCAGAGCACTTTACGCAGGAGTATAAATTGGGCTTTACCCTGGTCGAAGGTCTAAGGACAGAGGATGTTACCAACCCTGTGAAGTACTGTGAGACAAACTATGTTTGATGTTTCTATGATTTGATACACTCTTTCTCTACTGACTCACTATTCTTTCGTAAATGTTGTTAAAATATAGTTAAAATATAAAATATAGATCAGTGTTCAACAAACCTAAACATCATGACGTTCTCAAATGTCTTTTCAGTTTTAATGATTTATTTTTGGCAAATGGAAACCAGTAAATATTCACATTTTAGAAGCTGAAAAATCACAAAGCTTGTATTAATTGTTAAAAAAAATCTAAATCCGATTCATTGATTATTAAAACAGTTGATGATTTGTTTGGTCATTGAATAATTGTTGCAGCCCTACTGGTTACCTACCAATGATGAATCCTCCATTTTGACAAAGCAATGTTTCATTAATATTACATGATAATAATAACTGTAAGCTATAACCCCTGCAAACTATAACTTTATAGCAAAATAACACTGTAAGTTAGACACCAAGTCTGCTCTTAGCATTATTTGAAAACAGAGCTAGAAGCCCATTAGAGAGCTTTCATTGGACTAGCCCAATGCCCTTTAATGAAATCAACCAATGGGTTTGTGTGACTCTGCCTCCGTAGTGGCTGCTGTATCGCTCTATAAGCTAGTGTGTATTGAATCAGTTTGTCCTTGACGTTCTGTATGTTTCGTATCTGCTGTACATGTTAATCGTGATAACAATTAGATGGAGCACAGCTCTTGTGGTTGTAATGTTGTAAGAAAGACACCACCGCCATATGATTTCCAGCAACAATACAGCAGTTTATACGTCGTCTCCTTCTACTTCAGGGTCAAAGACCTGGGAGGACATTTTGGTGCATGAGCAGAACGCCAAGACCCACTCCAGTCTGACTAAGCATATACATGCTGGAGTAATCAGACTATGAATGGCGTTATCCAGCTGTTAGTCCGACTAAGACTACTTTACGACTTGTCTTAGTCGGCTTAAAATCTGACGTTGAACATGAATGTAAACAGTAAACATAGTGACTCAGGAAATATGTAACAAATAAACTGGTTACTGGTGAAGGAAGCAACGACTTTCATTAAAGGGACAGCGCTGAAAACACTGTAGGCCCGACACGACACGTGATTGGTCTGTATGTGTATCATGCTTTTTCGCCTTGATTCAAATCTGCTTTACACTATGGTTTTGCCATTTTGTCATCCATTCACTCACATACAGCGCATCTACTGTATGTGCAGTGCACTTTCTATCAAAACCTTTTTTAAACCCATTCACACGCCACCAACACAGCCATCAGGAGCAACATGGAGAGAAAGTGTTTTGCCTAGAGTAGAATAGTGGAGTAGGGAATGAAACTCTTCACCTACTAACTCTACTACTGAGCCACTGTACACATTCATAATCATAAAGGTTAGGTAAACTGTGCAGGTGTTGGTGGCATAATATCCATGTTCTGACAAAGCAGTCAAGATAGGAGATGTAACAAGAGGATTATGAATGTGGATGATATGGCATTAGATACTGTAGTTCCTTCATATTAGGAAAACATGCATTCATAGTGTTTAGAGCGCAATATGACTTGAAATAATAAAACAAAAAAACAAACATAAGTATAATGTATTTCAGTCCATTATATCCATTCTAATATGGTTTTACTTAAAATATATTCTGTTAGTCTAAACCAGGGGTTCTCAAAGTTTTGATACCTGAGGGCCAATTTAGGAACTCAACATTGGACTGAGGGCCGCCAAAGGAAAAAAAACAGAAAGAAATCCCATTTGTAATAATTTGAATGACCAGATTTCAGTTCTACAGTTTAGCGTTAATTAATTTAAGCATTAATTGTTCTTACCTTCTAATTACAGGTAACACATTTCTGTTACCATATATTCACTAGCTACCTACTTATTACCAGCTTATAACCCAATAATACACTAAAATTCACCATATAGAAACCAGGTAAATACCCAGTATTTTTGTTTACACGTATTGGTCTGTATCCAGTAATGTCCAATAAACATTTAACAAGCTTAGTCGCTCCTGGATTAAAACTATCAGCTGTAATTCATTGCAGGCCGCCAGAAATGTTTCTGCGGGCCGCCATTGGCCCCCGGGCCGCACTTTGAGAACCAATGGTCTAAACAAAAACATAACTTTCTACCTGGATTATTGACATTCATTTAAAAAAAAAAAACATTAAAATTAAATACATTAAACCCAACAGCAATATCTCTTAGTGTAAATTAATTCTCACTTCTCTGCCCTCTGCACATTATGTCTGTTGATTGTTATCAAATGATGTTTAAGATTTAAACTGAAACATCATATTCTCCATCATCACCTGAAAGCTCAACATGAGCCCAAACCAAAGCAGTGAGTACAGTGGATGAAAGCAGTAAGTGGTTGTGTTTCTAAATGACTCTGGCTGACATGGGCTTTATAAACATTAAACTTCTGGCCAAAACCACATGTAGTTCATTCTGAGATCGCAGCAATTAGACAGAGTTCAGACCAATGTAGCCTTGCAGTCAATTAAAGGTGCCAGCCAGTCATCAGCACAGCAGAAGCCTCCAGCATAACTAAACAACACTGTTGAACCACAATGTGACATCATCATCCTCCAGCTGAACACTACACTGACTGTAGTGTTTATGGCTGACATGACAGGCGACACTTGAAGGTATTTGAACACTTGAACAAGGTACTTGTTCAAATGTGGAGGACACACACAGATGGGTTTCAGGGGACAAGCTGCAATTCCACCAAGCTGTACAACGCCATTCCCTTTGAAATGTTAAAGCCTGATCTGTGTAGTCCAGTAAAGTTTAGCTACACCAGCTAAATAAATAATATGGCATCACATCAACATCAACAATAACAATAAATGCAACAAAAAAGAAGAATGTGACACAGTTTACATTCTGCACACTGACATTAGTCATAAAGTCAAAGTGTCAAAGTAAACACAGTATTCTCTTCAGTAAGTCTACATACATGTCCAGCTCCACTGTGACCACTGTGTTTCGGACCATAACAGGAGGCCAAAACAGGATGGCACAGATTTGTGATTTTGGTAACCACAACTTTTTATAATTCAAACACAAATAAATGTGTGACACATTGCTTGGTGGAAACAGGTTAATTGGTGGCACTTCCTCAGTTAGAACAGTAAAGAAACATAAACATATTAGATCAGTTCATCAGCATTATCAGATTCCCAAAGGTGCGCAGTGATGGCAAATCAGCAGAATACATTTGACATTTAACTAGGTTGTTTACGGCAACCATCATGGGAGATAAGTGTGGACTCATCCTGAGAAAACAAAATGACTTGAAGGTTATTAAATGTAAAAGTAGTTGTGGGTAAACTGGGTAACACCAAGTACACAAAATGCTTTAATTAATCTTTCTGGATATCACCACTCTTATTACTAATGCACAATGTTATCCTTCCATGTCTAAAAGAGATGCACAATAAAAAACTTGTGTGTCTAAATGCACCAACAGTTGGTTTGTATTGGAGTCAATGGAGAGCTGGTGTGTCTGTCAGACACTGGTACCTTATGTGCCTGTAAGGCGACGCAGAGGGACGTGACAGAGTGTCAGTATATGACGTTCTTGGGATGAAAATGGGCTGAGAGACCTGCTGTGTCCTTGGTGCAGCCTCTTAGATATAATCTGAAGCTATTATGCTGCGTTCCATTTACAACTAAAACAAAGTGGGCTGCGTTCTGGAGAGAAGTCCAAAAAACACATGGATGCAAAAACACTCGATAACAATGTTCTTGGCGGGTTTTGCAGACCGTATTAAAGTAAAACAAAATTGTAGTATTTATACGAGTGGCAGCCATCTTGGAATACTGGTTGCAAAACAGACTTAAAACAAGTCAGAAATGACTCTCGTATTTCACAGGGACAAGTAGGAGCTACGGTGGAGCTGTGAAGTACTCTGCCTGGCGGGGTGCCAACATTCACGGTGAAATGCTTGCTATGTCGTCATTCCGAGGGAGGTTTAAAAATCGCGTGTTTTATCACCTATACTTACACTAAGTGGAACCACTAAAACATGACTGAGTCTTGTTTTTTCAAATTTTGGGGACTGGTATGGCCCCCTGAGTCCCAAATATCAGTACTAAAATGATTAAAAAGTTGATTTTGCACAATATGGGCCCTTTAACAAAAGCCCTACTTGCTGTTGTTAGCATTGAAGTGGCAAACCACCCTGCTTTTCTATATAAGCCTGAGTCTCACAGTGGGATATTGGCCTCTATGGGGCCTCATTAAAGGGGGGTTTCCAACATTGGAATTCCAGGGCCCCTCTCAGCTCAGAGCTCCAGGCAATTGCCTGCTTTTCCTTCCCTGTTGTGACGCCCCTGGATGAGCAGCATCAAACAAGACATGTGAGGTGTTGCGCTCACCGTTGCATTAGACTTAACCTCTTTCAAACTTAAGAACTCTGACGTGTGTTCATGAGTACCTGGTCACATTCATAATCTTTACTCGTTCTTTATCACATATGTTTTCAGTTGAGGTTCTAACATGTCTGCTTTTGTTTAAATGATATTTAACATGTGTTTCTTTCAACAGGGAACAGCGATAAAGTGCTGCACAGCTGGATATGTTTTTTTCAGTTTCATCACAGGTATGACAGAACGCTCCGAAAACACCCACAGCAAAGAAAGGCCCTCTGGCAGCAGCAGTAACAGCAGTAACAGTCACAGCAGCAGCAGTAACAGCAGTAACAGCAGTAACAGCAGTAACAGCAGTCACAGCATCAGCAGTAACAACAGTAACAGTCACAGCCATTAACAGGCGTGTTACGGCAACGGCGTATGGTGTTTTATATATATTTTTATAATATTTTTAGGGCTGTCAAAAGATTAACATTTTTCATCAGATTAATCACAGGGTTTTAATCACGATTAATCACGATTAATTGCCATTCGTAAATATGCCAAAAAAAAATTAATTTTCTCCTTATATTGTTGTAGGAACGGAGAGATAAATAAAGTATGTGAAAATATAAATGTAAAGAACAATAAAATACTGTAAATAACTTTTAAAAACATATACAAACTTAGTAAAAAAAGAAACATTACATTGTAAAAAAAATTGAAAAAATAAAATGCTGTAACTTTAAAAAAAACTATAACTATAACACTTTGAATAACTCACATTATAAACAAAATATACAGTATAGAAGTTATATAGTTTTCTTACTAAACCCACAGCAGGAAATTCCTCATCAGCACTTTGACGCACTGCTTCTACTAGTTAGCGTTAGCGTCAGCTAGCATTCTGACGCTAATGTTAGCTGCTGTCTGTGTCCCCGTTAGTTAGACAACGACTGTTAATGTTATGATTATATCATTATCTGCACCAGCAGCGCCACTTACAACTGTGTGTCTTTCTTTCTTTTTTCTTCATCCTCTTTTTTTCTTCCTCTTCTAACTTCCTGATTGATAACTCCTCTTCATTTTCCTTCAGCTTCACACAGGTTAACGTGAGGAGACGTGGGGCCCCTTTAGGGAGGTTTCCTACTGAGATGTCATTGCAAATCAACCCTTGTTGTTTAAGGGAGACGGGGATGCAGCTGCTCACTGATGCATTAAGGTCCGAGTGTCGGGAGCCCCCTTATCGGCTCGGGGCCCCATGCAGTTGCCCGCCGCCTTGCCTGTTCATAAACTGCACGTCTACCCGTAGCGCGATGAAAGTGAGAAAGTGCGTTAATGCGTTAAAAAAATTAACGCGTTAATTCCACAAATTAATCATCCTGCGTTAACGTGTTAATTTTGACAGCCCTAAATATTTTACTTTGATTCTGTGTCGGACTTCCTGTCTTGTGCGATCTGCTTCGTTGAAATTTACGAGGTTCAGCAGTGGTTACGGAAAAATAGAACTGATTCCTATCGATAGCGATGCGGCGTGGCGAGCCGCTTCTGGGACGCTGGTGAGACGCGCCACAGTCTGGTGGAAATGCTCTCATTGATTGGAATGGAAGGAGATTTGCAGCTATTTCTGATTCTTCTTCCATAAAGTGCTCTTCTTTGTATATACATTATATAAACAAAAAACAAAAAAATATCCAAAATTCCATGAAGTCTTTGGAATGACAGCTATAGAATGGGATAATTGTGTGTGACATAAGTAAAGACAGGCACAGCATGTAAAATATCTATAATCTAGTAAACATGACAGACTTACTGATGAAAGCAGTAAGAGCCGACTTGGCTGCAGATGAGTGTGTGAAGGAGGAGTTACTGTGTCCCTGCACACATGCATGCATGTAGTCTGATGTCAAGACTAAAGATTGTTTTTCAGAGCTCAACACTTAATCAGTTTCCTCTGGAGGAGTGATCTGATCATAAGTGTCTAAATATTGTTAATACCAGGTCTGAATGTATCTTTAAAGGTGCATTATGTAATAAATCTAAAGCAACTGGCCATAAAATCCTCCTAATATGTCACAGAGACTCAGGAAGAATGTTCATATAACAAACTGAACTCACCAACAACAACAGTACAGTCAAAATATTTGCATTAAAAAAAATCTTTTGCAGACTGCAAATCATGTTTATGTTTTGAAATCATGTTTTGGCATGTGGCGCCACCTACCGCCGTCTACCAATCACTGCAGTCAGTAGAGTCTCAGCTGCCGAGCAACCACAGGTTGCCAGTTACGTCTGAAAACTAAAGCTAAAAGACCTCGGTATTGTGAATTTGAATGTAGTAACCGTTTTTGGCCACATTCTTACATATGGCACCTTTAACTAAACAATGTTAGTGATATCAGTTGATAAAAAGGATCTAAATGAAACAGCTCTGTTTAGCCTCCGACACAAAATTAGGCCGAGAAATGTCAAACTTTAGATCAGTTAAAAAGACTTAACAATCCTAAAAAGTGGGTTAATAACCAACATTTACCAGGGAAAATCTCAATATTTAACAAAGGAGTCTGGTGTATTTTGCAACAGCACTGCAGATCGTGACCAGTGAGCAGCATCACAACCCCTGCCGCTGCATTTCAGTCCAGTGACTGTGTAAGACAGAGTCTGTGCTCCATTCATAATTAACTGATTCTAAGGATTCAGCTACACTGAAAACAACTGCTTTTCCAAGTCACTAGTCACTCGTTGGTGTGTGTTGTGTGACAAAGTCACGGCAGGTTTGTGCAGCCATGCTGTGATGACTCCGCCCACGTTGAGGAGGTACTATAGTCATGGAAATCCATACCGAACCATGTACAGGGTCTCTGCAGGTTTCAACAAGTCAAATTTAAGACTTTTTAAGACCACAATGAATACAATTTATGACCCATTTCAAATCCGTACTGGCAAAAAAGTACAAAAGACATGAAGGAAAATTGGAGCCACAAATCGTTGAACTTGCAATTCTTCTTAGCTGTGGGCTTTCATTAAGTTTTCTCCGCTGCTATGCTAAGCTGTAACACACCACCGCGCGTACAGCACACTAGCTAGTGGTGCTCGATAAATTCTCACCGGGCAGCACAGGTGGACGACTTCAGTTCCGTGTTGTTATGTTATCGCATCCTCAAAAATAGAAACATTTAAAAGCGAGACTGAAGTTTATGCATGTTTTAAATAAACATAACGTTAATAGATTTTTAAGACCATTCAAAATTCTATTTAAGACCTGTTTTTAGGAGAATTTAAGACATTTTAATGTCATCAGCCTCAGTCCAAGTTCTGTTCCAATTCTCAAGAACGCAAGCAGTGAGTACGGTTCTCGTACCCGAAAGTGTTCTCGCTCCACCCATTTTACCAAGTATGCATCGGGTGGTGACTTAAGCGTACTTGAGAAAGCCATATATCCCAGAATGCATTTCGGCGGCACACAGCAGGATAAAATACTAATATAAACCTGAAATGAATATTTTTCTGTAAATCATTTGAGGCGAGAAATTAGTCATTTAGAATCCAAACATGTGATTTGTGTAATAAGATATGATGTATTTATAATATGACAGCGGCGCTGTCAGAGGTGATCAGCTCCCCCTCTCACAGTGCCCGGCACAGAGCAACGTTACCTCGGCCTGTCCTGATGAAATGATCCGCTCGCTCAGACGGCTCCGTCATTACATACTTGGTGTGATCGATAGATTTGTTGACATGTTATATGGTCTACTGCTGCCTCGTGTGGTCAGTTTGTGTTACTGAGGTAAATCCAAACAAAGGATTTAAAAGACATTTGCACTTCAACAAATTCACATTTTAAATCTATTACCAGTCTTGTATAAAGTACAGAAAATATTTGAGTAAAAGTACAAGTATGTTACCATAAAATTACTTTTTTAGATGTTGAATCATTGTTTACATTATTAAGTAAAAAGCTTATCACATTTACTGTACTTTAGAATCAAAGGTAATTTAAAACATAAAAAAGTTAGGAGTGAGGATTGACCCATGGTAGCTCAGTGGTAGGGCCAGTTGTTGTCTATCAACTCTAAAGTTGTGGGATCAATTCCTGGCTCTGCCAGTTTATCTGTGTCCTTGAGCAAGATACCTAACCCCATGGTGAAATGGGTGAAACTGCAATTTAAAGCAGCTCATTGAGACCAGAGAGGTGACCATTACCAACTCTTCTTCTTCTAATTTTATTTGGTAGTAACAGTCAAGATATTTGGGGGAATGTAGTGGAGTAAAAGTAAGTAAGTTGTTAGAAATACAAATTAATAAAGTACAGATATGTGAATTGTGTACTTAAGTACAGTGACAAAGTATTTGTACTTTGTGACATTACAACACTATTAGAAAGTTAATACTTGACTGAGGATTGACTTTCAAAAAAAAAAGGAAAATGATTAGTAAGATCTGCCAATATTCACACAATATGTATTCATTATATTGTTGAGCATTGACTCTGGTAGTGGACACAATGTTGCATAAAAGACAACAAGGATTCACAAAGTGTACCAGAATCTGGTAAGTGAGTTCTTAACGTCACCCGCTGCGCCACCCTAACCCCCCCCCCCCCCCCCCCCCCCCCCCCCCTTGCCCTTTTCACTTCATACCAAATGGTATATGGTAATGAAGTCCTCAAAGAGCTGAAAACAGGAAATCTCCGCCGCTGCTGCAATCCCCCTCCCCCTCCCCCAATCTCAGTGAGAGTCAATTAATTAACATGCGTGACAAAGACGCGCCATCACCTCCACCTCAGCTACCATTAACATGACAACGACACAGCGGCCATTTGAGACAGACACCAGAAGCTTTTCATGAAGAGTGGCAAACATGAAAGCGGACTAACGCAGTACAGAGAAGACAAAAAAACACACAAAAAAGACTCAAGTTTGTGTGCTGGTGGCGCATGTGATTGCGCACTTTTACGCAGTGGAAGGAATGATGTGAAGGCTGGACTATGATTCTGCTGCAGCTCTGAGGAACTTTAACATTTTATATGAACTGTTTGCCCACATGGATTAGAGTGAAGTGATGAACAGCACATCACTTCACATCACAGATTATAATCTCACATTCAGTGTTTGAGAAGATGCGTAAAGAAGTGACTCACCGTCACATGTGAGTGTGAGGAACAGGAACATCATCCACATCAAAGTGCTCACAGATGAGTCCATGATGCGGCTGAAATAACTCACTCACTCTCTCACAAACGATTTATCCACTCGAATCAGCACAACTTCTTCTTCTTCTTCCTCTGCTTGTTTGCCTCAGAGTGAGCGGTGGGTCCCGGGGACAAACTACTGCGCACTGGAGTTGGACATGAAGTTGTCCAGTAGATGCGGGACAGGAAAACAAAAAGCCGTGATCTTCAGGAGTTGGGTCCGAACGACAGAGACGTGAAGAGCCGCGCGGCTCCGCCACAGCTGATCTGATCTTATCCGGGACCCAGAGTGACTCTGTACTCTGCTGCTGTTGCTGCTGCTGCTGCTTTGTCCGCGCGCGGAAAAAAAAGACGCCAGGTCGGAAAACTGCACCAGACGCACGCGCGCCTTTACGCGTGCGCACAAAAGTGCAGGGACCTTGAAGTGGAGGAGGGCCCCACCTAGAGACAGAAGCATGGTACAGTTTAACAACCACAACACACACACATACACAACTACTGCCCTCACACAACAGTAAAAGAATAACCAAAAGTTCCTTTATAGACAAACACAATAACAAGTGCAAAAGTGTAACACCAACAACACGGTTCATCATTTGATAATTATACTACTAACTTGAATTTTCTCCTTTTTCCAAAATGAAAAATAAAACATGTGGCCCTGATCATTTTAATGTGCACCAAATATAATATTTTAGTTGTGTGTGTGTGTGCCTGGTATTCCTCATGTTGTGGGGACCTGAATTTGTTACACAGTCACAATATGGGGACAAAAATCAAGTATCCATAATGAAAATGACTACATTTTAAGGTGAGGGCATGTTTTACAGTTATAGTACACTACACTACACGCCTACTCAACGCTGATTGGGTGAGAGATCACATCTGACGTGATGACGTTTACTTTTGTTGAAACTTTATTTATACACGCGTACCTCATGCAAACTCATTGACAGAGACTTTTTTTTACCACAGTTTGTGACAGTAATAGAGACGAATAAAATACTTGTTGACATTTATAAACACAGAAGTGTACTTTGTATGCAATTTATGAATAATTACAGTCACTTTGTAAACTATTAAATAATATAGCCAAACTGCTAAAATATATAAATGCCGATTGTACAATATAATTACCACGCTTATATGATATATTGATCACGTTTATACAATTTAATTATCACGTTTATGCAATATAGTATCACGTTTACAAAATAAAGTATCACGTTCATGAAATATAATTATCACATTTATATAATATAATGATCACCTTTATAAAATATAATGATCACATTTATATAATATAATATCACATTATAACGTGATACTGATCCCCAAAAAACATTTCCACTGTGACAACAATAGACCCCTTGGCAGCCTACGTCACACGTGTGTCACCTTCTCTTTTGCTGCGCATGTCGGGTGCAGAAAGCGCTATTGTGAGCAACACAACAACATGTTTTATTGTGCTGTCGGTTGCACTAATCGTTTTAACAAACAAGACAAAAACCTGAAGTTTTACCGGATACCGAGTTGCAGCCCTTTCAAGGCTAACTGGACACGTCTTTGGTTGCAAGACATCGGGAGGAGCGACTGGAACGAGCAAATGATAAAAGAAGCAAGAATTTGCCATGCTCACTCCACATCAGTTAACTTTACATTCTTTTTTAAAGACACTCACTTTGTCTGCCGTACTTGTTCTGCTCGCCAGGCTAGTTTTACTGAGCTGTAGGAAGCAGCCGGTAAAAATCTGGACAAGTTGTGTTGCTAATAATATAACAGTTCACTTTCGTAAGCATCCAGAGTCGTGTAGGACTTTAAGTTTTCCTTGGAATAAAGACTCGGAGTGTCGATCAGGTACGAGTAAATATCGGGCCACTGCAGACGGGGCCACTTCGTCTCGTCATTAATCCACTCACCGGCGCCTAAAGCATTTGTGTCATCAAGCTGTATCCCATTCACAATGGTGAATTTCCAAGCATAACTTGCTTTATCGACAAGCTGGCGTAGTACAAGGAAAACATTTCCTTTTTTTAGCCGTCTGAATTCGTACATGATAGCCGACTAACTTTACGACAACACTGCTACTTAAACGCTGAGAGGTGCCCTTCTGCAACCACACTGTGTGCGCATCCACAATGTTTGTAAACAACCAAGAACCATTATAGGGTTTCTGTACATTGTAACGTTTGCGAGAAATGGAATATATTTTTGCAAACTTCCAAGATCACGGCAACCTGTAGGTTCTCCTGAACAGCAGATCGTCCTGCTCCGGGCACTAGTCCGGGCACATCCGGTTGCGTACATTGAACCACAGAAGAAGAATAACGTCTGTTGTGGAGGTGTTTCACGAGCGACAGCGTCTTCTGACTCTGCGGCGGGGAGTCGTGAAGAAACTATTTTTAAACACTGTTAAAACAATGTTTTGATAATGAGGAGCAGTGCATCCACCGTTCCAGAAGGGGGAGCTGCGCTTCTGAGAGAGGATGTGCTGAATAGTACTGGCCAATCACAAGACTCTGTCTCCTGGGGGTGATTTCAATCGGCTCGTTTACAGCAACTCGGAGGTTTTTGACCATAAAATAAAGTTAATATATGTAAGTAGACCTCCATAACTAACATATATGTGCAACAGGACCACTCTATGTGACCTTTAATAAAGGCCTACAATTTTTGAATGTCTTATTAGTCTGCTTGTCAAGCAGTTAAAAGTATTAGAACTATAAAAGTCTACTTATTACTGAGCTAAATCACTCAACAAAGCTTTCTACAAAATCAACAATACACTAAACTATTGCTGATTATGTCATTAAGGAGATGTTACCTATTTCCAGGTAGATACAGTAGTATGCAAAAGTTTGGGCACCTATGTAAATGTTCATGATTTTCCTTTATAAATCATTGATATGTATTATCATTAGATAATACATTTCAGTTAAATATATCATATAGGAGACAAACACAGGGATATTTGAGAAGTGATATAAAGTTTATATGATTTACAGAAAGTGTTGTGTCTGGGGACTGAGATGGCCATTCCAGAACGTTGTTCCAGAATTTGTTCCTCTGCATGAATGCCGTAGTAGATTTTGAGCAGTGTTTAGGGTCGTTGTCTTGTTGAAAGATCTAGCCTCGGCACAACTTCAACTTTGTCACTGATTCCTGGACATTGTTCTCCAGAATCTGCTGATATTGAGTGGAATCCATGCGACCCCAACTTTAACAAGATTCCCAGTCCCTGCACTGGCCACACAGCCCCACAGCATGATGGAACCGGCACCAAATTCTACTGTAGGCAGCAAGTGTTTTTCTTGAAATGCTGTGTTCTTTTTCTGCCATGCATAACGGCCCTTGTTTTGCCCAAATAACTCTATTTTAGTTTCATCAGTCCACAGCACCTTATTCCAAATGTGCTTTAGCATCCGTTTGTGGCGGGTGCAGAGAAAAGGCTTTTTCTGCATTACTCTTCCATACAGCATCTCCTTGTGTAAAGTGCACTGAATAGTTGAACGATGCACAGTGACACCATCTGCAGCAAGATGATGTTGTAGGTCTTTGGAGCTGGTATGTGGGTTGACTGTGACTGTTCTCACCATCCTTCTCCTCTGCTTAGCTGAGATTTTTCTTGGTCTGCCACTTCAGGCCTTAACTAGAACTGTGCCTGTGGTCTTCCAATTCCTCACAATGTTCCTAACAGTTGAAACTGAGAGCTTAAATATCTGAGATAGCTTTCTGTATCCTTCCCCTAAACCATGATGTTGAACAATCATTGTTTTCAGTTCATTTGAGAGTTGTTTTGAGGCTCCCATGTTGCCACTGTTCAGATAAGATGCAAAGAGGGGAAACACTTACAATTGACCTCCTTAAATACCCTCATGATTGGATTCACCTGTGTATGGAGGTCAAGGGTCACTGAGGTTACCAAACCAATTTTGAGTTTCAATAATTAGTGCTAAAGGTATTCAAATCAATAAAATGACTGATGATATGAATTTATGCACATGCCTAATTTTGTTTAAATAATTCTTGCACACTTTCTGTAAATCATATAAACTTTATTTCACTCTCAGATATTACTGTGTTTGTCTCCTATATGATATGTTTAACTGAAATTTATTATCCAAACTGCAGCTCAGGGCCTGCTCCAACAGGAAAGGTCATGTTGCTCTATAAGAGGATTTTAACATTTAATATTTAATTACATTTATTTTGTATTTTTAACATGGGAAAACGACGCTTGATTTGTTCTCTCGGGTTTGTCTATACAGGCTCCAGTAGGAACATGGCGTCTCGCTGCTAACAGTGGCAATGCAACAGCGGCCCGTGACCATGTTATTTTACATGACTTTTTGAAACACTCCGAAAATGAAACAAAAACTATTATACAGCGACTAGACAATGCAGGAGCACATAATATGTATAAAAAAGTGGATTTTGGGTCATATAAATCCATAAATATTACGCAGTGTCCCTTTAAAGAAAAAAACTAAACTTAATTGATTTAATCTATAATGTATAAATAACGACAATAGATACAGTGTTCAATATCAAACTGTGTTTTTATCCATTCTTACCTTTTCCTCCGTCATTGTAAGAACTAAACGCTATTTCATGTCGTTCTGAAATTCTCTCTTCGTTCTTCTCCGTTCTCGCTCTCTCGTCCTTCTTCTTCAAATACGTAAACGTCATCACGTCAGACTTGATCTCTCACCCAATCAGTGTTGAGGGGGCGCGTTTGTAAGGATCTGCCATAGAGGTCTGCGGTCTGCAGATAGACCCTTCTCTGTAGAGTTGGAGCATTGCATCCCTAGCTACACCAAACTTCCTGAGCTGGTGCAGAAAGTGAAGCCTCTGGTGGGCTTTGCTTATAATGAGGTTGGTGTTGACCTCCCACTTTAGGGACTGACATATGGTGGTGCCAAGGAATTTAAAACTGGACACTCTCTCCACTGCCTGGTCATCAATGATCAGAGGGGAGTGAACTAACCTATTTTTCCTAAAATCTATGATCAGTTCCTTTGTCTTATTAACATTTAAAAATAAAATATAGAACATAAAAATAAAGGTTGTTCCCCTTACACCATACCTCGAAGGCTGCCACTTCAGAGCTGTAGTCTGACTCACAATTGTGACTGATCAGACCTACTACTGTTGTGCCATCAGCGTATTTGAAGATTCTAACATTTTCAGAATGGGACACACAGTCATTGGTGTAGAGAGAATAGAGCAGAGGAGAGAGGACACACCCCTGTGGGGCCCCAGTGTTGAGAGTACTGTAATTGGTTGCCCATTTTCACCACCTGCCTCCTGTCTGAAAAAAGTTCAAGATCCAGTGACAGAGGGATTGATTGATTCCCATCAGCTGGAGTTTACCAAATAATGTAATGAGTTTAATGGTATTAAAAGCAGAACTATAATCTATGAATAAAACTCTTGCATATGTAGCTGGGGCCTCCATGTGCTGCAGGATGCTGTGGAGGCACAGAGATACAGCATCCTCTACAGACCTGTTAGCACGGTAGGCAAACTGATAGCTACATCCCAACACTGGCTAACTGTTTACAGACAAGTCGTTCAAAAACCTGCATTACAATAGAGGTCAGAGCAACAGGCCTGTCGTCAATCAAACAACTAATATTTGATTTCTTAGGTACAGGGATGATTACAGCAGATTTAAAACATGCAGGGACTTTGTACTCACAAAGAGACCAGTTAAAAATATCTGTGAAGACAGAGGCAAGTTGATGGCCACAGCGTAAAAGCAGACACACCGTCTGGCCCTGCTGCCTTCCTCACATTCTGTGCGCAGAGCAGGGCTTTGACTTCATGTTCCTTAACCACAAATGGTGGAGTTACAGGGTCTGTTCTAGGTGCAGGGGCTGTGTCTGTTTCAGGGGCAATCAAATCTGCAGTAAAATTCATTAAGCTTATCTGGAAGCTGGGGGTCTGCATCTTGAGCTGCCTGTTTAGTCTTGTACCCAGTTATCCTCTGTAGTCCCTGCCATACCCCTCTAGTATATTTAGCTTTTAATTTATCTTCTACTAAAAACAACCACAGACTTTGATGGTATGCAGGAGTTCTCTACAAAGTTGATATAGGAGGTGGCTGTGCCAGTGAAGTCGTCTAAACCATTGCATGCTTCCCTAAAAACATTCTAGTCTGTTTGTTCCATATAGTCACTTAAAAGTCCCGCAGCAGCAGGCGTCTTACTGTCCTTATGGATCGTAACAGTTTTTAATTGTTGACGGTACTGAGGCATTAGAAATATCAAGTTATGGTCGGATTGACCTAGAGGCGCCTGCAGCACAGCATGGAACGCCCGAGGAAGTGTGCAATAACATTGGTCCAGTGTTTTCGCACCTCTCGTAGCGAGGTGAATCTGCTGTTTGCACCTGGGGAGATTGGCCAAGGCAAACAGCGGTTTCGGCAGACTCTACACGAGAGTCTGGAACAACAAGTATCTGAAGAAGGGCACCAAGATCAACGTATACAGAGCAGTAGTACTCACCACCCTACTGTACAGCTCTGAGCTCTGCTCGAGCGCTTCCACCAGTGTTCTCTTCACTGCATCCTCAACATCCATTGGAGTGACTACGTCACCAATGTTGAGGTCCTCGAACAAGCAGAGATCTCCAGCAACGAGGCCATGCTGCTCAAGTCGCAGCTTTGCTGGGCAGGGCATGTTTCCAGAGTGGAGGACCATCGACTGCCCAAGATAGCCCTGTACGGAGAACTCTCTACTTTATTTTTATTTTTATTTAACCTTTATTTTACCAGGAAAGTCCCATTGAGATTAAAAACCTCGAGGGAGTCCTGGCCAAGAGGCAGCAAACGTTACAACGTTACAATATACAAACAACAAATAAAATTATGAAAAACAGTTACAAGTAAAAGATATCGTCTCAAGTGCTCTCAGTCTGGATTTAAAAGAATTCAAAGAAATCAGTTCAGTTAATTTCCAGTCTTTTTGCAGCATGTTCCAGGTAAAAGGAGCAGAGTATACAAAAGCCTTTGCCCTGTGCGGGCAAATGGAACAGACAATAACAGCTGAATTTGAAAGTAAACCATAAGAATTAACACTTCTCAGTGTGATTAAACACAGATGTAGGATGGCAGTAGCCCAAGTATGGCCTTATAAATAAAAGTGCACCAGTGACCCAGCCTCCTGGTGGACAAAGAAGGCCATTCCACTCAAGAATACAACTCAGAATGATGGGTCAGGGCTTTACAGTTAGTTATAAACCTCAGAGAAGCATGATAAACAGCGTCAATCTTACTCAGATATTGAGCAGAGGCATTCATATACATCAGGTCTCCATAATCTAAAATGGATAAAAAAGTTGCAGTGACAAGCCGCTTTTTCACCTCAAAAGAAAAACAACATTTATTTCGGTAGAGGAAACCCAATTTAAGTTTGAGTTTCTTCACAAGATTGTCAATATGGGGTTTGAAGGTGAGGGAGTCATCAAGCAAGACACCATGGTATTTGTATGTATGAACCACCTCTATGACATTTCCCTCAAGAGTGGATAATGTGGGGACAGTTTGATGTACTTTCTTAGTGTTGGAAAACAACATTAGCCTAGTCTTGTCAGCGTTGAGGACCAGTTTTAGCTGCTGGAGGGTGTGCTGGACCACATCAAACGCTTTCTGCAGAGATTCAACAGCTTTAGCAGGAGTTGATTCAAAACAGTAAATAATTGTGTCATCGGCATTAAAAT
Organism: Microchirus variegatus; assembly: GCF_963457635.1. Classification (NCBI taxonomy): domain Eukaryota; kingdom Metazoa; phylum Chordata; class Actinopteri; order Pleuronectiformes; family Soleidae; genus Microchirus; species Microchirus variegatus. The sequence goes on along the minus strand of NC_139817.1, from coordinate 18,455,022 downwards.
GCATGTTGGCATCTAACACATTTTTTCCAAAATCATTTATATACATAATGAACAGAAGGGGTCCTAGTATCGAACCTTGTGGCACCCCCTTGTGTACACTCACAAAATCAGAGGACAGGCCATCATATTTAATACACTGAGTCCTGTTACTCAAATAATTTGTAAACCAGGAAACTACATGATCTGACAAACCCAAGCAAAGAAGCCTATGCTTTAAAACAGCATGGTCCACAGTGTCAAAAGCTTTTGACAGGTCAATAAAAAGTGAAGCACAGTACTAGTGATGCGCGGGCCGACCCGTAACCCGCGGGTCTCGCGGGTTACCCGCGGGTCGGGTTGGGTCGGGTCAAGAAATGTTCACTTTATTGGCGGGGCGGGTGGGGCGGGTCATGAAGTATTAAATATGTCTGGTAAATGCACCTGCGACCTGACGTCACAAAAGCGCCAAGCAGCGGCCACAACAAACCAGTATCAAAAGAAGCGGGGAAGATGGAAGAAGTGAGGGAAAGATTACGGTCGGGAGAATACAAAGTTAAAAGAAAAGAAGGACAAGCTACTAAATCTCATGTTTAGGACAATTTCTGTGAGGTAATTAGTGCAGTAGACGACAGCAGCATTGGTTACGTGAAGTGCAATTCCTGTGATACGCTATACAAGCATGAGAGCCACAAGACGGGTACGTCCAGCATGACACGACGTCTAAAAAGAAGGACGCGTCTCAGAGTAGTGTAACCAGCTTCCTAAAAATTAACAAAATTCCAACGCATGTCAAATCTGAGGTCACCGATGCCTGTGTTGAATTGTGCTGTCAAGATCTGCGGCCATTTGACATTGTTTCTGGCGATGGATTCCGTGCTGTAGCCCAGTCACTTATTAACGTAGGTGCACGTTATGGACGTGTGGATGCCAGCAGTGTACTTCCTCACAGACAAACCGTCTGCGACAGAGCCAAAGCAACGGCCACAGAAAAAAAAGAAATCCTCGCCAAAGAGATTAATAAAGCTCTGGATTGTGGCATTGCAATTACCACTGACATGTGGACTGACGATTACAACAAACGGGCATACACCGCATTCACCGGTCACTTCATCAGTGAAGACTGGAAATTGAAGAGTCGCGTCATAACGACAGCTGAATTTGACTCTACTCTTAAAAAGACAGCATACAACCTTCATGAGCAGGTGATCAAGGAGCTGCATGACTTTGGAATTGAAACTGATCGTTTACCAAAAGTCATGTTCGTGAGTGACCAGGCAGCCAACATCAAAGCTGCGCTCTGCAGCCACAAGTGGATGCCATGCGCAGCCCATGTCCTCAACATCGTCCTCAAACACACATTTGATGTCAAAGAGAATACACCAGCATACATGCATGATGTGAGTCATGTAATTGACAAATGCAAAAGCCTTGTGACTTACCTTAAGAAGTCCAGTACTGTTGTACACCTCCCGCACGCTGTGATACATGAATGTGAAACACGGTGGAACAGTAAAGTTGCAATGATGCAGTCAGTCAGCAAACAGTACCGTGAAATCCAACAAGCCATGGAAGAGAAAGATCAGCTTGACAGACTGGATGGCATTCAGCTGGACGTGTTGAACACGATCACTGAGTTCTTGTTGCTTTTTAAAACTGCGAGTGAAGAACTGGAAGGTGACAAGTATCCAACTATTCAACTAGTGGTGCTTTGGTTTTATAAACTGAAGAAACACTGCGAGCCACAATATGGTGCCCCGGAGTACATGGTTTATATCCAAGCACGGGCAATGCAGCTCTTAAACGACAAATTGTCCATCGGCGTCACCCACAAGCTTGGGACATTTCTTTGTCCACGTTTCAAGTCCCTCAAGATGTTTCCAGCTGAGGAGAGAAACGCTGTCCACGAACAGGCCAGACGACTTGTCAGGGAATTTGACAGATCGCTAACACCACCCCCAGCGGGGGAGCCATATGCCACTGTTCGAGGTAGGTTGCGCCAGTGACTAATAGACATAATAATAAACTCTATAGGCCCAATCTTATAACAGTGTATTTCCTACGGCGGAATAATGTAAATCAAAATAGTAAAACTATGTTATTCCATTTTATTTTTTAGTTGAGGAACCTGAGAGAGCCAAAAGAAAAAGGGATGAGTTCAGCGAGTTGGAGGATTATGGTGAAGAAGATGGCGAGAAAGACGAGGTTCAGCGCTACATTGACAGCCAGTTCTTGTGGGATGGGGATGATCTTCTAAGTTTCTGGGAGTCGCAGTCAAAGGCGTTCCCTCTGCTTGCCAAGGTGGCAAGGATGATTCTCTGCATCCCAGCGTGCTCGAGTCCAGGCGAAACAGACTAAACCCCGGCACAGTTGATGCCATTCTTTTTTTGCACAGTGCCGCATGTTAAATGCCAATGCCTTCAAGAAAATAGCAATATGTGGTACAGTTTATAATGTTATATAAGAAACCTTTAAAAAACATGTGTAGCCTGATGGACGCTCTGTTTTAGCCTATGTGGTTAATATGTTCTTTTATTCTTTTTATTGCAACTAATACTTACACAAGTGCAAGCCTAACTTTATTATTTTATTTAATTATTATTTAATTATCTATTTATTTATTTATTTATTGTTTATTTTTATACGTAGGCTATATATATATATTTTTTATTACGATTTTAATTTGTCGTTTCCAGTGCCACTCTATGGGCTGTGTTCAAGCACATTTGTCAGACAGAATAAAAGCCTTGTTCAATGACATATTTAACGTGTATTTAATAGTAGCGGGGCGTGGCGGGTTGTGAAAACAGCTGCGGTGTTACGATCTCACCTGCACCTTCTCCTCAATTTTATTAATAGTGTTTTGGTTTTGTTGCTGCTTCTCTCCTTTCCCCACTCTGACTCTGCAGGGGGCGTGGCTGACCCAGTTTCCTCCATGACGTCGGCGATCAACTACACCTGCGCGACTCCGCCTCAGCTGCTCTGGATGCTTAAAGGCGGAGTCATTTCTCCTCACCGGCGTCAGATCGTTCTCTATCGTACACTGGTAACGTCATGCTCTACTTTGGTCGCTATACTTACCTGTTCGAGATACTCACCCGCCTGTCTTCGCTCCAGGTCGTCACGTCTCCTGCTGTTCCACGAACTCCTTGGTTGTTCCTGTTTCCCTACGCTCCTGGGATCTTCACTGCCACGTTCTGTGAGTTCGTTCCACACGGGAACACTGCCACCCTGCCGAGCCACCCCCGCAGTAGCTGCAAGGACATTATTTCCTCCTGTCTCTTTACTATCCCCTACCGCTTCCCTCGTTTTCGGGAAGTCGCTTTTTGTTTTCATTTTGTAAATAAATACACTTGTTTTGAAATAGTACTTACCGTCTCCGTCTGCTTCCGGGTCCACGCTAAAACCAATCCTAACATAACGATCTGACCAACATGGACCCGGCGGACATTGACGCCTTTAAACAGGCTATTTCCGCCCAGGGCGCACTCATCGGGCGCCATAGTCAAATGCTCGCTGAAATTACTCCCTCCGTGAATTAGCAGCTAACTCCGCTAGGTCGGCTAATCCTCCCGTAGCCACAGCCGCTTCCGCTTCTGTTAACCCGGAGCGGAACACCGCTTCTAGTAGCGGTAGGTTAGCCACTTCCGCTAGTTCGCCACGAGAGCCGTTCGTCCCCATTCCTGAGCGTTTCTCCGGCGAATTAGGGAAGTGTGCTAGTTTTTTGTTCCAGTGTTCTTTGGTATTCAGTTTACAACCACTTACATACCCCAGTGACAATGCTAAAATCGCGTTTGTGTTAAACTTGTTGTCTGGACGAGCCGCTCAGTGGGCAACAGCGACGCTGTCAAATGCCGCCCCCGCATCTGTTAGTTACGCTTCGTTCACATCCAACCTACGTAAGGTGTTCGATCATTCACCTCAGGAGTCCGACATTTCCACCAAACTTATAAACACCGAACAGGGTAATTCATCGGTCGCCGATTTTTCTATTCTGTTTCGCATTCATGCAGCAGAGAGTAATTGGAACGATTCGGCGCTCCGAGCCATGTTTATTAGGAACCTGAGGAGGGAGATTGGAGATGAGCTAGCTACGCGGAACGATTCTTTCGATCTCGATTCACTTATCGCTCTATGCATTCAGCTTGACAACCGCATACAGGAAAGGAATCGGGAGAGAACGGCGAACGTTCGTAGCACAGCTAGTCACTTTCAGTCACCATCACACAGGCCACTCTCTTCGGTTCACACTCCTCTTCCTCCTTCTCCTCTTCCTACTTCGTCTGGTTCGCCTGAACCGATGCAGCTGGGGCGGACTCGGCTCAGTCCCGCGGAGCGGACGGTGAGGATGAAGAACGGGGCGTGCCTGTACTGTGGCGAACTGGGCCACCATCGTTCCAACTGTCCAGTTCGCCCAAAAGACTGAGCCGGGCGGTGCCGTATCCTGTCCGGCCCACAAGCGAGTGGTCCTCCCTGGTCAGCTTCGTTGGGCGCAGCGATCGATCCCTCTCTCCTGCCTGGTCGACTCGGGGGCGGACGATTGTTTCCTGGACCTGCAGACGGCGAACCAAGCTGGGATCCCCACGGTTCCCCTCGAGGAGCCGAAGGAGATCCACGACCTGGACGACAGAATCCTGGCCACCGTGACTCACCGTACCCTACCCATCACCTTGGTGCTGTCCGGGAATCATCACGAACTGCTACAACTCTTCCTGATCCCGTCGTCTTCTTCTCCGGTCGTGCTGGGTCTTCCCTGGTTGGCTCTACATAACCCTCGCTTCGACCGGTCGTCGGGGCAACTTTCCGGCTGGAGCGTTCCTTGCCACTCCCGCTGACTCCGCTCCGCCTTGCCCGCACCCTCGGCCGACCCGGTTCCTGTACCCAAGCCTCCTGACCTGTCGACGATTCCTCCAGTCTACCACGACATCGGGGAGGTGTTTTCTAAGGACCTGGCTCTCTCCCTTCCTCCACACCGGCCGTATGACTGTGGGATCGACCTTCTTCCCGGGGCCAACTTACCTTCTCGACGTATGTACAACCTGTCACAGACTGAACGTTCCTGCATGGAGGAATACGTCAATCAATCGTTGGCCGCCGGACTCATCCGTCCCTCGTCTTCTCCAGTCGGTGCAGGGTTCTTTTATGTTCAAAAGAAGGACGGTACACTGAGGCCCTGCATCGACTACCGTGGGCTCAACGAAATCACGGTACACAATAAATACGCGCTTCCACTCATGGTCGCTGCGTTCAGCCCGCTCTGCAAGACTACGATATTTTCAAAGCTCGACCTACGCAACGCTTACCATTTGGTTCGTATAAGGGAGGGGGATGAATGGAAGACTGCATTCAACACCCCCCTTGGACATTTTGAATACCTGGTCATGCCTTTCGGCCTGACCAATGCTCCAGCAGTCTTTCAGCACCTAGTAAACGATGTCTTACGCGACATGCTGGACAAATTCCTGTTCGTTTATCTGGACGACATACTCATCTTCTCTGAGTCCGAGGAGGAACACGTCCAGCATGTCCGTATGGTGCTGCAAAGACTGCTGGAGAACAAGCTCTACGCCAAAGCCGAAAAGTGCACTTTTCATGCCTCATCTGTCCCATTCCTTGGGTTCATCGTGGACCAAGGAAAGCTGTCACCGGATCCTGCTAAGATCAGCGCGGTGAGAGACTGGCCCACTCCTTCCACTCGTAAGCAGTTGCAACGTTTCCTTGGATTCGCAAATTTCTACAGACGATTCATCAGGGATTATAGCAAGGTGGCGGGTCCCCTCACTCGACTTACATCTCCTCAGCAACCCTTCACCTGGTCCAACGATGCCGACACCGCCTTCAAGAGATTAAAGGTACTTTTTACATCCGCACCTATTCTCTCCCACCCTAACCCCTCCCTACAGTTCATCGTGGAGGTCGACGCCTCCGACACAGGAGTGGGAGCGGTGTTATCCCAACGTTCAGCGGTCGACCAGAAGCTACACCCCTGCGCCTTTTTTAGCCGACGCCTGTCTCCGGCGGAGGTTAATTATGACGTGGGGAACAGGGAACTGCTGGCGGTGATTCTGGCATTACAGGAGTGGAGACATTGGTTGGAAGGTGCGTCTTTTCCTTTTATCATCTGGACTGATCACAAGAACTTGTCATATTTACGTGACGCTAAACGTCTAAATTCTAGACAGGCACGTTGGGCTCTTTTTCTGGGCCGCTTTGATTTCACACTCACCTTCCGACCAGGATCCCGTAATGTTAAACCTGACGCCTTATCTAGGCAATTTTCACCTGACCCACCTTCTCCTTCTCCTGAGCCGATTGTGTCTCCAACCTGCATCGTGGGGGCTGCTACCTGGCCGGTGGAGGAGGCGGTTCGTCGGGCTCAACAGGAGGAACCGGACCCTGGGAACGGTCCACCTAATCGGCTCTTTGTGCCCGGCGCGGCACGGTCGGAGGTTCTGCAGTGGGCTCACGGATCCAAGCTCACTTGTCACCCTGGCAACAACCGCACTCTCCGATTCCTCCGCCAACAGTTTTGGTGGCCTTCCATGCCAGAGGACACGTCAGAGTTCATCCGAGCCTGTCCCGTCTGCGCTCGGGGTAAGACCTCCAACCGCCCTCCAGCCGGCCTCCTGAAACCACTCTCCATCCCTCGCCATCCCTGGTCCCACATAGCGGTTGACTTCGTGACCGGTCTTCCGCCGTCTCGCCTCAACACCACGGTCCTGACGGTGGTTGACCGGTTCTCGAAGTCAGTTCATTACATCCCGCTACCCAAGCTGCCGACTGCCACCGAGACTGGGGATCTCCTGGTCGACCACGTCTTCCGGCTCCACGGGTTCCCCCAGGACATCGTTTCTGACAGGGGTCCTCAGTTCTCTTCCCAGGTGTGGAAGGCGTTCTGCTCGGCGTTGGGGGCGTCCGTCAGCCTCACATCCGGCTACCATCCCCAGTCTAACGGCCAGACGGAGAGGGCTAACCAAAGCATGGAGAGTGCCCTCCGCTGCGTTGCTGCACGTCACCCTGCCTCCTGGAGCTCCATGCTTTCCTGGGTGGAATATGCGCACAACTCCTTGGTCTCTGCTTCGACGGGCATCTCTCCATTCATGGCGTCTCTGGGATACCAACCACCTCTCTTCGACTTCCAGGAGGAAGAGGTCGCCATCCCATTCGTCCAGGCAAACCTACGCCGGTGCCACGCAGTATGGAGGCAGGTCCGGTCGTCCCTGCAACGATCTTCCCTCCAGAGCCAGAGGCAGGCCAATCGTCACCGCACCCCGGCTCCTGACTACCAGCCTGGCCAGAAGGTATGGCTGTCTTCTAAAGACCTCCCTCTACAGGTCGAGTCCCTGAAACTGGCTCCTCGGTACATCGGACCATTCGTCATTGACCGGATGGTCAACCCCGCTGCCGCCCGCCTGAAGCTCCCCAGTTCCTTAAAGATACATCCCACATTCCACGTCTCTCTCCTGAAACCGGTGGAGGAATCAGATCTGGTCCCTCCCTCCAACCCTCCACCCAGGTTCATCGACGGGGGGGAGGCCTAGACCGCCAGGCGTATTCTGGACAGTCGACGCAGGGGGCGGGGACACCAGTACCTCGTCGATTGGGAGGGGTATGATCCGGAGGAGGACAAGAGCCTGCTGCGGGATTTCCACCGGGACCACCCCGAGAAGCCTGGCCTAGCGCCAGGAGGCGCTCCTTGAGGGGGAGGTACTGTTACGATCTCACCTGCACCTTCTCCTCAATTTTATTATTAGTGTTTTGGTTTTGTTGCTGCTGCTCTCCTTTCCCCACTCTGACTCTGCAGGGGGCGTGGCTGACCCAGTTTCCTCCATGACGTCGGTGATCAACTACACCTGCGCGGCTCCGCCTCAGCTGCTCCGGATGTACAATCAGCGGGGCTTAAAGGCGGAGTTATTTCTCCTCACCGGCGTCAGATCGTTCTCTATCGTACACTGGTAACGTCATGCTCTACTTTGGTCGCTATACTTACCTGTTCGAGATACTCACCCGCCTGTCTTCGCTCCAGGTCGTCACGTCTCCTGCTGTTCCACGAACTCCTTGGTTGTTCCTGTTTCCCTACGCTCCTGGGATCTTCACTGCCACGTTCTGTGAGTTCGTTCCACACGGGAACACTGCCACCCTGCCGAGCCACCCCTGCAGTAGCTGCAAGGACATTATTTCCTCCTGTCTCTTTACTATCCCCTACCGCTTCCCTCGTTTTCGGGAAGTCGCTTTTTGTTTTCATTTTGTAAATAAATACACTTGTTTTGAAATAGTACTTACCGTCTCCGTCTGCTTCCGGGTCCACGCTAAAACCAATCCTAACATGCGGTTGTGCATGGGGGATGGTGCGGGTCAAATGATTAAATAAATGCGGGACCCGCGGGTTGGAAAAAAACCCGACCCGCGCATCACTACACAGTACTGCTTTTTATCTAGAGCAACAGTTATGTCATTGATCACTTTTGTAGCCGCAGTGATGGTACTGTGTTTTTTCCTCAATCCTGATTGCAGTCTTGAAAGAAGATCATTTGAGTTTAGTTTAGAGTTTCAGTTGATCACACACAAGTGAGTCAAGGATTTTTGACAAGGCACATAAATTTGATATTGGTCTGTAATTGGTTAAAGCTGCAGAGTCACCTCCTTTAAATAAAGGGGTGACAAAGGCTGCCTTCCAAATGGATGGAATTTCTTTGTTATTGATTGAGAGATTAAAAAGGATTGTTAGAGGCTGTACTACAAAATCAGCTGCTAATTTCAAAAAGTAGGGCTCTATCAAGTCAGGTCCAGGGTTTTATTTGTGATCTAACCTTTTGAGGGCTTTATGCACTTGCTGCACAGTAAAAGGTGCAAAATTAAAAGGTTCTCCTGAAAGCCGTGAGTGGTCTGTGCAGGGAGTCACAGGGGCAGCTCCTGTACTCAAACAAAGAACCAGCTGACACAAAATGTTTGTTAAAGCAATTTAGGACCTCAGTTTTATCATAAACTGGGACTGCGTCTTTTAGGACAAATGCCGGAAGAGCCTGAGGACTTTTAATTACAGATAACGATTTAATCACATTCCAAAATTTCTGTGGATTATTGAGGTTCTCAGTTGTGACAGATAAGAAATATTCTGATTTAGCCTTTTTAATAAGAGAAGTGCATTTGTTTCTTAGTTGCCTGAAAATAGACCAGTCAGAGGCAGAATCACCTTTTCTGGCTTTTGCCCATGCCACATTACGTTGGTGGACGATATCTGGCAATTCTGGGGAGAACCAGGGGTTTTCTCGTCCCTTCACCCTGAGTTTCCTAATGGGAGCATGTTTATTTACAGTTTTCATAAAATGTTCCTTAAAGAATGTCCAAGTTAGCTCAGCATCTGGCAACAGCCCTATATGCCCCCAATCAACCAGAGACAAATCATGATGAAATGCTTGTTCATTAAATTTTTTTAAATTCCTCTTGAAAATAATGCATGGTTTATATTGGGGAATTTTCAACACAATGATCACTCAAATCATTGCAGAAGACTCCCAGGGATGAGAATTTATGAGGAACATTTGTTAGAATTAGATCAATCAAAGTGGACTTATCAGAATTTTTAATATTTGGCCTTGTAGGTAGATCGACCAGCTGGCTAAGATTAATAGAGTCACAGAAAGATTAAAATTCCTGAGATACTGCATTTAGCCAGTCCCAGTTTAGATCTCCAGCCATTAAAAGTTTATTATAATTTAGTTTGGAGAGGAGATGCTTCAAGGATGATAATGTCTCCTTCGTGGCAGATGGAGGCCTATAACACCCGACAACAGTCATAGAATCATAGAAAGGGACTTGGCTATTTCCACCTTCAATGCCAAAAATTCCATTTGCTTACAGATACTCAGACAGAACAATTGAAGCATCAAATCTTGATTTAACATTAATGGCTACACCACCACCTTTCTTGGGCCTGTCGGTGTCACGATCTCACCTGCACCTTCCTCACATTTTTATTATTTTGTTTTATTATTGTCTTTGTGTACTGCTGCTGCATGCCTTTCCTCCTTCTCTCTCTGCAGGGGGCGTGGTTGACCTACTTTCCCTCAAGACGCCGGTGATTGACTACACCTGCGCGGCTCCGCCTCACCTGCTCCTGATCTGCAATCAGGAGGACTCATAAGCGGAGCCATTCCTCGTCACCGGCGTCAGATCGTTGTTCACACTCAGTTGGTAAACGTCATGCAGTTCTTCTGTCGCTTTACTTACCTGCTATTTGGATACTCACTCGTCTCTCCTCACTCCAGGTCGCCACGTCTCCTGCACCTCCGAGAAGTCACTGGTCAATGTTCTGGTTTTCCCTATTCTCCTGGGAATCTCCTCTGCTGACTCTTGAAACCAGTGAGTTTGTTCCGTGCGGGAACGTCGCCATTCCGCCACGCTGATCCTGCCACAGCTGCACTCTCCTTTCTCTCTCTCTCTGTCATTCACACGTTCACTTCCCTTAGTTTTGGCAGTCGCTTTCTGTTTATCTTTATTCGTAAATAAATATTACTTTTGTTTTGAAACTTACCTACCGTCTCCGTCTGCTTCCGGGTCCACCTTAATACGAATCATAACAGTCGGTACGATAAACATTGTATCTGAGTATACAAATGTCTTCATTTGTAATATATTTTGTCAGCCAAGTTTCTGAAATTATCACTATATCTGCATCTATTGATCTAACCCAAATTCTGACCATGTCCATCTTGGGTAATAAACTGCGTACATTAAGATGAACAACTTTAAGACCAGACATTAATTTGAATTCAGCGGGAGTCTGGATAAGCTCAGGACCAGGGTTTGATTGTACATCTCCAGACAAAAGTAAGAGTAGGACAATCATCAGTCCTTGTTTCACAGTACATTTTGAAGCAGTTTTTTCAGATGTTGAACTCAGGCAATGCCTTTCCTTAAGTGAAAGGGTAAGATTGTATAGAGCAAGAGTACTTTGAATTTTAGGCAAGTCCCTATGTGGGCCCAGCCACGTGTTTAAGGCCCAGACCATACGAGACTGTGGTTGCTGAAAATGCCCAGCAACATTAGCATTAGTGCCTCTATAGTAAGTGTCTTGCATGTTCAACACATTGCTAGAGGTACTCACCAAGGGGCATTTGCTTGGTCTCGGGTCCCAGACAGTCAACAAACATACTAAAGTTAAGAAAAATGCCATTATTTTTTTTTTTATTTACAGAGCATCCGTAGAGACAGTTTATAATTTGAGAGCTACACAGGTTAACCAAGCATCCCCAGCAGATTAGTCCAGGATCCAGGAGGATGTAGCAGGCCCAGGCTGGTTGGCCCAGGATCCAGGAGGATGCAGCAGACTCAGGCTAGTTAGCCCAGGATCCAGGTGGATGTAGCAGCCCCAGGCTAGTTGGCCCAAGATCCAGGAGGATGCAGCAGAACCGGGCTAGTTAGCCCAGGCTCCAGGAAGATGTAGCAGGCCCACGGTAGTTAGCACAGGATCCAAAAGGATGTAGCAGGCACAGGCCTAATTAGCCCAGCTAGATATAGCAGAGTATCCTTAAACTCATTAGAAGTACATAATTCTCGGGCAGCGGTGGCTCAGTTGGTAGAGCACCTGCCCCATATGCTGAGGCTGTAGTCCTCGCTGCAGGCGACCCTGGTTCGGATCCCGCACCAAGCGTTCTTTCCTGAATGTCATTCCCCATCTCTCTGCCTCCTGTTTCCTGTCTCTCTCCACCTCACTATCATTAAACGCAAAGAGGCCCAAAAAAAAGAAGTACACAATTCTATAAAAGCTTTTGAGGATATTTCAGTAAAAACAGCAAACTGCAACTTTTGCAAGGATAAAAATGCAGTCAAATTCATTAAAACCAAATTAAAAAAAGCAACTTAATCCAGAGAGACACTGAGCAATTGAGAGACAGACAAGAGAGAGGCAGCCATCCAAGCAAGATGCTGGCTACGAGGTGCACCGGAGAAATGGTACACTCTCTCAATAAAATAATGCCTTGGTGCCTGCAACATTGACCTATGCCAGTGGTCGACACTTGCTGCAGACCACCAGGCCTGGCATCACACCACGGACCAGGCCGTCTCCTCCTTTGAAGACTCCCGCAGGGCCAACAGCTGTACCAGACCAGACTTTTGACTGCATCCGCTGTGGCAGGATCTGCAGTGAGCTATGTTGCGCCTGGAACTGATCGGAAGGGACAGCTCGTCCGTCTTGTTAGCTAGCTATTGGACGTTAGACAGGATTATGCTGGGCAGTGGGTAACGGTGTTTGCGCCTCCGTAGACGCACGAGAGCCCCGGCTCTTCTCCCTCACTTCTGGGGTAGTTAGTTGCGTCCCGAGGCCGAGGTGCTCTCGGACGGCGATATCGATGTGGTTTCAAAGTCGCTTGATGAGTAAACAGTCTTGGGGGAGACTGATGCACGGTGTCCCGAATATGCAGTAATTCCAGTCCCTCATATTTTATCAGACAATCCACACGATCCAAACTTTTCAGGATCACCAAATCCGGATAACCAGAGCTCAAATAGGACAAGAAATCAACAATGTAGAACTATAGATGTAGTATATAGATTATAGACTATAGACTATAGATGTAAATGAGGGGAGGGAAAAGGAAAAGAAAGGCTCCAGCAGCACAGGCTGCTAAAAGTAAAAAATAAAGTACACTGCTGCAGGGGCTGGTCTGAACGGGGCGAGCAGCACTGAGGCTGCAGCTTCAGTAACAGGTCTGAGTCTGAAGAGAGTGAGACTCCCATGACCACTGCCCTTATGGTGCAGGAGGAGGCTGAAACAAGTGCTAAAGAACACTGACCATGTGAAGGAGGCAGTGATAGCATGTTAAGCAAGTATGTGCCTTCTAGAATGGTTCATTAAAATAAATGGTTCAGAACGGTTGCTTAACTGTCTATGAACTTTATTTGACATCATAAATAGCAAACTCTGGATGGTGTGGTGTGTTACAACTAAATCTAGTTGGAAAACAATAACCATATTCATACTATCCAGATTACTTAATTAGTTGTGTTTATTAACCACTTAAGCCATATTTCATATTTTCATCAAAGGATGCCACAGATCTACAAGCTTACAACTCACATGTTGCAGTGTGATGTGTTTTGAGCATGTTGATCTGCTATTTTCAGTGTTTGATCCTTTCTACCTATAATGACAATTTCCAAAATATAGAATTCAAAGGGATATTGTTTAGTATGGTGGTGTCATTAAGAGCTTGTGTGTTTGATGATGAATATATGTATGTTTTCGATTGAAGTAATGCACTTTATTGTAAAGTACTTGAGTTATGTGGCTTGAGGGATGTGTTTATTGTATTTTAATTTGTTTTATTTTATTTTATCCAGGGAGAGCCACTACTGTTGTCTAGTTTGGGTATAGATTTGTTATAGACTGGATATTTCATTTATAGTTACAAGAAGGAATAGAGACAGGTCAGAAACAGGAACTTGCATACCTTGAATGTTGGGTCTATTGGTTTTCTATGACTCCACTACACCTACTGGTAAATTATTTGCCATGTTGTGATATAATTTCTACCAAAAACAGTGATTGATCTGGTTAGACATGTTGGACTGCTATTATTTTGAACACAACTGCACTTGCATACTCGAGAAGTACAACTGGAATACATACTCGCCAAGTATGGGAGTACGCAAGTACGGACATGTATGGATATTGAGAACAACAATTTTAACAATTGCGGGTCACGTAAACATAGCATCGCGCGTCTCAGGAGCAACGTGGGATTAAGTACTAGGAATCGAACACAACCTTCCAGTTGAAAGACATTTCTATTTTGGAAGTGATACATCTTTTTTTTACTCTTTCCAAAAATGACTTTTTCCTCCTCCTTATATGTTTTTGTAAAACTGATTATGGGCGAAGAATAAATATTAAAGCTAAACTTACCTTTCTTGCATGTCTCACAGCACTTTGAACACCTCCACCTCCGCCTCCCTCAAAGTCCCACCCTCCAGTGCTCAGGTTGTCAGTCGCTTGCTCTGACCGCAGGCTTGGACAGCAGAGGTTATTGTGCTTTGGGAGGTGATCCTGGCAACACACGCTGCTTGTTAAGCTCAGTAACTGAGAGATGCGAGCTTGTACGCGAGAGTCTCACAAAATGTCGGCAGATTTAGCGACAAAGTCGCCACATGGCAACACTGCTCTGTCAGAGAACTCGCAAAAGCTGTGACAGCGATCGGTGAGGGGCGCGACAGAAGACAGACAGGAAGCTCGGCCAATTATTTTATTCGGTCCGAATATTTTAATTGGTCATACTTTTGTCATAATAATATGAGAATTAAATAATGATGAGTTTCAAAACCTGGTGGCTTTATCTTACGTTTTAAGAGTGTCATACGCTTATTAGGAGCAATTTAAGATTACAAAAGAAAAGTGTAAGAAAGTTAAGTAAAGCTTTAACAGCACACACACACTTCACACAGGAGTATAATTCTCTGTGTGAACAATGCAGAAAACTGGCTGGGAAATGATCTACAAAAGCATAAATGAAAACATGTAATACGTCAGTCATTCCCAAACTTAGAAAACACTGTGTTCCAGTTTAAACTGAAAACAGAATAACATATCATTAAAATCCCAAGGATTTTTCATTATTACTTTGTATTACTTTTATATTTGAAGTAACTTGAAACTCAATTACAAAATTGAAAATTAAAAAAGCATTTTATTATTTACTTTCTCTTAGTCTGTTTCAATAACAACAGCTCATTTCAAATCACATACATTTAAAGGAAGTTTAGTTGTTGAAAATAAAACAAAAGAAAAGGGAGTAAAATAAAGGACAAAAAAATATGCAGTAGTAAATCCACCAGTGGAATGTAAAGGCAAGCATCGTGTACCAAACAGATATGTAACAAGTGCAACATTTCCTCTTTGGTCTGTACATAAAAGACATAATCTGGTCTGCAGTTGCTTTTCTTGATTGCTTACAGTCTCTACATTGACAGAAGTATACAAACATGAAGTATGTGGGATTGAAATGAAAACAAAGGCACATAATCAGTCTCCAGTAAAACCACAGGTGAGACCTTATGCTCAGGAGTGTTTCCCTGGACAGGTGTTTTCATGTGATGTTGTATGAGGTACTGGTCAACAGATCGACACCGACTTCACTTCACACCATCACTGTCATTCTGCCAAGAACCACAGACACTCGCTCTCACTGAAAAACTGATTTTTAATACTTCCCCAACAAATCTGCACCAGCTCAAGCCCACAATATCAGAATAAATGAGTGGATAAATACAGCCTTTTCCAATTGAAACTCCAGCTTGTGCTACATTGTAAAAAAAACAACCAAATTAAAATAAAGCTAAATCTCCCACACCAAAATCCATTGAGAAAATCAGTGCTTTAACATCCATCATTAAGTTCAGATTTGTTATTTTGTGACTTCAGTGTTTGAAACCCTTTGTTCAGATTCAGACCTCAGTGGCAGCAGTAGAGCTAAAAACACTGATTTTCTATTTGGAGTGAACATGTTCTTTAGATTAGCCAGGTATCTATTTTTATGACAACTTTTTGTTAAGTGGTTAAATCCTATTTGTCCATGTTGTTTTCAGTGAGGGTGAACATTTGTGTCTCAGGCTATTTCACAGTGAAAGATGATGTGGATGGTATGCACTGTGCCAGTGTCTCAATCACAATTAAAAAAGCTCAACTATTACTTTATCATACACCCATGTACAAGTGTTCAGCTAAAAGTGTAGGTGTGAATCCTGAATGCAACCTCTAATGCAATCATTAAAAAGAGAAAACCCATTCAGAGGTTTGAGGATGAATGTGTGCCAGGACTCAGACCACGACTTCTGACCTGCTGTAGTTTCACAGTGAGCTGAAACTATTTTATTACTTCTAAGCATACATAACATTTTCTGCTCCAATGGTTTAAATCTTGTTACATGTTACAGCAGCGTGAAAAGAGCTTTGATTTACTGAGCTCCTCTCAACATTTCTCTCTCTAGCCTGTCATTTGTGCTGATACACATAGCACACACACAAGAAGCACATCTGCACAGTGACACTGGTTCAAAACATTGTTTGGTCTTCATGAACAGACGTGATGTGTGTGTTAGCATAACGGACAAGTGTTTGACAAGAGCCAGACATCCAGGAAGCATGTTCACACCAGTAGTGTGTGGTCTTATTTAACACTGTTCACTTGTGATGAGATGTGCCAGTTTGGACGTTAATACCAGGAGTTGATGGGGTGATGGTGACGTGCTGACTTCTCTGCTGAGTGAACTCCCGGTGTCACTTCTCTCAGCAGTGACCGTCAGTACACTGTTATTTCAGGATAGTTACAGCTGCCTCCTGTATACAAGACACGGCCTTCTGGATGTCGTCCTCCGTTTGTTCAACAGTGACCACCACTCTGATACTGAGGACACAAAGACAACTGTCAGGAATTGAGCAATACAAATGGAATCAAATCATGCAGTATTTGCCATAATTTGACTGAAATGGTGTTTTGCCATTTGATTAGTTGATTTGACCCGAATGAAATACAGTACATGTGATGTTCACTTGGCTTCTACTGTATGGCTCATGAGAGGAAAAAGGAATGACTGCATGAACATTCAAGGAAAAAAGAATAGAACAGAATTTGGAAAAACTGGATTTCAGAGAGAGCTCAGAGATGTTGTTGGGTTCCTGCTGAAGATGGAACAATCAAAGCACAGCTTAGCTTCAGTATTGGGCAGTGAAGTGCTACTCAAGTGCTGCTTAGAAAACAGTAACAATATTACAAGTACTAAGCAGGAGTTGAACCAATACAATGTGTTTTTTATCACATCAGAAAACAGTAAAAGTAACATTATCATCTTTTAAAGGTATGCAACGTTGTTTTTTCCTGCTAAATCTTACAATAAAAGGTACAGAAAAAAAAGTAGTGATTAGTTACCCACTAACTAAATGTTAAACTGACCTTATAACTAACCAGTACCTGGTGATTTCTTCATGATTACGTAACCTTTTTGCATACGTTATTATAAGTACCATTTTTCTGACACCAGAAGTAACCATATCTGGAGCCTGAGTGAGAGCTCATCCACTGCACCTGTAACCATCCACCTACTGGATGGTATGTCAATCACACCATCGTCACACGACAACATCCACTGCTTCATTTGTTACACTACATGATTGGAATTAAATATTCAAAGATGTGGCCCACAGAGACCCACTGACTTCTCTACATGTCACAGACCCTGATCTCACAGTGTGGTGATACCATGGCGGCTGAACGGGAATACAACAGTGATTCGATCAGGGAGAAGAAAAAATGTCAAATACATTATCAAACAAGAGAGAGAGAGAGAGATGGAAGAAAGCACTGATCAGTTGACCAGGAAACAAATATAAACAAATTGCCACAACATAACATTCAGGTTCATAAATCAAGTGAGAAGTAGTCTCAGGTAGTGGGTCCATTACGGATCACACATGTTTTAGGCACTGGGGCTGCACCGATGATCTACGCTGAGGTGTAGTTTACCTGGGTGGAGGGACGAAGCGCTCCTCTTTTTCCAGGTAGTGGGCGAGAGTCAGAGCCACACCTCGTTCCAAACACTGACAGAGAAAATGTGAAAAATACCAAACAAATCAATCAATAACCACCTGCAGTAGAATTTAAAATTTTATGATTCAGAGCATTCAATGAGTATTAAAAACTATCAGAAACATTAATGAAAACATTAATGTAACAGAGCCATTGATGAAATACACTGTTGAACATTGTGTATGGATCTGGGGCCAGAGGTTTAGGACTCACATAATCTACAATGTTGCGAAGAAGCAGCATGTCAGCATCTCTGGAGCCAGAAGTTTTGTCCAGCTGTAAGTGAAGAGCAGGGGCGAATGGTTCTCCCACCAACTTCAGCCCTGCAGTTCTGTCAACAGCACAAACACTGACATCACTTCACTGGAAGATTACATGCATCTTTAGATTCATTATTCGTTATCCAGGAAACAAACAGCAACATTTCCCATGTGGAGTGAGGTAGAGAATTAACAGTTTTAACATGGTCATTTTTAAATACATAAATAAACTAAAGCCTAAAAAACTAATTTCTCATTTAGTCCAGTTGCGTCCATTGTTTTTAATACATGAATCCATTTCCTCTCCTCTGCCCATCACCTGGTCATGGCCAGGTTCTTTCAGGCAGTTTGGCCTTCGTAGAACATTATTCAAGGACACTTGTGTATAATTTGTGGCTGGGCCTGCAACAAATTCTGTTGCATTGCTGGACGTGGGCTTTAAGGTTTGCCACAAAACAAAGCCAATGTGGACATGGTAGATAACAAATATAGGACAGGTAGATTTGACACTTTCTGATGTTTGTTTAAGGCCGGGACCCCAATTTGGAGATCCAGAGAAGCTCTTGGCAAACAGTGTGACATAATGTACTAATCATGAAAGAATATGATGTTGCACATCTCATCAAACAGCAGAATCTGTGCTACAAAACTATATAAACCCTTTTTTAGGGGTCGCTGCGCAAGGTTGTTGTGCTTTTGGCTACAGTGAGCAATGGCGTCCGAGGGAGAAAGACTGTTGTTGTTGAAACAGTTGCCGTTTCTCACTTTTCTGTGTGACAGAACGCAGTTTTAAGATAATTTGAGGCGAGAAATTGGCCATTTAGAGTCTAAACATGTGCTGTGTGTGTTAAGATATGACGTATTTATAGTTCGGCAGCGGCGTTATCGGCGGGGATCAGCTCCGCCCTCTGTGGACGCTCGGTGCTCACTGTGAGCCGGCACAGAGCAGCTCCGCTCGGCCTGTCCTGAGGACCAATCGTAGCTCTTGCCGTCTCCGTTGTCCCTTGACGGAGTGACGGACACTTAAAAAATATTCCGTTCAGCCGGAGACGACGCAGAGACTCTACAACAGGTTCTGCGTCGACGCAGAGGACTCTACGTAACCTACGCAGAGCACTTTACGCAGGAGTATAAATTGGGCTTTAGGGTTAGGGTACAATTTCCACATACAGCAGCCTGCCCTTTGCACACCCGAGAACACACAGCAGCCACTTGGTTTGCACTTCACAACATTGAATCGAGATGGAGTAGATTTTTTTTTTTTTTATCAGTTGCTTTGAGTTGTCATTTTTGGAGGTCTGAATTCCATTGAACTGCTGTATTTGGATGTATTGAACAGCATTAGTGTTATATAAATGCAATATATAGTAAAACTCAAATGGCACAGGTGTGCCAAAATGGTCTCAACAAAAACCTCAAGAACCTACAACTAGTAGTTGTAGTTCAAACAGAGAGATTAATTGCTGCATTCTTTCATTATTAAGCACATATTGTCTTTACTGAGTGGCAGCCTGAAGTCACAGATATAACTTACCTTTGTAAAGCTTTGTACACATGTTTGCACTTTTCCCTCAAGACGGAAAAAATATCTGCAAAGCAGATATAAGGATGAAGTCAGTAATAACAGTTCATATGCAAAAAAACATGCTTCTAATGAACAAACATGTGGTGTCAATAAATGTCTCTTTACAACTTTGGTACAAGAAAAGTACCTGGATCCTCCTCCATGATGTTGAGGGCTTCAATGGCAGCAGCAGCCAACATTGGAGGCAGGGATGCAGAAAAACAGTAGCCCTGACCTGACAGACGCTGCAACACACCAGAAAAGCATACAATGAGCTTCAGCCTCATTTCCCATAGTGTCTTGTTACATATTTGATATTGTTGCATTTACCTGATGGTCGATGACAAAAGAGCGTCCACAGCAGAAGCCTCCAATGGAGGCCATGGCATTCTCCATGTTGGCACTGATCAGGTCAATGTCATCTATCTGCATGAAGGCAGAAATGGAAGTGTTGTTACTGCACTCAAACACACATGTACAGTATGTATATCTCTTTCTGCTTTGCTCTATGAAAGTTTCAGACATTACATCTGCTTTATTGTAATAAATAATAACTCAAATAACTAGCCTACGCTGTCGGGGGCCGACAGCAAGGGGTATATCCGCGAACTTGTCCAATCCTCAACTTTCCAATATACCCAAAGTATACGCACTTGCACCTGCCACTAACTGTTTTAATTAATTATTAACAAATTCAACAAAATAACTTAAATATTATGATATAATGTTGACTACACTTTATACATGTTCAAAGTATCCATATAAACTCGATATTGAACACAGAATACCTGAACTCATAAATTTCTCTCTAGTTTTTAATAAAACTAGTTAACCTATTATACCTTGTTAAATATTATGAATTGCTAACCACACCTGCCATATCTTCAAAGTGTCCAAATTTCATGAAAAAGCATACACTATGTTTATTAAATTTCATGAAAAAGCATACAATATGTTCAAACTTTCCATTAAATGCATTAATAAAGAAATGGCGTTCGTTTCTCGCGGATATAATTATTGTTAGCATCACATTTATAGTTAACTGCTCAGCCTTTCAGACTCACATTGACGCCAAAATGTTCTGTGACTCCTCGACCGTGTTGTCCCAACACACCAAAAGAAAGACTCTCCTCCAGAAAGATCCGCACCTTGTACTTGTACTTCAGCTCCACCTGGAGGTTACACAAACACAAAGCATTGGCACGAGAGCAGAGCCACGATACATCATTTTTTTTTCCATGTCTTTGACTATATAAATACTTTAAAAAGTATAAATGCAGATAAGTTTCAGGGCAACACTGTTCGTGTCTAATAATATTCTCAGGCGGTAGAACAGGTCACCTTGTCCCCTCATTCCTAATCCACACTGAAACAGAATTTTCTCTACATGTGCTTAAACACAGCATTGTTTCAATGTCTTCATCCACATAAAACTCCAAAACAACTCTAAACACTGTAGCACATATGCCAGGTCTGTGTGTGTGGGAATATGACATCATTATTTTCCCAAAGTAATGCATTGGTTGTATATATAAATACGTAACAGTGGGATATATAAGTATGGGGGGCCATGTAGTCCATTTTGAGTCATATTTTGATTAATTTCACGCAGCAAATGCTAATTTCCTGTGATTTCCTGATGTAAGAGATTATTTATAAATAATCAAACTATTTATAGGAAAGCAGTGGACTTCGACAATTACCTTTTTTCAAGTTTTTGTTGCAAAAAAAAACTCCACTGACTTATTAAAACCAAAATGAATGGAATTGTATGTGAGGGGTAAAACAATTGTATGTGAGAGGTAAAATTGTGTATCTGCAAAGTAAAAGAGAGTATGTAAGAGGTAAAATGGTGTATGTGCAAAGTAAAAGAGTATGTGAGAGGTAAAATTGTGTATGTGAGAGGTAAAAGTGTGTATGTGAGAGCCAAAAATAGTGAATGTGAGAGGCAAAATTGTGTATGTGAGAGGTAAAAGTGTGTATGTAAGTTTTTGTTGCAATCCATCCACAACAATATTTTTCTCTGATGTGTTCAAAACAACCGAAAACTCCACTGACTTGTTAAAACCAAAATGAACAGTTGAGCAAATTCAACTTTCCAGTTGTCCTTGAACCCATCACATGTCTTACGTTATGTTGCCAGTGCGTCTTCCCGTACAGATATTCAAGCGCAAGCAAGCAGCTATATTTTCATTCAGAATGGGCATTCGCAAATGTCTGAAAAAGCCAGAAACTACACTGTCAGCGTCAATAGAACCTAACAAAAGCAGCAGGAGAAACAGAGAAGCCGATGAGAATCTGCTGCGCTTCGTCAGCGGGCACAAGTTTTCTTATACTATGTCTCACGTCATCGCTCCCCCTGTGCAACGAGCTGGCTCTGGGACTGCTGCTCAGAATCGTTCAGAAACATACATGCACTGTCTGTCAGTGTTGAAGAGCATACTCTGATACCCTGCTTGAAGATCGTTAGATTCTAAGAGTTTATAGGAGATAGGTTCTCCTCTCCTCGTTCTCTTCCAACCGCCATGATGCGCTACAGTCATAGTTCCTGCTTTTCGTCACATGACCGGAAGGCCTTCCACTCGCACATTCACTTTATTTGTACCTCATACAATCACTATTTTTGGACATCATACATTCACTTTTTTTGGACCTCATACATTCACTTTTTTGGACCTCATACATTCACTTTTTTTGGCAAAAAATTGTATGTGATGGGTAAAAACTAATTGTATGTGAGATGTAAAAAAAATTGTATGCGAGAGATAAAATTGTGTACGTGCAAAGTAAAAGAGAGTATGTAAGATGTAAAATTGTGTATGCACAAAGTAAAAGAGTATGTAAGAGGTAAAATTGTGTATGTGCAAAGTAAAAGAGAATATGTGAGAGGTAAAATTGTGTATGTGAGAGGTAAAATTGTGTATGCGAGATCCAAAAATAGTGAATGTGAGAGGCAAAATTGTGTAGGTGAGATGTAAAATTGTGTATAGGTAGAAAAGGAATTATGGCCTACACGGCCCCCCATAAGCATGTCCCTCTCAAACATCATGTATCAGGTTCATCACAGGATGTAATTACCAGCCTTTCAGGTCCATTCGTCTTCTACTTACCAGCTGAGGCAGAGGACAGATGTCTGCTGTGTTAATGTACAGTCCCTCCACTACGATGAACTTTCTGGTCACTCGAGCTTTACGAGGATTCTGAGACAGACAGAGCACAGTGGTATCAGACAATGCTTTAGTCATGAAACACGGTTGAAACTGATCAGCCACAACATCTGCACTAGCTGCTGCTCGCTCACAGTCACAGTTTGCCATCCTTTACATGTGTGATGTCACTGGAAAGCAAATGACAGCATATCTGTTAACAAATTAGTTCTCTATACGAAATATAACTGATAGGATTTGATCACATTCTAGAGTTGTCACACTACAAAATTAGTAACCACGGTACGATACCAGACAAAGAATCACGGTTTCAGGGTAGTAATACTGCAGCCTTTTTTTTTTTATTAGTATGATTATTATTACTACTATTATTATTTTCATGAACTTCAATGTATTTGTACAAGTTGTCAATACTTAATATAACATAATAATGTTTGGTGCTTGATATACATAATACTGGTGAAGTAAGAATTAGACTGAATGGTTTAAGTTCATAAGCGGGTCAACGAGTACATGAACAAAAGCATATAAGCAATACATAACAAATACATGAAGTTAGAATATGGTTGCAATTAAATAATCATTCAGTTTCCTTTGCACATTAATTTATGTTTAACTAATATAAATAATCAACTTAGGATAACAAATCCACTGTCTTTAAAAAAAAAAAAAAAAAATCTATTTGACAAGAATGCTTCTTCTACAACATAATAAACCATAGAGGGGGACAAAATAGAATAAACATGAACTGATTCCCTGTGAAAACTATATTTTTATGCATCTTCTATGTGCTTTATACTTAGACATCCGTTAACTCTTCATTCCTCAGCCAGTCATATACCGACTAACGTAGACCCTGGCTTGGAGGAGTGTGATTTTCATTGTTTTTATGCCATTGTCAGTGCTGTTCTCCTCAGCAAGCAGTAATGGATTACCGCAGCTGCAGAGGACCTGTGGCAGAGATGATTTTCCTGGTTAACTTCTGGTCAATAATTCACGACTGCTAGCTGGCTGTAAACTGCGGAATGGATTTCCTTGAACGGAATCATGCATTATTACGCCACGTCTCATTGAGACACACCTCAGTTCAGGAAATCCATTCCACGTTTTTGCAGCCAGCTATCAGAGCAGTCGGGGAATCACTAGTGGAGACATTTCAGCAGACATTATAGCACAGACATATCGGATCTCACATTTCTACAGTTGTATCGGAAATATCCGATCCGTCAATTACGTCTGTATCAGAACCCGATACCGATACTGGATGGGATCGGTCCCATTCCTAATGGTGGTGGTAGTGTCATGGCATGGACATTTATGGCTGCCTATGGAACTGGTTCCCTTGCATTTATTGATGATGTAACTGCTGACAAAAGCAGCAGGATGAATTCTGAAGTGTATCCAGCAATATTATCTGCTCATATTCAGCCAAATGCTTCAGAACTCATTGGACGGCGCTTCACAGTGCAGATGGACAATGACCCAAAGCATACTGCAAAAGAAACCACAGAGTTTTTTTTATAGCAAATAAGTGGAATGTAATGCAATGGCTAAGTCAATCACCTGACCTGAATCAGATTGAGCATGCATTTCATTTGCTGAAGACCAAACTAGCGGGAAAATGTCCAAATAACATGCAGGAATTGAAGACTGTTGCAGTAGACGCCTGGAAACCCAACGTCTGGTGATGTCTATGCCTTCCAGACTTCAGGCTGTAATTGACTGCAAAGGAGTCAGTTTGTATGATTGTTTAGTTTATCCCATTACTTTTGGTCCCATAAAAAGAGGGAGGCACATATAGAAAATATTGTCATTCTTACACCGTTCACTTCGATGTAAATCAAATTAAAGCTGAAAGTGTGCAGTTAAAGCACATCTTGTTCGTATCATTTCTAATCCATTGTAGTGGTGTATAGAGCCAAAAAGAAGAGAATTGTGTCAATGTCCCAATATTTATGGACCTGACTTTAACTCTTATTTAGAATCCATACACTCACATCGCCTGTAAACAAGCAGCAACAATGTAATGCAAGTGTTTTTTCTCTTACACAACAAACAGGTGGAAATGCAGGGTTTCCCCCAGTGAATTATAAGCTTGGCGGGCCACCAAGCTTTACTTGTTTAGTGTCCGTTTGTCTTGTTACTTGTTTGAATATTATAGGTCTTGTGAGACCTGTAACGCTGACCACTTGAATTTCCCCAAGGGGATAATAAAGTTGACCTTGACCAGTAACATGCAGGTGCGGCTCGCAGAAATTAAAGGGCCATCTGCACCAGATGAGGGGTCACAACCACTTTTTTTATGTTGATTTATTTTACTTTTACTTACTTAAATGTGACCATTGCATGGCTTGTTTTAAGATTCACTGAAAGAGTGTGTCTTTTTGTAAGACTCTATAGTTGGTGTTTAAGTATTGTTAATAAATGTCTTACAAAACGCATAAATAACAATAACAAAAAAAACAAAAACACCATGGGCCGCCGGTGGGCTACCTGAGAGGCCCCACCACCAGGCTGAGCAGGCTTTCTGGGGGAAACCTTGAAATGCTAGTGAAGTACATGTCATTTAATGCTGCTAGTGCTGGCCTGCAGTTGGACGACTAATGCAATTTGTTTTCTACTAGAAAAGGCTTTTATCGAGGAAACAACCATGTGTTCTAATTCATCATTACTAAACGTCTCTACGCACAAGCAGGAAACAGCATGCTCATCAGATGTAAATATACCATTGATTCATCCATTTTCTACCACTTCATCCTCCATACAAGGATAAAATAGATACAGAAGGGCCTGGAGCCAGTCCCAGCTGACATAGGTAGAAAAGCAGGGTCACACCCTGTACAAGGTAAACACAGCAAAAGAAGAATTACATAAGCAAGCTGAAAATACACTGAGCCAGTGCAATAAAACCAAAAAAGGTAGAAATGGCAATGGGGGACAGAGGAGAGGAGGGGGACAAAAAGGGAAGGTAGAGCAAGAGAAGGAGCGACAGAGATAGAGGAGCGAGACCAGGACCAGGTGAATACGAGAGAGAGGAAGAAAACAATTAAAGCCACAGAGTCCATGACTGCACAGTTAGGCCAAGCTGTCTGTGATGGGAAAAAAAATGTTGAAGTGCAACCAGAAGAGAGAAGTCTCAGCACATACTAACCTTTTGGTCCTCTAGCTCCTGCTCCTTTAGGAGCCTCTCCAGATCCTCCATGTCGTTGTGTTTGAAGTATTTGATAAAGCTGCGGGACGCTTGAAGACCCTTCTGGATGGAGAAGCAGGCTGCTTCATCCCTGGACATAAAACACTTCTCATTACAGACAGCTGGCGTGTCATGGTTCCAGATTGCAAGTCGCATTTTGCAACCAAAACTTGAGAGTGTGCGACAGTCAGGTTTGTGTGGCGAAAAAGGCCCAAACCCACCATTTTGGGGAAGACTGGCTGCGAGAATTCAGCTGGATAAGGTACTGTAAGGAGACGAATTCCATGAACTGTGAATGTTGCAGTCGCTACCCCAGAACAGCGGGGAACACAAAGTTTGCCGACAGTGCAGGCACTTCGCAGTTTAAAGACAATACACTAATTCAACACAATATTAGTTAAGCAGAGTTCCCCCTGGTCGCTAGGCCTCACTTGCACCCCCGCCAGGCGTTGCTTGTTTATTTATTTTAAATCGATCTTTTATACACCACAGATTTTTCTAAATGGGTGATCAAGGGCACTGTGCTCCCATGTAATCAGCGAGCGCCCTCTTGTCCAGGTGCCGATTGAGACCCAAGTCACACTATCAAATATCGACATCAATAGGTAGCAGTTCTATTTTTGCCGTTGCTGAATTGCGTCAAGCTCAACAGAGCAGACCGCACCAGACAGCAAGTCCGACACACAATCAAAGTAAAACACCTCCGCCCCCCTTTAAAAATAAAACACAATACGCAGGTCATATAGCCCATCACAAGGTCACATCAACATAACTTCGGAACTGGTGCTACCAGGTCAACAGTCAATTGATCAGAGGGTCCTGGAGAATCATAATGTACGACGAGAGACTGATTGTTGAAGTGGAGAAACATAAAATCATCAACAATTGTTCCACGTCGGAGAATGAAAGAAGCTGTATTGTTATTGTTGTTTCCTTTACACGGGATCTCACAAACTCACATCCGTTCAGGATTATCGCGTGATCTTCCGTGAATACCGCTGGCTCCCAAGGCACAGCTGCGCTGCCGTAACGCACCAGGTGGGGATTGATGCTGGGCAGAGGACGGATCAAAACCGTGCCGCCTTCAGAGTCTGTCGACACGTTTTACTAAGATCTACTCGGATCCCCTTCACTTCATCACGTCTGTACTCGATCCTCGTCATAAAGATCATTATTTGGATGTGGGGGATAAAGCTGTGTGTCGAGAAATTATCCCACCTGCGTTGGATACGGAGAGCCTACTTGGAGACAGAGAAGTGCATGGCGCGGGAGGGTTAGGTTTCAAGTAGAAAGAGCACATTGTAATTTCTGCATTATCAAGGTATTTATTAGTAATACAGTGGAGTAGAACTTTGAATATTTGGTTAGCATGTTGATTTACACTGTGTGCCCCTAAATTTTCTGGTACCGCCCCTGAAATTTTGAGGTTGGGGGCCTCTGTGCTCCTAGTGAAAAAAGTTAGTCTGGAGCACTAAACTTACTTGACTGACATTATTTTTCACTTACACAAAGATGATGTCCCCCCTCTTGGCGTAAGCAGGGATTGCACTGGCAATGGTTGCAAAGCCATAAGAATAGAGGATGGCTTCTTCTGTTTTCATGAATGTGGCCAGGCGGCTCTCCAGTTCCAGGTGAACATCTACAGGAGGTAATCAAGACAGTAACCGACACCCACACAATTAGCAATTACCATGATACAACATATTCAGACTTGCTTTAACATTAAAGGCATAGTTCAGTTTTTTGTTTTTTTTTATGTGGTTGTATGAGGTAGTGACACTTGGGTGCATTCACACCAGCTCCTGCGTAATCAAAACCTAAATCATTTGCTTTTTGGGAGTTGTGAATGCGCAACCAAACTCTGATCCGCACCAAAGAAGTGAATTCTGGTCCACCTAAAAACGTAGGTCACAGTTTTCTTTGCATTAAGTTGTAAATGAGATTTCTTGACCCAGTCCTGTACATTGGTCATAGTTGCTGTCAACAGTTGGGAGGCTTCCTGTGGATTTTATATTAACACTTAAGCACTCGTCTGGAAGATCATTTATAAAAAGACATTCACACTTTCCAGCAGGTGAGCACGGCCGAAAAGTTTGTTAAACTAAAAGCATTGGTTGGTGGAAAAGCTTCGAGGGTAAGACTGACCTGAGAAGTTTATTTAAACAAACATTTCTAAGAACTGTTCAGACTGCTGAGCTATATGGCTCTTCTTTCTGTTGGTTTATTTTTCTTTTTATCATTAGGCCCATTTATTATTATACCATGGTATGACATGAGCTGTCTACTCTGTTTAGTGCTATGGTTAAAAATGGCTCAAGGATCATTATTAGTTTCCACAATCAAGCATGGTGGAGGGGCTGTGACTGTTCTTCCATGAGGACTGGTATATTTTTTTGGAGGGTGGGCAGTCTTCTTTCTTTTTTTGAGACTTTTGATGGTCAAGGTTGAGATTTTTCTCTGTTGTTCGTGTGGTTGTATTTTTTTCTGTGCTATTATTATTGTTATTATTCCTGTGTTCCCCTTATGTGCGTGTGTGTGTGTGTGTGGTATCAACCTTACCAAAACCCTTTGTTCTTTGACAAACTTTGTTTTTGTTTGGTCTCTTTATATCTATATGCCAAACCACAACTTGAATAAATATGAGTAGTATCAATGTTATGTCATGGAATGCACAAGGCCTTAATTCTCCCAAAAGCATACAAGCACTCTGAAAGTCCTTTATAGAAAGAATATCCACTTTGCCTTCATTGAAGCTTCAGTTTGAAGCTGGTGCACATAGATTTAAGAACAAGTACTATCATGTGGTTGCTTCCTCTTGTTACACCAAGAAAAGCAAAGAGGTGTTTATAGCTGCAAAATGTAACCTATATTATACCAATCTGGGCAAAGGGGGATCTGATGATGGTCGAATCTCTCTGTAACATAGCCTATAATGGCATTAAAATTTCAGTGATTTGTGTATGCTCCAAATTGCTTAAACCAGCATTTCTATAATTCACTGACTTCTACATTAACAGATCTCCCAGAGTACCAGCTTTTAATATGGAGTGACTTTAATGCCGTATGGCTTCACGATATCGATAGAACAGAGATAACAGAAAGCATAGATCAGCAACTGGCATCTATTGCATTGCAGAAATTGTCTCCCGACTATGGAGTGACTGATACATGGCAAATGATGAATCCTTCTTCTGGAGAATTTTCTTTTTTCTGCTTGCCATAAATCTTTTTCAAGAATAAACTACATCTTTGCATCCAAATTTCTTTTCAGTGACATTGGCCCCACTGAAATGACCCCAATAGCTTTATCTGATCATAGGGCTGTTTTATGTAATTTCTCATTAAGAGCTGGTCAATCGATGGCAGTTCGTTGCCGTTTTAACATGTCACTGCTCCAGAATGACACATTTATCAGCGAGCTGGGGGCTGAGTTGGAGGAATTCATTTCGATAAACAGCCCATTAGTTGATGATCCATGTGTGCTATGGGATGCGGTTAAAGTGTGCATCAGGAATAAAACTATATCTTTTGCTTCCAATCTCAATAAATCTAAACACATCAGATAAACTGCTTGGAGTCTGATATCGCAGCCCTTGAACAAGAAATGCTGAGTAATACCTCTCCAGAAAACATCTGTTAGTGTCATAAATTATTTGATGAACTTAACAGCTTGTTAAGAAGAGAAGCAGAATTCACTATCCTCACACAAGGCAAAATCACTAGGGCTGTAACAATATGCGTATCGAAACCAAAATCGCGACACTCAGAGCCACGAACCTTGCGGTGTGACACGGCAGAATCTCGAAACGCCCTTTCTAACTCCCAGTTATTTTTCCAGTCAGCCACATGATATGAGCTGTAAGTGCTACTAAACTTTTCAAATGACTATTATTTTTATTCGAAGGTGTCAAATTATCACGTAATTTGTGATTAATTCATTACATTCATCATTAATGCGTTATGCTTTTAATCGTGTTAACTTCTTTACTGATGTCCCCAGTACAGGGGGCACGTCAGACGCAGCGAGAAAAAACGTCATTAAACCATGTCTAAATTTAACAAACACAGACATGCTGCATACCCACAGAAAGGTCAGAAACTCAGCTAAAAGCTCATACGACCCATTCTTATGTTCACAAAACACAGTTAAAACAACGATGGTTCAAACCCACAGGAGCGAAAACAAACCCATTACAGCGCACGTGTTCAAAAGCGGCACCAGAGCGTCAGCGTGATTATGTAAACAGCGGAGAATTCACAGATTCAAGCGGTACCATTTTTATCATTCTACGGCCAAGATTCACCGATCCAGCCCCAAAATAAGAGCAAAACAACAACTGACTTTCAAGAAATACAAGCAGAAATGTTGTTTATCAAAACAAGTTATTTCCACCGGAACAAGACTGCTTCTCATGAAGAACTGCACTTCCCAGCATGCTTTGGGGACAAATCCCAGCCTGATTGAGCATTACAGATTAAGGGAAGCTATTTAATTTACTTTGTATTTTTGAACAGTATTATTTTGTTACAGAAAAGAGTGAAATCTTTGTTTATTTATTTATTTATGTTCAAATCTGTTCACAGTGTTCCAAATTATTTGTTATTAAATGTTATATTAAGTTGTTATATAAGTAAATCTAACCCATGACATACCAAATATATCAGCTATAAGGACTTAAGTGGGGGCATAACGTCTGATCCGGTACGCATTAATAGTACTTTTGAATAATTTTATCAAAATCTTTACATGCCTCATGATGACAAAGTCTGTTCTGAATTCCTCAAACCACTACAACTACCTAAACTGCCCCTAATCTGCTCCTTAGAGGCACCCATTAATTTGAAAGAACTAAGATTAGCCATTAAAGCAATGAACAGAGGCAGATCTCCAGGCCTGGATGGAATACCACCAAAACTGTTTGAGGCCTTCTGGCCTCAGCTTGGCCCTCTGTTGCTGACTATGCTTAACTTCTCCATTAATATAGGTTCCTTCTCTGCTAGCTCAAATACTGCAATAATATCTCCATTACTAAAGAAGGACAAGCCATCTGACGACTGTTCCTCTAACAGGCCTCGAAGTCTTCTGAAAGTCTAAGTCAAGCTTTACGTTAGTTAATACATGCCAAATCCTGTTGGCGACACCTTGCTGTATTTGCTTGACTAAGAGGTGCTTCAGCCCATCACTGTCAACACATCTCCACCCTGGCTCCAGATACTAACCAGAATATGTTGTACAGTGCCTTGCAAAAGTATTCACCCCCATTGGATTTTTACCTATTTTGTTCAATGTTTTTTATGTGATGGATCAGAACACAGTAGTCTAAGTCAGTGAAGTGAAATGAGAAAAACATATACATAAAACTATTTTTTAGAAATAAAAAACTGAAAATTGGCATGTGCATATGTATTCACCCCTTTTGTTATGAAGCCCATAAAAAGCTCTGGTGCAACCAATTACCTTCAGAAGTCGCATAACTAGTGAAATGATGTCTACCTGTGTGCAATCGAAGTGTCACATGATCTGTGAGCACATATACACACCTTTTTTGAAAGGCCCCAGAGGCTGCAACACCTAAGCAAGAGGCATCCCTAATTGAATATTGCCATGTAGATCAAGGAACTCTCCAAGCAAGTAAAGGACAATGTAGTTGAGAAGCACAAGTCGGGGTTAGATTTGATGATCCCCAGGAGCACCATCAAATCTATCATAGCCAAATGGAAAGAACATGGCACAACAACAAACCTGCCAAGAGACGGCCACCCACCAAAACTCAAGGAGGGCATTAATCAGAGAGGCAGCACAGAAACCTGAGGTAACACTGGAGGAGCTGCAGAGTTCCACAGCAGAGACTGGAGGATCTGTGGACTTTATGGCAGAGTGGAAAGAAGAAATAAAATGGCCCATTTTGAGTTTGCTAAAAGGCATGTGGGAGACGGGAGAGGAAGGTGCTCTGGTCTTATGAGACTAAAATGTAATTTTTCGGCCATCAAAGAAAACACTATGTCTGGCGCAAACCCAACACATCACATCACATCACATCACATCACCCAAAGAACGCCATCCCCAGAGTGAAACCTGGTGGTGGCAGCATCATGTTTTGGGGATGTTTTTCAGCAGGCGGGACTGGGAAACTGGTCCAAGTTGAGGGAAAGATGGATGGTGCTAAAAACAAGCTATAAAGAGCTATTCTTGAGCAAAACCTGTACAACTCTGTGTGTGACTGAGACTAGGACGGAGGTTCACCTTCCAGCAGG
Source organism: Microchirus variegatus (assembly GCF_963457635.1). NCBI lineage: Eukaryota > Metazoa > Chordata > Actinopteri > Pleuronectiformes > Soleidae > Microchirus > Microchirus variegatus. The sequence continues at coordinate 18,423,028 of NC_139817.1, read as the reverse complement.
ACAATAACCCCAAACACACTGCTAAAACAACACTTGAGTGGTTTTAGGTGAAACATGTAAATGTGTTGGAATGGACTAGTCAAAGCCCAGACCTCAATCCAATAGAAAATCTGTCTGGTCAGACTTAAAGATTGCTGTTCACAAGCGCAGACCATCCAACTTGAAGGAGCTGGAGCAGTTTTGCAAAGAGGAATGGGCAAAAATGCCAGTGGAAAGATGTAGAGACTTATCCAAAGCGTCTTGGAGCTGTGATTGCCGCTAAAGTATTGACTTTCAGGGGGTGAATAGTTATGCACAATGACTTTTTCTGTTATTTTGTCCTATTTGTTGTTTGCTGCACAATAATAATAATAAAAAAAACATCTTCAAAGATGTGGGCATGATCTGTAAATTAAATGATGCAAATCCTCAAACAATCCATGTTAATTCCAGGTTGTGAGGCAGCAAAACACGAAAAATGCCAAGCGGGGTGAATATTTTTGCAAGTTTCAGTATTTTTTGTTTTACTTACCAAAAGTTCCATAGAAGCCTCTAGGACCACATGTGCCCACACCGTATTTATTCAGTGATGCCAAAGCCTTTTGCTGTCAAAAAGAAAATAATAAGGAACATTTATTCATGTATTCTTTATTTATTTATTGTCTCTACAATAAATTGAATCATGATATACCAAGTACTTTACCTTCACTCTCTCATTGTCGAGGAGACCCAGGAAGTTTAATGATGCAAAGTTAATGCACTCTTTACCATTGATGATGATTTTGTGGCTGGGAGGTCTGCAGTAAAAAAATCAGTTGAAGACAGTGTAAATACTTAATTTCAAAGCCCAACACTGTATTAAACTGTTCAGCACAGATGATTTGTCATTGTAGTGTTATGTATTTGTCGAAAATTTTAGGAGAATTAATGATATACTGTACATTTCCAAGTTTAATCCCGTGTCTCTTTGCTTTTCATATTAGTAAAAAAAATTATTTTGAATTTATGTCGACCATCTAAATCACTGCACTCAAGGACGTCTCCTGTCAAACACAATGTTGGTGTGTGGAGACACGTGCCTTTGAGAAATCCCAGAAGTGAGATGTGAGCGAGACACAGCAGGTGTGAACACACAGACACACACAGACATGCTCAGTGTGAACCAGGCTTTAGTCTGGACGAGCAGAAAGTGAGACTTTGAAATTACTCTCATTCACGTTCTGATGTTTTAGGTAACATCTCAATTGCCAGCTATGAATGAAAACTAAATTCTAATTTGACCTCGTCATTGGTCTCATAACTGTAGAAATCCTGTTTTTTTGTGTGTTTTTATCCAAGACAAATAAAATGAAACACTCCTGTATGAGAAACAATGCGTCAATAAAACAGAGACGTGTACTGTGGGCTTTACCCGGTGACGACATCGTAGCTGAGGGACAGTGGCTGCTCTTTGGATAAAAGAGGAACAAGAGGTTCTGGCATCCACTCCTCAATCAAGTCCTCCTTTTCCTGTGACATAGAGACACATGACAGCTGTGAGATGACACAAACACTGCAGTAAGCGTGTCTTCTATTCCAGCACAGTGTGATGACTTTACCTTCTCAGTCAGTTTGTAAGTCTCATGAAGTTTATAGGTCTTAGAGAACAGAAGTCTGATGATCCACAGTATGAGGATCCCCTCCAGAATCAGGTGGTAAGCAGGAGCCTGATGTAGACAAACACAGACTTTTTATTTCAAATGTAACATTATTCATCACGTTCAAACTGTAATTTACTGTTCTATTTGCATACTGCAGGGAGTGTTATTCCATCATACTCTGCTGAGTGCTGTATAATCTAGCAGCTCTGTTGATATAGCAACAATTGTTAAGATGTTTGTGGAGTAGCTGCAACAGCGGCACGGGGAGAGGGTATGAATTCATCCAAAGAAATTACAAGTCTTTATTATAAGTTTGTCCAACATCAATTTTTTTTTTTTTTTGGTTTTACGCAAAACATTTTTTACCATTTTGCAGCGATCAGTGGGCTCAAATTTGTCTGAAGAAGGAAAGTGGAACAATTATACTACCAGGTCTTTTGGCTGGCCTGCTGAACATATACATAGTAAGAAAAAAGTAGAAATTACTTGTAGAAGTAGAAATGACTTATTGTTAATTTGTCTATTGTCAAATTAACAATAGACTATGACTATCAACATAGACTGATGAAAGAAGGGCAAGATGACTGTCCATAAATTCACAACACTCATGTCTACAAACATGTTTTGGCTGATTTGAGCTTAAATCAACAGTAAGGAGTTTGAACAATAGAGGGCAGCATTTAGCCTCTTGGTGTACAGCCTGATTGATTTAATAGGAGAAGAAGAAGGGAAACCCATGAGTTGTGTGCATATGGCTACTATCAAATCTGAGTTTGCCTGTGAAAAATCATGCGAACAAAAATATACCTTGATGCCCCCAATCAATCATGTTTTTGACAGCTAAACTAACCGTAATGCTATGGGTATCATATTTGATACATTTCTGAGACCTATTGCATCACCATAGGGTTGCTCAAACCTCTGTTGTATACAATGCCCCATGGTGGATACCTTTTGCATTACAATAATTCTTACAAATCACACGGTTATATACAAAATGGTTGAACCCCATTAGCGCCCCTGCTGTTTGTGCCAAGGAGAAGCATATGGCTATAAGAAGAGGATTTTCCATCTATCCATCCATCGTCTACCACTTGAGTGTCGTGGGGGTCGATGGTTAGATTTTACTTTACATATGAAATTATATTTAAAAATAAGCACTTACTTTCTTTTTAGTTTATAGTAAATCAAAGCAATTATCAAGTTTGAAAAAGCAGGTACAAGGAGGAATTTAGTGGTAAATCTTTTGAAATGTGCAAGATGTCTACTGTAGTGCATAACACAATGTTTTGATTCCATTACTTTCAGCTTGTGTTTTAGATGGCTCACTGCTCACTTCTCACGTGTTCTCTAAAAATCTCCTAAACAAGGAAGTGTTTTTTCGCTTTCCACTTAACACAAAATAAAAGAAAAAGAGACTGAAAAGGGCAGATGTTTGAAACAGATGTTACAGGTGACCAAGGAGACAAGTTGTTGTTATTGCCCGAACTGTGAATAATAATAAAAAATCAAATACGATACAAACAAAGCATAACCGAGTAACATTGACTGGAGCTCGGCGTCTAGTTTCATTTTCCACTGGTTGAAATTACATCAGCAGGATTAGCTGGAGGTTTTCAGCAAACTTCCTGGTTACTTTGCCTCGGTTGACGCTCTGACCGTAAACACAGAGCCGGCGACCAGGCCACGGACACAGACACGTTTACGACAGTCCACGAACACCAGCGTGAAGACAAACACACGGACAATCTACATGTCAACACCGGGAAATACGTGTGCTCGACAGAAACACAGAGGACGTTACATACCTCATAAAACGCCTGCACCATTTCCACCAACACCCACTGCTGTCCCGACGCCATGTTTAGCTTCCACCTTGTGAAACGTCATGCGTCATGATGCGTTCAGAGTCCACAGTTAAGAAAAAAAAAAAAGGAATCCCACAACTTCTTCTATTTCACTCTGATCGAACCATGCAACTAATACCTCCAATATATTGTTACATCATATTATAATAATAATAATGATAATAATAATAATAATAATAATAATACTAATAATAATAACATAACTGAAGGATTTATTATTATTTTTTTTTTTTTTTTTTTCGCCAAATGAATCGCATTTTTGAGGCCCCAAAACTCACTGATTTTTGCGACCGCATCAATCCTGGTGAAAATGTACGTATTTAAAAGGTTCGGTGAAAAAGCGTGGAAAATTGGAAGTGGGAGGGGCCAATAAGAAGTTCCCCGCTTTGTATGAGACCGGGGAACATAGGACCCTTCCTCTAAAAAAGGGTCCTATGTTCCCATGGATGTATAATATGAACTGGATAGAGCACCGCCCCCTCTGCCTTGAAGACAATTTTTGCAAGGTGGCCACCGTGGGTACTGCAACAAAAAATCCCATGGAGCCCAAAAAGCAATTTTCCCATTGACCGCAATAGTAAAAGAGACGCCTGTAAAAGTGTCCACAGGACACCTCGAGACATGGACACGGGCTTTTATAAATCTTTACATTATATTTTTTTAATTCATGGAGTTTCATGTTTGAAAAACATTCCTAAATGCCATAAAAAGCCCAGACAAATCTTATTTCTCAGAGTGACGTCACAGCTGTGTACGAGCACAGCCAAGCGCGGTCATGTGTCGTCTCGGGAACGGCGCTGCTGTCAGTGAACCGTACGATATGAAAACTTCATGAGAAATGTGAATAAATGAACACAATGAGGGGGGTTTCGTTTACATTTTTAAAATACTATGACAAAGCAGGTTTTAGTTGTTTATTCGGCGCTCATTAACATTTATTTTAAAACGTATTATCGATGTATAAACGAGCTGTTGTGTGGATTCATTGAGGAGAGGAGACTGACATGCTGCACTTTATCACTGTGTTCAGTCCCGGACATCGGGACAATGATGACGGTGTGGACTATGGAGCTGTGACCGTGTGATGCACTGAGACCTGCGGTCACTTCACCACTGATTCCCGGGGAGGATGTTTGTCTTATCGTCACTATCGGTTCATAAAGTTACTGTTAAATGTGATGAACACGCGAATTATAGTTGAATATAAACGTGTTGAGTGAAAGAATCGGGAGTTATAAAACTACTTTACCCGTTGTTATTGTTTCCTAATAATAATTATACAATTATATAAGGGAAATCAGACATAGACAACATGATTCCTGTAACACATATAAAGTAATAGTTACGGTCCTAACCCAAATAAACCATGTTTATTGATCATTTTAATCTTTAACTACGTCATTGTACTTTTCAGCTTACTATATTCACTTTGATATCGTTGGTTTTGCATTTATTTACAAATCCATGGTTAAAAGCCGAAGTTAACGTGACGGCGGTATTCAAGAAATCCGCTAGCTCACGTCATTAGCGTACTCCCATCATGCCTTTCGCTGTTCATGTACGCGCCGAGCAAGTCGATAACACTGACGGCTCGTTCACATAGCCGAGAGGAATTATGGTAGGGACACTACTGCGCATGCTCTATGGGCCCCATAACCCGGAAATAAACACGGAAGTGTAAAACTTTTTGGCATATGCGCTGGGTGAGCAGCTTCATAGGAATGAACGGAAGCGGAGGGGCGGAGCTCTATCCAGTTCATATTATACATCCATGTATGTTCCCCGCTTTGTATGTGACCGGGGAACATAGGACCCTTTTTTAGAAAAAGCGGGGAACATAGGACCTTCGGGAAACTCCCTCACTAACTCTCTCTCTCTGCCTGTTTGGAGCAGCTGCTGACAGATGTGCAGCTGACAGTGACAGTTTTCCTCTCGTCTCTGAACAATCTGACTATATAAATGTTGAATTCAAATGTTTATTAATAATAATAATAATATATTAATAAAAGTATTGTTCATGTTTTCTCATTTTTATCTGTAACCCTTTTCTCTGTGACCAGAGAATTCACAGATTTGCGCCGACATTATTTGGCTTGCTGCGCTCTTAACCAGTTTGTCCAGTCTGGATACTTCACACACCAACGCACGGCGCAGAAATTATTTTCCAGACTGGTAAAAATAATGTGGAAGAGGTGTAGCTGCATGCAGGGACACATATCAAGAATATATAATATCAAAAGAAAAAAATGTGCTTTATATAGCCAGTATTTAGGAGCAAACTAGTGACTAGACAAATATGTGACATATAACTGTGCTGTTCATGTCAGTGTTGGGAAGATTACTTTGGAAATGTAGTTGGTTACAATTACAAGTTACCCTGTTGAAAATGTAATAGTAGTGTAACTATTTCAATTACTTTCTCAAAGTAATGTAACTAATTACATTTGATGACATTTTGATTACTTTTCCTAATTTTGAATGAAATCTCTCAACTGTTAACCATTTTCACATTTTAAGACCTACAGTGTGATAAACCTTTCAGCAGTACTTAAGACTATATAAAAACAACATAATAAAAGACTCTTTTTTTAACCATATGTTATGAGTCTGATATTAGGTCTGTACTGTGAAGGAGGCTCACTTCTTCACTTAATGGAGCGACAATGGGCTGATTTCAGCCAAGAGGAGCAGGTTGTTTTAATGGAGAGAGTATGAGCGATACAAAAAAGCCTGATCACAGCCTGAAGCAACAGTGTTGCTGCAAATATGACAAGAGGCTGATTTTAATTTCTGACAGATCTACATTGAGCTGCTTTTAAATATGAACCTTTAGAGCAACAACAACTGTTGTTTTAAACTGTGTTTTATATTGTTTTATATATTTCACTGATCACAATTATAAAATGCCAGTGTGGGTTTTATTGAAAGGGAGGCTGGGTGTGTGTATGAAAATAGGTTATGGTGTTTTTTTAGGTGATGTAGCGACCCGTAATTGTATTATTATTATTATTATTATTATTATTTTGCAGGATGTTGGGCGGTGGAAGGAATACTTCGAGGATCTCCTCAATCCCACTGACACGCCTTCCCTAGAGGAAGCAGAGGCTGGGGACTCAGGGGTCGACTCATTCATTACCCAAGCTGAAGTCACTGAGGTAGTTAGGAAGCTGCCCAGTGGCAAGGCACCGGGAGTGGATGAGATCCGACCTGAGTACCTTAAGTCTCTGGATACTGTAGGGCTGTCCTGGTTGACACGTCTCTGCAGCATTGCGTGGCGGTTAGGGACAGTGCCTCTGGAATGGCAGACCGGGGTAGTGGTCCCTCTTTTTAAAAAGGGGGATCGGTGTGTTACAACTATCGGGGGATCACACTCCTCAGCCTCCCGGGGAAAGTCTATTCCAGGGTACTGGAGAGAAGAGTTCGGCCGATAGTCGAACCTCGGATACAAGAGGAACAATGTGGTTTTCGTCCTGGCCGTGGAACACTGGACCAGCTCTATACCCTTCGCAGGGTGCTCGAGGGTTCATGGGAGTTTGCTCAACCAGTCCACATGTGTTTTGTGGACTTGGAGAAGGCTTTCGACCGTGTCCCTCGTGGCATTCTGTGGGGGGTGCTCCGGGAGTATGGGGTCGGGGGCCCTTTGTTAAGGGCCGTGCGGTCCCTGTACGACCGGAGCAGGAGCTTGGTTCGCATTGCCGGCAGTAAGTCAGACTTGTTCCCAGTGCATGTCGGACTCCGGCAGGGCTGCCCTTTGTCACCGGTTCTGTTCATTATTTTTATGGACAGAATTTCTAGGCGCAGCCGGGGGCCGGAAGGGGTCCGGTTCGGGAGCGGCTGGATTCCATCTCTGCTCTTTGCAGATAATGTGGTCTTGATGGCTCCTACGAACCAGGAACTCCAGAATGCGCTGGGGTGGTTTGCAGCTGAGTGTGAAGCGGCAGGGATGAGAATCAGCACCTCTAAGTCCGAGGCCATGGTTCTCGACCGGAAAAAGGTGGCTTGCTCCCTCCGGGTCAGTGGAGAGATCCTGCCTCAGGTGGAGGAGTTTAAGTATCTTGGGGTCTTGTTCACGAGTGAGGGAAGGATGGAGCGTGAGATTGACAGGCGGATCGGTGCAGCGGCCGCAGTAATGCGGTCGTTGTATCGGTCCGCTGTGGTGAAGAAGGAGCTGAGCCAAAAGGCAAAGCTCTCGATTTACCGGTCAATCTACGTTCCGACCCTCACCTATGGTCATGAACTTTGGGTTATGACCGAAAGAACAAGATCCCGGATACAAGCGGCAGAAATGAGTTTTCTCCGCAGGGTGGCAGAGTGCTCCCTTAGAGATAGGGTGAGGAGCTCTGTCCTCCGGGAGGAGCTCGGAGTAGAGCCGCTGCTCCTCCACATTGAGAGGAGCCAGCTGAGGTGGCTCGGGCATCTGTATCGGATGCCCCCTGGACGCCTCCCTCGGGAGATGTTCCAGGCATGTCCCACCGGGAGGAGACCCAGAGGAAGACCCAGGACACGCTGGAGTGACTTCGTCGCCCGGCTGGCCTGGGAACGCCTTGGAGTCCCCCTGGAAGAGCTGGAGGAAGTGTCCTGCGAGAGGGAGGTCTGGGCGTCCCTTCTCAGACTGCTGCCCCCGCGACCCGGCCGGTAGAAGTGTGCCAAGTGATTATTCAATAGATGTGTGACATGTCCTCAACACTTTTTGTCATCACCAAATTAACTAAACATTAACCTAATGAAGAATTAAAAAAAAATGTGATCACACAAACAAATGATCCGAATGATGCTGAATATCTACCCCCTATCTGCTGCCGAGGCTGTGTGTGGTTGGCTGAGAGAGAGATTATAGGGTCCCCGCAAATTAATAAGTAAATAAATAAATAAATAAAGCTGATCATCACAATGTAATGGTAGCGGCGGCTGCTTTTTAGTCCCAGTCCGTCCCTGTGTTCATCTGTGTTAATTCAGTCAGGCTGAGTATCCATTACGCGTGCCATTGATCTGACATCAGATGCGACGGGACAATCGATATAGATGTAAATCTATGTGCTGATTCAGATAGTTACAATAAATAGTGGCTGTTGTGAATTCTGAATTGCAGTTAAATGTGTCTGGAACTGTGGGAACTTGCCTGTGAGGTTTGGTGACGTGCGCACTGCCAGCCAAACTATCACTGCGCCGTCTGCGCTTCGACCCGTTAAAGAAAAGCGGGGAATAAAGGACCTTTCTTTAAAAAAGGTTTTAACTCAGTTGAACCTGCTTTCTGAAACAAGAAGTGTGTGTGCCGTGTTTCTGTTATGTTGGAAAACCGCGGCGAGAGTCTGTTACGCTGCATTTTGTTGCTTGGTTATGTTTCCCCCCTTCACAAGAGAGTATTATTGTAACCAGAGAGGCTGTGCATCACCCTGCAGCACTGGAAATAAATTGCTGTGTTCAACGCAGACGGAGTCCCGTAGTTGTAGCGGAACAAGCTAACCCAAAGCGAAGGAGTAAGCGGTCCCTTTACTACGGTTCCGGTAGTGATGGGTAGAGGAGGCCTTGTGAAGCGTTGCAGCACATTACCCAAACTGTATTGATACTGTGTTGTTACTGTGTCACTGTGTTGCTCAATACTGACACCTCCTGGATCTTAAAAGTAATTACCGGCAACCCAATGACAGACTCAACTGACATACTGATTTAATGACCTAGTATAGGCTATACAATAATATAATTTAAGGTATTGTATTTTATATTGTACTATATCATAATTAATGTTTAAATATCTTTGATATCTTTAAGGTCATAAAATGTAAAAATCAAAATGGAAGTGTTGTGAATGCGCGGATGCTTTTGTACTTGCCCTTGCTGGTCTGCATGACTTCATTGTCCAAAGATCTCTTAAAAACAACACATTGGCATTTTAGTACATGATTTTCAAACAAATAATTGCACAAATGATCAGAAAAAGCTGAATAACATGCCTGAAGAGAAGACCGTTGTTGTGAAGAAGGGCCAGGCTGTGGCTCAGTCGCCCAATCACACATTCTGCTTTCAGTCTACTGACTGCTTCACTGCATTTTGTGGAACTACAGAACCCGAGTGATTTGAATGTCGGGTCTAGAAGTGTTGATAGGGTCAACACACTTAATGACTCCAGACTGGAAGCAGCGCTGGGACTCGTCGCCTTATGTGTTCGTGTGTTGCTGCCTGTGTGTGTAAGTTTGAAGCGTTACGCTCAAGTGCATGATACAGCATTTTCATCATTGGGATGACCTTTGACCCTGAAAGTCTCTTCTTTTCAGACAACACCACTTTACTTTATTCGTTATGGCCCACTCATCCATCATGCCCCTTTTGACTCGGGCCAGATTGTCAGCATTGTGACGTTGTGGAAAGTGTTGCTTTCCCAACTAGTGTTGTGTCAGTCATGAGTGATTTGTTCGAAAGAACTAATCATTTGAGTGGACGAAATGACTGGGATCACTTCATGAACTGATTCGTTCCTTTCTTACCCCGGATTTCCACTGGACGCGTTACAGCCGCGGAAACGTCAGCGGCGCGGTTCTGCTTCGTCCTCTGCTCAGCGTCAATCCCCACTGGACGCGTTACAGCAGCGGCACGGTGCCTTGGGAGACATCGGTATTCACGGAAGATTGCGCAATAATCTTGAACGAACGCGAGTTCAGGGGATCGCACTTTAGACTGTGTGTATAAAGGAAACAACAACAAAACTTCTTTCTCCGACGTAGAAGAACTGTTGATCTGGTGTCATAAATGATTTTATGTTTCTCCACTTCAACAATCAGTCTCTCGTCGTACATTATGACTCTCAGAGACGCTCTGATCAATTGACTGTTGACCTGGTAGCACCGGTCACGACGTAATGTTGATGTGAAGTTATGACAGGCTATATGACGGGGGGCGGAAATGTTTTACTTTGAGTCTGTGTCGCACTTCCTGTCTGGTGCGATCTGCTCTGTTGGAATTTACGCGGTTCAGCAGCGGCAACTGCAAAAATAGAACTGCTACCTATCGATAGCACTGCGGCGCGGTGAGCGGCTTCGGGGACACTGCTGAGACTGGTGGAAATGCTCTCATTGATTAGAATGGAAGCGATTTGCAACGGCAACCGCGCCACGGCTGTAACGCGTCCAGTGGAAATCCAGGGTTAGTTCAGTTGAGCTCAGCAGCAAGCGTGGCGGCCGGGATTGGAACTGCAGTATTCTGTGAATCACTCGTGAAGTCGTTCGCCGACGCCGTCACTCACTCGTGAATCTTCGGAAACGACGCCAGCCAACTAAGAAGACACACACACACACACACACACACACACACACACACACACACACACACACACAGACACACATACACTCACAACAGAACACACACACACACACACACCAGATCTCACACACACACATCAGTTCACACACACACACCAGATCTCACACACACACACATACATGTTTACAGGACTTATCAGGACATATGACACAAACGTGACAAATCAGTACATGCCTTTCCCAGTGACCTAGAGCCCTGGGAATCAAAATGCTTCTTATGAATGCTTCCAGGAATGCATTGATCTATTGAGATTTTGGCTAGGGCTATATTTTGGTCAAACCTGATTTTAATGCTACTTATGGGGACATTGTCAGGTTTATGTGACAAATGAGTACCATGACATCAAACACAGTTATTTCAGGTTAACAGATTTTTCTGAATGCTTAAGCGCTAATCGTGATTCTTGTAGCACAATTTCTAAAACTATTAATACGTACAGCAAAACCACTCACTGAGTTTGCAAAACTAAAAGCACAAACACTGCTTTGAACTCAGTTTGCAATTTTGTAACACACACTTTGCAAAACTGTAGGCACAATTCACGTAACAACACCTTTTTTGCAGAACTTTAAACACAACTCACTGCTTACACTCAATTACCAAATTGACACTCCTAGCAAAATTATACACATGTATGGCTATCATTAACACTATTTTGCCAACTGTCTGGCACACTTTCACATGTGAAAACTGTTTTAGATAATTAGTTCACTTTGCAATAGCACTATAAATAAGCCACAGGTAAGCTGTCTGTGTGGAGTACAATGGAAGGAGCAGTAAGAGTGAGAAGAGTGAGAATCAGAGGAGACCGAGGAGGCCGAGGGAGAGGACGTGGAGGTGAAGTGGCGAGAGGTTTAGAGGAAGTTAGAGGAAGAGGACAAGGAGGAGCAAGAAGAGGACGAGGAGGGGAAAGAGGAAGGGTAAGAAGAGTAAGAAATAGAATATCTGATAACATCAGAGCTACAATAGTGGACCATGTCATCAACCATGGGATGACCCTGAGGGAAGCTGGCCAACGGGTTCAGCCTAATTTCGTCCAGATGTTGGGGGCAGAGGAAGAATGTTCACTCCAGAGCAAGTGACCCATATAGTGAATATGATGATTGCCAATAACGCAATAAGACTACGCGAAATGCAGCAGCGCATAATTGATAATGACACCATCTTCCAAAGTATACACAGTGTGAGCCTTTCTGCACGAAGTCGTGTACTTGCACGCCACAGAATAAGAATTAAGCAAATTTATAAAGTTCCTTTCGAGAGAAACACTGAACGTGTAAAGCAACTGCGATATGACTATGTGCAGGTAAGCTATAGTGTCATTGGAACTAGAAGCAGGTGCCATGGGACATGAGCTGTTTTTTGTAGATGAGGCCGGTTTTAACCTCAATAAAACAAGGAGACGTGGCAGGAACATTATTGGACACTGTGGTCATCATCAATGTCCCAAGACAACGTGGTGGTAACATAACCATGTGTGCAGCTATAAGCCAAAATGGTGTTGTTCACCATCATGCAACCATAGGCCCATATAACACTGCACACATTATTGCATTCCTGGACACCTTACATGACATGTTCACTGTTCAGAGACCAGAGCATACCCAATGTTTCCATAGGGCTGCTTTGGTCCGCAACTGGTTTACAGACCACCCACCCTTCATGGCACTCAACCTCCCTCCATACTCTCCATTCTTGAATCCCATTGAAGAGTTCTTCTTTGCCTGGTGCTGGAAAGTGTATGACCGTCATCCATATCAACAGGTAGCTCTTTTACAGGCAATGGAGGAAGCATGTGGGGATATTGACTAGGCCTCATGTCAGGCCTGGATATAGTTTCCCCGGTGCCTTGGACTGGAGGATATCGCATGCGTTCGCATGGGTTCGGCCACAAATTTTGTTGCCGAACCCAGAGAGAAGACCTGATGTAGGCTGGTTGTCTTTTTTTTTTGTGAAATTACTATTTTGTGTTCTGACTTTGTCTTGGTTTTGATGAGTGTGGTAAACACCAATACTTCAAGTTTGGATCCTTGTTTGTTTACAGAACTATGACAAAAGTATGACCTCAAATTGACATCTGTGCACAGAGAAAGCAAAAGCCAGATGTGTTTTGTATTCATACAATCAGTGTGTAGTTGGCACACTGTGTGCTTAGTAGATGATGGCTTGTGTTTACTGTTTGATACGAAAACACCATTTTTACAAAGGTGTGAAGAGTTAATCTAGCTGTGTTCGCTTTTGCAAGAGAACTACAATGTTTTGATAATTTGGTGAAAGGTTTTCTTATTTGTGTGTAGAGTTTTGCAAAAATCGCCAATAGTTACAAAAAATGCGTTTAAAAAATCAGAAAAAACTGTAAGTGAATTGTGAAACCCATAGATACACACATTTTTCAAGTTTTTGTGACTTATAAAGACCAAGTATAGATGGAGTCAGTATTGCAACTTTGCTTTTGTTACAGAAGTCTGAAATATCTAAAAAATAATCATACACGTACAATATCATGCTCACTAATGAGGTAACCGGGTAAGAAATATCACACGTTCATACAACAAAAGTGAGCAAATCTGATCAGCCTAACTTTTATAATTTATTATTGTGTTGGATTGGATTTATGAAGCAGTAAATGTTCAAGTGAAAAAAAGACATGGGAATACTTTCTGCCTTTCTTTCCTTTTAATGTTTGAAAATGTAAACAAGGCCCAGAATAGGCTATGAGCAACATACAAAATGCGCCTCCTTTCCTCTACTGCAGGTCATGCAGGGGATTCCTTTAGAAAAAAAAACATTCAAAAAGTTGTGAACAAAATGCTGAAGATTTTATGGCCCAAATAGCACTTCCTTCAAGTACTATCTCTCTGAAAACATAGTAAGAACCAATCACTCTATTAATTTTTTTTTAAAGAAATGATGACTGGTTCTGTGAATAAAACCCAGAAGAGTGGGGAACAAAAAAACAACAACACCCCCCCCCCCAAACACTTTCACAGTCTTTTACAAAATAATCATCTTTTCATCTTCCTTTTTAATGCTATGATTCGGTTATGAATGTAGTATTTGATAGCAGACCAATCTCTGTTTTTCAGAGCTTCCGACTCTGCCTGAAGACAGGCATCACAGTCCCTTTTACCTGGTACTTTGCAGCTTGTAATGAAATTAATCATGTGTCGTTCAACAGCCTTAACTTCATCACCTGTCCACTTGCTTCTCACCTTCTCAGCTGTCAAAAATGAAAACACATTATAAATTGCTTAACAATGGTTAACGGCTGCCAACCTTTTAAAAAAAAAATTCAATGTGACCACTGTGCAAATGCTATTTTACCCTGCTTTTTGTTGGAGTTCCTTTAAGGAAATGTGGGCTGTGTCTTGCTGTTGATTTGGAAAAATGTATTCAACACAGGTATATTTATTTATATTTATATTTACCAGTGACTCACCGAGGTGAAGAATTTCTCTTTCACTCCTTACTACCAAGGCAATCTCATCCTGGTTCATTTCACAGGCAATCTTCCAAACAGCTTCATGAACTTCATGAGGCTTTGGTAAGTCAAGTTGGATCCTCTTACGCCCAGTGGGAAACTCTTCAACTGACCTCTGAGGGCACCTTCTTACGTGTCTCCAAAGGCAATCTTTTGCATAAAGTCCTTGACAATATTTGCAATGACTGAAATGATTAGATCGTTTTGCTGATGAAGGTCTTTGACAAGGAACCCATTCTCCAGCACCATCACTTGCCACAGTGCCATTATGGTCAAAGTTTCCTCTCTTCTTAAGGCACCTAAACAACTCTCTTCTTTTGCAAGACCTTTTATCAAAACTGAGAGCCTTTGCAACATCAGGCTGATTACTGTGAACAGATTCAAGGTGTCTTGCCAATTTAGAAATGGCCTTTTTACAATAAACACAATATTGCTTCTTGTTGTACTTGCTTTGTTGTCCACATTTTTGCAATGGTGAGACTTTTATATGGCTGTTATTGTTTGGAATCTTCTCAGATGAAGAAGCACTGCACCTTGTTACTGACGAACTATGACTGTTGCTTATCACTGATGAACTAAAACTTCTAGGCTTCTCTGAACTGGCAATCTCTCCACTGTGTGTTGAATCTATACCCGTACACGTGTCCTTGTAGACTTTTTCCAGATGATTTTCTGAGATTCTTAGTTCACTACTGCAAAGACTTGTGTCTGAGGAACTGCCAGATGCGTCTGGAATATAGTCGATATCATCATAATCCGAATGATCTGAGGAATCATGATCCGATATCTGAGTGAAAATTGGAGAACAAAATTAGTAAATAAAGAGCAAATAACTTGGCTTTTGAAAGTGATGAGCCATTAAAAACAAAACAATTAAAATAAATATGTTTTATGTAATTTGTGTTTCAATATCTGTGTCACATTTATTGGTAGCTGGTAACGACAGCTTAATGAGTTGCCAACATGAAGTCTGTCATCATCGACTGAGGGAAGTTCAACCTTAAAAACCATGATTAACAATATACAGTGATCAAAATTAATTGAATAGGACAGCAATCCCTACTGCAAGAGAGTTTTCAGTTTGCAATTTATGACATGAAAGAGACCAGGAAATGGTCTACACAATAGCTACTTTTGAATGAGCTACTTTAGTAAATAAAACATTTTCAGCTTTAATTTACAAACTCACCGAATCATTCATTCTGGTTGTCAGGCACAAAGTCCTAAGCCTCTTTGTCTCAAAGATCCTTATTTTGGCTTCATCATAATGTTTCTCACACTGAGAATGGTGTCGCTTTAGATTTTGCAGGCGGAGGTTCCTCTCAGCTGTTCCTATTAAGAATCAGATGTAAAGTAATGACATAATTAATGTTGTGTATGTTTTACATCAACCGATTGTCTCAATACAGTAATAATTGTTTTAATACAGTACCTATACGAGTACTGAGATATCTAATATATTGAAAAAAAGAGAAAGATGCATAATCACCTGTTCATAGGAGACAGTGGATCTCTCGCTAACATCAGGGTCTGATGAATTAGTCGGGATCTCAGCAATTGATATCTACAAGAAATCACAACAGTACACAGTCATTATATTCTGTACTATAACATACAGTATAGCAACATTTATTACAAAACATAATCGCACTTGTTTCATGAGGAACTGGACTCATTATTCCAGATTATGTTAACACTGTAATATATGCCCCTCCCCCCCAACAATATGAGGACACTGTAACACACACACACACTAGTCAGTGAGTCAGAACATATAAGGACGTCAAACCAAACACACTCAAGTCTTTCACAGCTAAACAATATGAGGACCTGACGACTGAACACATGTAGGACTCATGTCAATAACTACTATCATCTTCTGTTGTTGTCTAAGAAAGCTGTAGACCAGAAATTAAGCTAAAAACATCAAATTCCTGTTGAATTCAATCATGTGAACTAACCAGAAGTATGTTAAATGAAAAAAAAGGATATGCACAATAACAAATGTTACAGAATTTAGTGGGAGTGATGGTCAAATTGATGTTTTAATGGGAAGTTAAATGTAACAATTGGTTAGGCAAGTCTGTTTCTGCTGCAGATTTCAGAAACAGATACTGACAATACTGTGATGTGAGAACTGTACACTGATGTACAGTTATAATGCAGTGAAATGGATTTTATTTAGATTTGAAATATAAAAAATACATGTGTAATCACCTGTTCATAGGATGCAGTGGATCTCTCGCTAACGTCAGGGTCTGATGAATTAGTCGGGATCTCAGCACTTGATATCTACAAGAAATCACAACAGTACACAGTCATTATATTCTGTACTATAACATACAGTATAGCAACATTTATTACAAAACATAATCGCACTTGTTTCATGAGGAACTGAACTCATTATTCCAGATTATGTTAACACTGTAATATCTGCCCCTCCAACCAACAATATGAGGACACTGTAACACACACACACTGTACAGTCAGTGAGTCAGACCATATGAGGACGTCAAACCAAACACACTCAAGTCTTTCACAGCTAAACAATATGAGGACCTGACGACTGAACACATGTAGGACTCATGTCAATAACTACTATCATCTTCTGTTGTTGTCTAAGAAAGCTGTAGACCAGAAATTAGGCTAAAAACATCAAATTCCCGTTGAATTCAATCATGTGAACTAACCAGAAGTATGTTAAATGAAA
The DNA here is from genome assembly GCF_963457635.1 of Microchirus variegatus. Classification (NCBI taxonomy): domain Eukaryota; kingdom Metazoa; phylum Chordata; class Actinopteri; order Pleuronectiformes; family Soleidae; genus Microchirus; species Microchirus variegatus. The sequence goes on along the minus strand of NC_139817.1, from coordinate 18,406,036 downwards.
AAAAAGGATATGCACAATAACAAATATTACAGAACTTAGTGGGAGTGATGGTCAAATTGAAGTTTTAATTGGAAGTTAAATGTAACAATTGGTTAGGCTAGTCTGTTTCTGCTACAGATTTCAGAAAAAAATACTGACAATACTGTGGTGTGAGAACTATACACTGATGTACAGTTTATTAGATTTTATATATAAAATATATATGTGTAATCACCTGTTCATAGGATGCAGTGGAGCTCTCGCTAACGTCAGGGTCTGATGAATTGGTCTGGATCTCAGCACTTGATGTCTGCAAGAAAACACAACAGTAAACAGTCATTATATACTGTACTATAACATATAGTAGAGCAAAACTTATCATAAAACATAATCACACTTGTTTCATGAGGAACTGTACTTATTATTCCAGATTATTGTTAACACCGCAAAATGTCTGCCCCTCCCCCCCAACAATATGAGGACAATGTAACACACACACAGTGTCAGTGAGTCAGAACATATCAAAGGACATCAAACCAAACACACTCAAGTCTTTCACAGATAAACAATATGAGGACCTGACGACTGAACACATGTAGGACTCATGTCAATAACTACCATCATTTTCTGTTGTAGGTTACCAACAAACTGTTGACAACATTTTAGACAACTGTCTCTGTAGATTAAAATTAAGAAAACGTTTGTTTGGATAGTTTTCCATGGAGTACAGCATGTCCTTCACCGTAAGTGTTAGCTAATTAGCTAAGTTAAACTCACAAGGGGATTGTTAACACATAAACAGCCAAAATTACCAAAACTTTAACTCTGTCTGAAGGTGACAATAAAGAAAATAATGATTCAAAATGTATCGTGTATTTCGTCGAGTCAGTTGAAGTAATTTGCTTGTAATTCCTTTTAATTTACCTTTAACTTACCTCTTCAGATCAGTGTGTGCATGTCAGCAAATGACGTCAAAGATCTTGTATAGATACCAAGATTAAAATCTCCACAGTACTGAAGGTCCTGGATGGGGCGTTCATTCGAGTGCCAATGCGGTCTTATACGTTTCAGAAGCTTTAAAATCAAGCCATGAACCATTCTGTACCATAGCAGACTTTTTAAAAATACATTCACAATGATAGATCATATACTGGAATATTTTACAATTTAGGCTACTCAGCCATATTGGTAAGCCTCAGCTCACTCTATTGGCCAATCAGACGCTGCCTTGCTGACATACTAACAAATCAGAGGCTGTGTTATTGACTGATGAGTAACCAAACATGCAGTGTGTGGCAGCATCCATCTCAAATGTGTGGAATGCATGAGCAATTTCCATCCATCCATTATCTACCGGTTTATCCTCCAACAGATATATATATGTGTGCGTATGTATGTATATATATATATATGTGTGTGTATGTGTATATATATGCATATGTGTGTATGTACATATATATATTCCCATTTCTTTTTTGTTTTTATGGTCATATAAAAATACATACATTACATACATTCATATTCTGATACCTCAGGTGGCCTGAAAAAAAATGCACATATCTTGAATTTGTGCCACATAATACATACAAAAACAAGTAAATCAACTACAACAATTGAAAATGTATTTATTTGACCATGATTTTATAGAAAATGTGGATGATAAAGTGGTAGAAGATGAATGAATGTATAAACCTGGTTCAAATGTTGGAGAGTGTGTGTCTACAAGTGATATATGAGGACAAGTGTGTGAAAAGTGTGTTTAAGTTACAAAACCGGCCACTAGTTGGTGTAACTGAAAGTGAGCAAAAACGATAAACACACTTACACACTCAATTCTTGAACATTGTGATATTTTAGGACATTGGAGATTTTTAGTTCTGGGAGCATGTTTGGAGGGTTTAGAACACTATCTAATGCTCAGAAAAATGAGGACCTCTAAAAAGTCCCCACACACACACACAGACTTACGGAGCGCCAACGGAGCGCTAAACTGAGGAAAGGTCGGTCCTCACTTTTTTTTCACTGTAATGGCCTCTAGAGACTGTTTTTAGGCTTCTCTCAAAGTTTCAGAGAGGACCTCAGAAAGGTGGCAAACTCGAGTAAAAAATGTGTGTGTGTGTGTGTATTACCTAAATACACACACTTTTACTCTCTGCTGCCCCCTATGGTCTTTGCAAAATTACAACACCCTTTTTACGCTGTGGTGCCCCCTATGGTCTTTGCATATTTACTACACCCTTTCTACGCTCTAGTGCCCCCTATGGTCTTTGCATATTTACTGCACCAAAAGGACTACAATTACACAAAACACTGTCACATGTTTATATTCATTAAAAACAAGCACATATTTCATGAAGAAATGTACCATTGTGTTATGTTTTATTAACAAAATGAGAGGTTTTTTTAAGCAATTCTAGCAGTTTATTATAATGACAATGTAAAAGTAAACAATTCAGTTTTTCCCAAAAATTCCGTGTATTCTAGGGCTGTAACAGTATGAACATATCATACTGTGGTGATAGTGACCGACTATTAAAGTAGTGTTATATCAGACCCATAGTCAAATCCATGAATGATTGTTGAGGCTAATTATGGCAAAACATTTATTACTTTATCCAATTTCCTTTACTCAAACAACACACACAGAACAGATATGGGTATGATTATAACCACAGAGTCAAAATAAACCATGTACTCACCTAAATTAAGTAAACCAAGAGTAAATTTAGATTTAGTCAAGTTTTTACTCACAGTTGTAGTGCCCCTAATTTGTCATAAGCACAGTGTGCAATCTGTGCACACCAGTGAATGGTGTGCACAGATTTTCCATCACCTGGAGGAAGTTAACTTTCTCTGAGCTTGTTCAAATGGAAAGGTTGATTTTTTACACAAAAACTAATACACAAAAACTCATACACAATACACAAATTTTCCCTCTATTTCCTGCCAATCACAGGGCCCACATATGATTGACAGGCCTCTAGCACCACTGACTGTCATGATGCATTCACTGACCTCCAGGAAATCTCATTAACAATGCTAACTTTGTTCTTAAATTTGCAGAATCAACACTTTCTGACAGGCATTTGTGTTATTGACTATCAAACCAGACCTAAACTAACTCTTAGATATAAGTATGCATACAGTGTGCGTGTGTTTGAGGAGTGTTATATGTAGCTAATTTACATAGCTAGGTGAAGTTTTAGCTGTGTTAATATAGCTACACTACACTGCCTTCTGCCTAACTGTTCTATAGCCACATTAGGAGCATGTCTTTCTGGTGATGTCACTCTTTTGCTCAGTTACTTTGGCTCTTACTAATGCTGCTTTCCAGAGCCCATCCAAACCAGTTGGACGTGGGACTTATCCTACCTCCAACGAGAAAAGGTGCACTTGAATGCCTGTCGAAGTGGGACTCCTTACTCACGCAGTCGGGGCTGATCGACCTACCCCGACTTCACCAAAATGACGTCTGAGAATAATGGCGGCTCCCATGGAGTGACATGAACAGGCTATAAACTTTACTTTTCTCTTTTATCGATTTTATCACAACTTGTTTTTCATGTTATGCCATGAAATTATGTCGTTGTTATCCATTAGCATGAAGATATGTAGGGCTACGGTAAAAGTATACTCATGACGTTATATGTATCGCTTTTACATATACGGCAAACAAACATAAATCTAAAGTGCCGTGATCGTCCATGTTTTCTAACATTCGACTTCAATTGCTGGAACGCTTTGAAGTAGGAGCTAGTACAATTCAGGAAGGATATGTCCCACATCCCATTTGTTTGGATGGGCTCTGGAACCGACATAATGCCACTTTTCCACTATGGTTCCACCCTCGCCTCGCCGTGGCACAGCACGGTTCAAGGTGGTTTTCCACTACAAAATAGTGTAAAATAGTGTAATAATTCAACTGAGAATCAAATAACGAGCCATGTATCTTGGACATTAGTGCTGACACGTCGTCATCATGAGTCTGTGAGCATGTCGTCAACTTCAAACCTGAGATTGGCTAAAGTTCTTTAAATCCTTCTTAAACACTTTTTTCATTTCTTCTGATGGATCAGCTCACACATGACATGATTAATGTCACGATCTCACCTGCACCTTCCTCTCAATTTTATTATTATTGTTGTATTGTTGTGGCTGCTGCTCTCCTTCCCACTCTGACTCTGCAGGAGGCGTGACTGATCTACTGCCAGACACCGGTGATCGTCTACACCTGCGCGGCTCCGCCTCACCTGCTCCGGATGAGCAATCAGCGGAGCTTTAAGGCGGAGTCATTCCTCCTCACCGGTGTCAGATCGTTCTCGTACTTTCATGGGTAAAGTCATGCCATTGCTCGCTCGCTATACTTACCTTGAAAAGATACTCACCTCTCCGCTCCAGGTCGTCACGTCTCCTGCCGGTCGTCTTCTCCTGGCTTCTCTGGTTTCCTTCTCCCCTGGAATCTCCAAGCCACGTCGTGAGTTAAGACTTCCTCAAGCTGGACTCTCCCTGCGTCCTGAGTCAGCTCCCCTCGCAGCCGCTGCAAAGACTTTATTCTTTTCCACTCTTCGCTCGATCCACTATCACTTCCCCGTTTGGGAAGTTGTTTTGTGTTACCCCCCTTTTGTAATAAAAGTATTGTTTGAAATAACCTGTCGTCATCGTCTGCTTTCGGGTCCACGCCACCAACCGTAACAATTAAGTTTTAATGTTAGTTATTAATAATATTAAAAATGTATTTATAATTTAAAATAAATAATGTTGTATGTTCATGTAAGTGACTTAAACAGAGAGACATTCATGTTAACATTAGTATTTTGTAGTAAATTGTTGTGACATCTATGAAACTTCAGGCCTGAAAGTTCAGAACTCTGAGGTTTACTGTGAGTCTGAAGCTCAGCCTCCTCTGCTCCTCCTCCCCTCCCCCACCCTGCACTGAGCTAACCTCTGAGCATGTGTTCACCTAGCTAACACTGCACATGCTCAGAGCACAGCTGCCCCTCCCTCACCAATTAAGCACAGACTGAGTCTCATGGACAGCGTGGACAGATTGGGGTTGTACCTATGTTCCCCGGGTCCTATGTTCCCCATTTTCCCAAAAAAGGTCCACTTTGTATGTGACAGGGGAACATAGGACCCTTTTTTTGAAAAAGGGTAAGGTTCGGATTAGGGTTAGAGAAAGGGTCCTATGTTCCCCGGTCACATACAAAGCGGGGAACATAGGACCCGGGGAACATAGGTACGGTCCCGACAGATTCAGGAGAAGATTAAGAAATCATCATCAAAAGTATGGAAGCAAATTAGTGCCATTATACAAATTAAGCTGCATTTTGTGACTCATTTAATCAAAATTTAATAATCAATATTTCAAAATGCATTTTAATTTTCAAATGAAAGACTGCTCATTCTGTTACTTAATTAAAATTATAAAGAAAATTACATTTAACATCCTCCAGCAAAAAGGTAACAAAATTCAATTTGAAATGTCAAATTTGAAAATTAAAATGCATTATCATAAATGCCTTTTCATTTTCAAAATGCAGCTGCATTTTTTGACTCATAAATAAAATTAATAATCAATTTTCCAAACTGCATTTTTTTTTTTTTACTTCAAGACTGCTCATTATGTGCCTTTATTAAAAGACAAAGCAAACAGAGAAATGCTTTTTCGTTTTCATGTTCGCCGCAAAAAGTGTTTCATAATTCAAATGAGTTCGCAATACAGAGCGGCGCAGATAGTGACGTCACTGGCCACTCCCCTTGTTCTTCAATCGTGCTGAGCATAGATATGTAAAGTATAAATGTCTTACGGCGGAGTGTCCAACGACAGTATTGGCCAGCAGCGCGGACGACACATCTACCCTTTAAATATCTATGGTGCTGAGTAGATACTATGCTTGATCGCCAGACTGAGACTGACTGATTGACCAGAGTGCCGTCACAGGAAGAAAAGTCTTACACAACTGTAGATCAGTTAAAACTAACTTAACAATCCCCAAAACGTGGGTTAATTAACATCTAACATCTCAATAAGGAGTCAGGTGTGTTTAGGCACAGCACCGCTGATTGTGACCGGCTGCATAGACGCTGCAGCTGTGTGTGTTTGTGTCACACGGAGTCTGTGCTCCGGAGAACTCCGACACAAGGATCGAGCCAAACAATAATGCTGAACTGTAGATCGGTTAAAACTACTTTAACAATCCTAAAATCATGGGTTAATCTCCGACAATTACCAGAGAAATGTCTGACATCTCAATATTTAACAGAGAAGTCTGGTTTGCGATGGTCCTCGTTTGTGTGGGTGTGTGTAGCAGAGCCAGAAGAAGGGGCGTGGTCAGTGACGTCAATATCCTGCGCCCATCCGTATTGCGAACTCTTCACTCCTGTCTGTCTGTCTGTCTCTATTCACTCCTGTCTGTCTGTCTCTGTCGGTCTCTCTTCACTCCGGTCTGTCTGTCTCTCTTCACTCCTGTCTGTCTGTCTGTCTCTCTGCACTCATTTCTGTCTGTCTGTCTCTATTCACTCCTGTCTGTCTGTCTCTCTTCACTCCTGTCTGTCTGTCTCTCTGCACTCCTGTCTGTCTGTCTGTCTCTCTCTTCACTCCTGTATGTCTGTCTCTCTCTTCACTCCTGTCTGTCTGTCTCTCTTCACTCCTGTCTGTCTCTTTCTTCACTCTTGTCTGTCTGTCTCTCTTCACTCCTGTCTGTCTGTCTGTCTGTCTCTCTGCACTCCTGTCTGTCTCTCTTTACTCCTGTCTGTCCCTCTTCACCCCTGTCTGTCTGGCTCTCTCTTCACTGTCTGTCTCTCTGCACTCCTGTCTGTCTGGCTCTCTCTTCACTCCTGTCTGTCTGTCTCTCTCTTCACTCCTGTCTGTCTCTTTCTTCACTCTTGTCTGTCTGTCTCTCTTCACTCCTGTCTGTCTGTCTGTCTGTCTGTCTGTCTGTCTGTCTGTCTGTCTGTCTCTCTTCACTCCTGTCTGTCTCTCTGCACTCCTGTCTGTCTCTCTTTACTCCTGTCTGTCTGTCTCGCTCTCTGCACTCCTGTCTGTCTGGCTCTCTCTTCACTCCTGTCTGTCTCTCTTCACTCCTGTCTGTCTCTTTCTTCACTCCTGTCTGTCTGTCTCTCTTCACTCCTGTCTGTCTCTCTCTCAGATCTATCAGCTCTCTAACATGAGTCAGGATGTGTTGAAGCTAGAATATTTCTAAAAACAAAGGTTTCAAATGTTTAGACCTGATGACTGTAACATGGTAACACGGTTACTGTCTAGTTAATGATGATATAGTGGCTCAGTGAAGATAGACTTTTATGACGTTCTCATGATTGTGTTTTACTTGCAGCTGGTCTCTGACCCTGTGATGTCCAGTGAGTCTTCTGATGTGGATTGTGAAGTAAAGGACCCACACTATGTTCCAATTTATAATGCTTCAATGTCCAATGATGAGGATGAAAATGTGGACATGGAGTTTGACAGTGAGCAGCCCAAATCTAAAGATGCAATGTTGGCTGACGAAGATCAGGATGAAGATCAGGATGATGACCAAGATGAGGATCAGGAAGAACATCAGGATGATGGCCAGGAAGAACATCAGGATGAGGATGAGGAAGAAGATCAGGAAGAAGATCAGGATGAGGATGAGGAAGAAGATCAGGATGATGACCAGAATGATGACCAGGATGATGACCCGCTTAAAGGCAAGTTCACACTTCGAAAAAAAAGAACCTAAGAACTTATGTGAATCGGCAAAATAAGAAAACAAAGACAAACAAAACTGAAGTTAGAGTTAATGTGACTGTAAAGACATGTACAAAAAGAGAAGACAAAAGAGCATGGGACAAGAAACATTATTGTCTCTATTGCCATCAGCCAAATGCCAAAATGGCGAGGCACTTGCAGAGGTAGCATATGGAGGTATAGGATGTTGCACATGCATTCAGCTTTCTATTGAGGTCACCACAAAGAAAAGTTCATTTAGAAAAAATGGTGATTTTAAGCACAATGTGAGGGTCCTGGCAGAAGGACAGATTGTAACTGTTAAACAGCCATCTAATAAAACATCTGCAGGGGAATATTTGCCTTGTAGATTCTGCTATGGCATGTTTTCTAAGACTGAATTGTGGAGACACCAGGCCTCATGTAAATTTAAAAGTACAAGTAAGACAGACAACAACAAAAAGACAAGGGGGGCAGTACAGAGTGTTTCAGCACGCCTGCTTCCTATAATGGCTTCATCTAGTGGATGTCAGACTATTATTAATAAAATGAGACAGGATGATGTGTCCTTCCACATCAGGGGCGATTCCTTGATCTGCAACTATGGTGAATCAATGTATGCAAAACACGGCCGTGTGAAGTCCAGGCACAACTACATATCTCAAAGGATGGGGGAGCTTGGCAGATTCATGTTGATTGTCAAAGGTATGGACAGTACTGTGAGGATTTTGGAAGACATATGTGTACCCAAGAAGTTTCTGCTTGTTGTGAATGCAGCCAAGAAATTAACAGAATTCAGTCCAAGAAAAAATGAATACGGGAAACCCTCAACAGCAGTGACAGTGGGATTCTGCATGAAATGAGCACTGGAGGTGTTGATTGGAAAACTCATGGTGCGGTATCTGCTCACCAGACCATGCAAGAGAAGAGATGGAACAAATCCGACGACATTCCCCTCTCCAAAAATGTCATGGCACTTAGAGACCACATCAGGATGGTGGAAGACAAAGCCAGGGCTGAACTGGAGCAACAGCTGAGTTTGACAGCATACAAGGTGTTAAATGAGAGCGTTCCGGCACAGCTCATTGTTTTTAATAAGCGTCGTGAAGGGGAAGCATCGTGCTTGACTCTCGAAGCCTACAAAAAAGTCAACACTAATCCTGTCAATGAGGATATTTACAGCACAAGGAACTGAGCAAACAGTTGACTCGCATTGAGGTCCGAGGAAAAAGAGGGGAGAAGGTTCCTGTTTTTTTTCACACACACGATAATGGAGTTGTTACGCCCCAGTCTAGGGGAACAGGGGCACAACATAAACGAGACAGAGAATGACTTTTTGCAGTATAAAATTATAATATTTATTGTTCACAGTGCCAAATGCAATGTATCAGATAGGCACAGGCACAGTCACAACCAAATAAAACAGAAAAATAAGTGAAGCATCTCTTCGGGGTGAACCAAGGCCAAAATAATAAACAAAAGAAACTACCTTCTCAAACAAAAACTAACTTGCCCTGGGGGAGAAAATAAAGAAGAAAAACAATTACAGAAACTAAACCTAACTTCCTGAACTAACAGAAACAGGAGAAAAAAAGGGGAATCAAAACAAATGGCAGTTACACCCTTACTGCTTCCTAACAAAAATAAATATCACAAAACAACAGTTATCCCAATTAATTATTTCTAGTGAATAGTACTAAGCAGGCTAACAGAGAGAATATGATTTCTAAGTTGGTTAAGACAGAGTTCACACAGATCAAACATTTCGACCGAGCGAGGAGGAACAATCACACTGCACAGTAACAGCCCTTCCCACTGGTGTTTGAAGAGTACAACTTTTTAAAAACTGGAGCTCCTCGACAGCTCATCAGGCTCATCAGCTGCAGCTGCAGAGGACCAATGGCAGGCGGCGGGAGGCGGGTATCTGTGAAATACGCAAAGATGGTGCAGTGGCAAACAGGAGCACTCACTCAGGTCTAAAACTCAAAAACGAACGGCTGGTGGTCGTAACAGGAGTCAATCCAAGTTTTGATGAAATGGAGAGATGAAGCTGGTCTTCCCACTGACAATCCCTACCTTTTTGCCAGAGCTGGTGTGCTGACAAACATACGTGGATGTGACTGTCTATATGCAGAGGAGAGCAAAGCAGAAAACCCCGAGCTCCTCAGGTCAACTAAACTAAGAAAACAGGTGGCTACACTTTGTCAGCTCCTGGATCTCGTGAACAAGAGCTGGAACAAGTGGCTCGGTTCATGGGTCATGACATCAGAGTTCATTGTGACTTTTACAGACAGACTGACAAAACCTTTCAGCTTTTGTTTGCTATGGAACAATGAAGTAGCACCCGTTTTTTGTCAACACTTACTATAGCTGGGCAATAGGTTTGATAATTACACAGACTACATATTTCTAACTGGATAGACTTGTTTCTTTAAAAATACTCTGTATTAATATTTGATTATTGGCTTTTTCTTAGGTGAAAGTCCCCCACTGACACAGAGTCACGTGACCTCTCTGATAGAAGCAAAACAGGGTGAAGTGGATGAAGGTAAGCTTTTCAAACTAAAGTCAATTTTTTTTTATATCTCGTCTCTGTTAGAGCTGCAGCAATTCATTAATTCACTTCAAAAAGTGAATTTTAGCAAAAATATTCATACAATATTTGCTTGTCAAATGTAAGAATAATGCTCATCTTGATATCTGAGTTATAATTAAAATGTTTTACAGACACAGAATAAGGTCTATGGGTTTGTTTGTTTTGCTAGATAAAGGTCGTGACCTCTGTTACCCCGCCCCCTGCACTGAGGATGGAGATTCTGATGATGATGGTGGTTAGTTGTGTTTTCAATCACAGATTTTATATTAAAAAGAAACTTCCACCTATTTCATTAATTAAAATACCACAAGAGTGATACTTTTCTCTTAAGAATATGAATTACTTTTCTTAATTATTATTATTTTATTTTATATATAATGTATATATTTTTTAAATAGGTATTTTTATCTTTATTATTTATTATGATTTCTCTTTGTATTGCTCTTAACGTATTGTGCTATTGTGATACAGTTGTGAGGGACAATTGTTTCATAACGTTTACATATGAAGCTCGACTGATGTGCTTTTATGTGTTTTTACGCGTTTCTGTTGTAGATCAGAATCCAAGCTCAAGTCAAATACCTTCACAGAAGAAAAGACAGAAACAGACCAAGTCTATGAAAGCAAGAGGTAATTTCCTGTGAACTTGACAAACATACTTTGACTTCACTTACTCCATAGAAAAATAATATATCTTTATGTTTGTTTGATTTTCAGACAAAGACTCTAACCTCATCTCTGCTAAAAAGAGACGTGCTCCCTGCAGAGAGGATGGACATTCAGATAACTGTGAGTTATGGGAGTTTGTTACCAACAAGGTTGTACTGTAAAAACCTCAGACCATGTTTTTAATACTAGTTTTATCCTCTGAAATTAGAATGCAAGTAGCCAAATTAAATACACATGAGCCTGACTATTCTGACCATAGATATACATAATAAAGGCTAGATGTCTTACGGCGGAGTCTCAAAAGTCTGCACTGGCGGCCATCTTGCCACAGTCAGCTCGCTCACCCATAACGTAGTGTAGTGGTTCATGGACTTTTTAAATAACCATAATTTGCTCAGTTTTCTACCGATTTTCAAACGGTTTGGTTTGTTATAAACATTTAACAGAACAGAAAGGTGCAATGAATATACACTCACACAAGGTATTTATGTTATCAATATATGGCCAACTAAAACTCAGAATATTGTATGCTGTGTTTTACTAACCCTTATATTGATTTAACATAAATACCTTGTGTGTGTGTATATTCATTGCAACTATATGTTAGGTTTAATGTTATTTAAAGCCGATGGTTATAATTAACTACTATTCCTGGGAAGGAACCCTGCATGAGATGCAAAGAGAAAGAGAAAGTCTTGGAACAACGATCCTGGAAAGACATCAAACATTTTGTGTACAACACCATTGTCACTTTAACTCGAAAGGAAACTTTCAGGCAGTGAACGTTTTTTTTAAAGTGCATTTTTGTGCATTAAGGCTATGTTTGAGCCAATAATGTGTTCATAATTTTTCTGCTGCTGCAAAGTTGCAATATATATATTTGGGTCTTCGTCTGTGTTTGAGTTTTCTCCGGGTTCTACGGGTTCTCCGGTTTCCATCCTCAGTTCAAAAACATCCATCCATCCATCCATTATCTACCGCTTTATCCTCCACCAGAGGATCGCGGGGGTGCTGTGCCTATCTCAGCAGACATTGGGCGATAGGCGGGGTACACCCTGGACAGTTCCCCAGTCCATCACAGGGCCACATATAGAGACAAACAACCATTCACTCACACACTCACACCTACGGTCAATTTAGAGTGACCAATTCACCTAATCCCCATATCGCATGTTTTTTGGACTGTGGGAGGAAGCCGGAGAACCCGGAGGAAACCCACACACACACGGGAAGAACATGCAAACTCCTTGCAGAAAGGCTCTTGTTCCGAAGATGTTCCAAACGGGGATCGAACCCAGGAACCCGGGTCTTCTTGCTGCAAAGGCAAGAGTGCTAACCACTACACCAACAGTGGCCCCGAGTTCAAAAACATGCAGAGCTTAAATGTTTAAATGTTGACTTAATTGACTGTAGGTGTGAGTGTGTGAGTGGATGGTTGTCTCTGTGATGGACTGGTGACCTGTCCAGGGTCTGACCCCGCCCCTGTCCAGGGTCTGACCCCACCCCTGTCCAGGGTCTGACCCCTGCACCTGGTCAGCAAGCTGCTGAAAGGTAATTTATGCATGTAATATTAATGTTTGTCTATGGATGTATATGCATTGATGTGTGTAAGGTGTATGTAATGTATAAAACAATTTATATATCTATCATATTATCAATTTGCAGACTGTTCCTGGTTCATGGCCAGGCTGCCCACCGACCAGATGTCAACAGGGTCTCAGAGTGTGTTGCCCTGAAACACTACAAAGAGTACAGGGAAGCCAGGAAACGGTCCATTGTTATGACATACAGTCATATTAAACAATTGATTGAGGATTGCACAAGGATACAGCAGAATAGTAATCTTGTACTGGTGACTATTAACAACACCACAGTGTCCTCCTGGTGAGTTAGGGTGAATTCAAATTCCTTGCTTAACCCTCAATCTCAAAAATGCGCGCTCCCTCTAGTGCAAGTGCTGTCCCGATTCTCAGAAAAATTTAGTTGAGGGGCGAGTTTAAGGGCTGTATCGCCCTCAATATTGAGATTTTCCAAGACCACCCTTGGGAGCAAGGGCTACCCAGAATGCATTGCGTGTTTTCACATGAGAAAGATGGCGTTGAAAGCAAGCGAAGCGAGTGCGATACAAATTAAGTATTTTCTTTGTTAATAGAGATAGAGATATAAAAATTATGAAAACTATTGTATCATCTTAGTTTAGGCCCATTTTATGGATTACTGACATCATTGTTGCGTAACATTTATTTTTATTTTATGATCGTTTGTCAATAGCCGGCCGGTGCGCACACGCGATCGTTCTCTATCTGAATAGTTGAATATGTCCGTGGTTGTGGTATTTGTATGAGTATCATCTTATCACTAACTGACAACCTAATAACCTGACTGAAATAAAATAATAAATAAATAACCATGACGTAAATGTGTTCTTCTTTTTCTTTTTTGGAGTTGACAGACTGGACGCAGCTTTCGCGTTATTCTGCCCCCCACAGTCTGAAGACGTATCTGCATTTAAGGGGTGTCCCATTTCTAAGTGACAAAATAACCCTCAACACTTGGTTTTGAGGGCCAGTTACAGTTACTGGCTTTATACATTTATTTAGATGCATTAATGCAATAATAAAGAATGAACTGCTTTCTCTGACTACCGACCGGTGGCACTGACGTCACATATCATGAAGACTCTGGAGAGACTCGTGCTGGAGCAGCTCAGGCCTATGGTCAGGTTGCATCTGGATCCCCTCCAGTTCGCCTATCAGCCCCGGATAGGAGTTGAGGATGCCCTCATCTACCTGCTGAATCGTGCCTATGCCCACCTGGACAAGCCGGGGAGCACTGTGAGGGTCACAATCTTTGACTTCTCCAGTGCTTTCAATACCATCAGGCCTGCCCTACTGGGTGACAAGCTGACGACGATGCTGGTGGACCCTCCCCTTGTGTCCTGGATTGTTGACTACCTCACTGGTAGACCACAGTACGTGCGCTTGCGGCACTGTGTGTCAGATGTATTGGTCAGCAACACTGGGGCCCCACAAGGGACTGTCCTCTCTCCTTTCCTCTTCACCCTTTACACCACAGACTTCCGCTACAAGACAGAGTCTTGTCATCTTCAGAAGTTTTCTGATGACTCTGCTGTGGTTGGATGTATCACTAAGGGTGAAGAGGCTGAGTACAGGGCTGTGGTGGATTACTTTGTCTCATGGTGTGAGCTGAACCACCTGCAGCTCAACACTACAAAAACCAAAGAGCTGGTGGTGGATCTGAGGAGGAACAGGACACCAGTGACCCCACTTTCCATCCAGGGGCATAATGTGGACACTGTTGAACATTATAAATACCTGGGAGTGTTCATTGACAATAAACTGGACTGGACTAAGAACACTGAAGTCCTTTACAAGAAGGGACAGAGTCGCCTCTATTTTCTGAGGAGGCTCCGCTCCTTTAACATCTGCTGGACAATGCTGAGGATGTTTTATGAGTCTGTGGTGGCCAGTGCTGTTCTGTTTGCTGTTGTGTGCTGGGGCAGCAGACTGAGAGTAGCAGATGCCAACAGACTCAATAAGCCGCTCAGGAAGGCCAGTGACATTGTGGGGGTGGAGCTGGACACTTTGACAGCAGTGTCAGACAGAAGGATGCTGTCAAAGGTGAGGGCGATACTACAGCATGACTCTCACCCACTCCACAACGCTCTATTCAAACAGAGGAGCACCTTCAGTCAGAGACTGATTACTCCTAAATGCACCACAGAGCGCCACAGGAAGTCATTTCTGCCTGTGGCCATAAATCTTTACAACTCCTCCCTCTGATGATCAGACTCTTTATAAATAAATAAACAAACAAACAAACAACAGACAAACTATAATTACCCATTCTCATCTAACTTCTTTCATTTGTTTATACTAACATTCTCTGTATATTGTATATATTTCCAGATTGTCTACATTGTTTATTGTATTGTTTATTTTATTTCATTTAGCTTATTGTCTATTTTCACTGTCTTATTTTATTTTATTTTATTTTATTTACATATTTTATTTTATTTACATCTGTATATCTAGCTCTTGTTTCCTCATGCTGTATTTCTTCTTACTTTGCACAGAGCATCTGGAACAAAAACAATTTACCCCCGGTATTAATAAAGTATTCCCGATTCTGATTCTGATTCTGATAAATCCAAACAGATTATGACTGACAATCAATGTGCTCTTCTGATATTTTTCTCAAGGCTTCATGATCAGAGGGGGTGCAGCTTCCTCATAGCAGATCCACATAGCAGAGGATCCCCTCCTGGAGGCCAGGGACGTTCTATCTACACCAGTGTTACACAGGCATGAGGTTATCACGTTCCTGGACCCTGAAAACCACAAGGGTGAGGCAGTGATTCGCCGATGTCGCTGTGCCAGAGTGACTGGAGCGACTCACTCTCAGGGCGCTCCTCACCAGCCATCAACAGCTCCACCACCGGCAATGACACCATCACTACTACCTCTACCTTTTCGTAGTCCTTGCTATCCTCAATGCTTAAAGCAGAATAAACTTCCTGTGCTCTCCCCACCAGAACACTTTGCAAAAGCAATGTCCAGGCATGCGTTGGCCACTCTGAAATGATAGCCACATGTGCAAAATGAGGGAAATACTTTTTTAAATTTTTCTCAGAAAATGGAGGTACTAGTCTTGTTTCTCACTACATCAAAGTGAGACGAGGCAGCATGAGATGAGCTCAGAGCAGCATGTTTAAAGGTCCCATATTATACCCTATTAACCCAAGTTAAACTAGGTCCTGGTGCCCTAATGAACATGTCTGTGTCATGCTTTAGTCAAAATATCATAAGGATGAAGCACAATAGCAGTTCAATAACCCTGCCAAAACAGCCTTTTTCAGAACGCTCGGTTTTGTGCCTGGTCATTTACATGTGAATGAGACCCAGGTAAACCATCCACTGCTTCCAGGGGAGTGTCGTTCTAACTTAAGCCCAATTTATACTTCTGCGTAAAGTGCTCTGCGTAGGCTACGTAGAGACTCTGCGTCGACGCAGAGACTGTCGAAGAGCCTCTGCGTCGTCTCCGGGTGCACGAAATATTTTTTAAGTGTCCGTCACTCCGTCAAGGGACTACGGAGACGGCAAGAGCTGCGATTGGTCCTCAGGACATGCCGAGCGAAGCTGCTCTGTGCCGGCTCTCAGTGCGCTCCGGGCGTCCTGACAGAGGCGGAGCTGATCCCCGCCGATAACGCCGCTGCCGAACTATAAATACGTCACATCTTAACACACACAGCACATGTTTAGACCCTAAATGGCCAATTTCTCGCCTCAAATTATCTTAAAACTGCGTTCCGTCACACAGAAAAGTGAGAAACGGCCACTGTTTCAACAACAACAGTCTTTCGCTCTCTTTCTTTCTCGGACGCCATTGCTCACTGTAGCCAGAAGCACAACAACCTTGCGCAGCGACCCCTACTGATCGGGCGGGAAATTGCAGCGAGTGTCCGTCACCACGACGCAGAAGTATAAATGCTCGAGGCGTCTCCGTGGTGACGCAGACGGATAACGCATACGCAGTCGGAGAAGTATAATGTGGCCTTTACTATCCACAGCCATACTGTCGCCACTTATCACCTATTGTCATGAACCGTCGTCACAACCCCGCTCCATATACCCCATAGTAAAGTCCGTTTACCCATTGTTACTGAGTTTCACCGTAATGCATAGAGTGACCACGATTTTGGCTTCTCGCGATCATAAAAACATTCAAATCGAAGAAAAACGATTAATGCGCGGCGCGGCGTGTATGTAAATCCCCATGCTAGAAAAAGACCTTGAATGCACCAGTGTTACTGCGGCTCCGACTGACGTGTGTGGATCAACAACACGAAGAAAGAACATCTACATCTTTCTGCAGTGCTTTCAAACGCGTGCTCCTCATATCTCCGATCCACACACGCCACTCGCTAACCGCAGGCATGCAACTGGTGCGTTCAAGGTGTCCCTCCAGTATAGGAATTTACACACACGATCAACAACAAAGGGCTTGTGAAGCTTGTGGGGAGCTACGGTGGAGCTGTGAAGTACTCTGCCAACATTCACGGTGAAATGTGTTGCTATGTCGTCATTCTGAGGGAGGTTAAAACAACGCATGTTTTGTCGCCTATACTTACACAAAGTGGAACCACTAAAACATGACTGAGTCTTGTTTTTTCACATTTTGGGGACTGGTATGGCCCACTGAGTCCCAAATATAAGTACTAAAAGATTAAAAAGTTGATTTTGCACAATAGGGGACCTTTAAGTTCAAGTTCTTTAAGGAACCGCTCATATTCTAAATGTTCTTTTCCTTGAGGAGACGCTCTTTTTGGTTGTCTTCTAGTTGCAATTCTCGAAAAGCCAATTCTTTTAATCTCAACTCAATTTCAGCCTCTGATATTTGAGGAGGCACAGGTCGTTGATATGCTGGTGAAGAATAAGGCTTGAGGACTTTCCATTCCATTAAAATTGTCTTGTGCATCTCTTATACTATCTTTAAGGCGTTTATCACTACTGGTAATCTCAATGTCGTAATAACTAGCAAGAACAAGAAGCTGTTCTTTAGTAAGTTGACCAAGCAGATCCTCTGATGGTACACTAATAAAGTCATTGAGTGCCACCATACTTAATAACTTTCCTAAATCAAAAGGTGAGAGAAAATCAACCAAAACAATCAAATCTATAGACCAACTGCCTTTATGGAAAGTTTCCAATTAAACCAGTATACACAGTGCACACGACGCAAAGTGTCCAATACCACAAGCAGCTAGTCACAAATGGTCTCTAGAAACCATAATCACAAAAAGAAGCCTAGGAAACCCCCATCAAGATACCAAGGTAGCCTACAATATTACCCATACAAAAACCATTACCAAAATGGAACCTGCTGGTAATCAAGAACTAAGGCAAAACAAACTCAGGGAGAACTAGTCTATTAACGCAAGATACACACCACTACTTGACAAGTTGAAAAGCTGCACCAAAATATAAAGTTAGGATTCTAGACACGTTACCACAACTGTCCCCCATAGAGCAACAAGTACCTCACTTTACAAATAAATCACCAGTGAGCACAGTGAGCAAATCTCTGAGTGCAAATGTTCCTCCAAGCAAGCCCCCTGGTACCTGCCTAACTCCAACTAAGCCTTACTATCTTCTGAGACGTGCCGGGCCCGAGGCTTCTTTAAAGCAGAACCTCAGTAAACCTCAGACATATGACTAAGGCCCTGAAATGCTCGCCCCCACCAGAGAAACATGTCTCCACCCAGGATTGCCTCGAAAAAAAAAAAAAGGCAAAATAACAAATAGTACACCGATGGACTGACAGATTGCTCTGCCCGGCTGGTACACGCCCTATCTAACCAGGGAGATCACTCACCACTTGAGGAAAAAAACACTTGAATATTAAACTCACCATACTCACCAAGAGAAGCTGCTCATAGCCATACTGCCAAACACCACCAAAACTACAGGATTACACAGTCTAAGGTAGAATTTTTTATTTTTTTTATTATCCCGGACGAGCCCCCAATATGTTACGACCTGGCTCAAGGGCAACAACATGTATTACACAAACAAGGTTAGATGTAAGAAAACTAAGTTTATTGTAACCAAAAGTAACAAAGGGAAAACAAAATGGTGTCTGGAGACCATGTGCTGGTCCTGGCTGCAGGCAGAGAGAGAGTGGGTGGAGCCACACAGGGCTTTTAAGTCCAGCAGCAGGTGCCAGGTAACGAGTAAGGAGGAGGGGAGGAGAAACTCCAGGTACCCTGCAAAACATGGCACAACAGGTCTTGGCATAACAGACGCCAAGGAAAGAAAGACAACAGAGCTGATGGGCTACAACCACCCTCAACACACATGGTAGCGGTTTCCCCGACTTGCCTGCCAACAGTATCTGTGAAAGTTCTACCTTACACTTTTCATCATATAATTGTGAGTGTAGACACAGGCAAGTAACAAGCTCTATGATTATTTCAATTCTCATTGAGCTTCACCAAGACTTGATGTTTGGTGGAACCTGAAAATAACGACATAATCGTAAGACAGTTTCAATTGGTGCACTACTGGAGTTTTATCCCATTGTTTGCCGAAAACCGGACCAATAAAACACTTATAAACATTTATATGTCATCTTAACTGGCCCTTAGTGTTGAGGGTTATTTTGTCACTTAGAAATGGGACACCACTTAAATGCAGATAGGTCTTCAGACTGTGGGGGGCAGAATAACGCGAAAGCTGTGTCCAGTCTGTCAACTCCAAAAAAGAAGATCACGATTATTTATTACGATCCGTTTGATCCGATCAGCTTGTTATAAGATGATAAGCATACAAATACCACAACCACGGACAAATTCAGCTGACAGTTACCACACACCACAGCTTATTGAAAAGTAAACGATAGCAACTGATCGCTTTTCCGCACTGGCCGACTATTGACAAAAGATCGTAAAATAAAAAATAAATGTTACGCAACAATGACGTAAGTAATCTATAAAATGGGCCTAAACTAAGATAATACAATGGTTTTCATAATTTTCTCTATTAACAAAGAAAATACTTACTTTTTTATATTACAAGGTGATCTCGGAAAATCTCAATATTGAGGGCGATACAGCCCTTAAACTTGCCCCTCAACTTAATTTTTCTGAGAATTGGGACAGCACTTGCACTAGCGGGAGCGCACATTTTTGAGATTCAAGGTTGAGATTGAGGGTTAAGCAAGGAATTGGAATTCACCCTCAGTCTGTATGTTGTGCTCTGACAAATATGAGCCCTCGTGTTATGCTGAAATAAAAGTGCATTAAATTCAGAAAGAAGAAATTCTGTCCATGAAAATAATGAACAGAACCGGTGACAAGGGCAGCCCTGCCGGAGTTCAACATGCAACTCTCCTCTCCAGTACCCTGGAATAGACTTTCCCCGGGAGGCTGAGGAGTGTGATCCCCCAATAGTTGGAACACACCCTCCGGTCCCCCTTTTTAAAAAGAGGGACCACCACCCCGGTCTGCCAGTCCAGAGGCACTGTCCCCAACTGCCACGCAATGCTGCAGATACGTGTCAACCAGGACAGCCCTACAGCATTCAGAGACTTAAGTTACTCAGGTCGGATCTCATCCACTCCCGGTGCCTTGCCACTGGGCAGCTTCCTAACTACCTCAGTGACTTCGGCTTGGGTAATGAATGAGTCGACCTCTGAGTCCCCAGCCTCTGCTTCCTCTAGGGAAGGCGTGTCAGTGGGATTGAGGGGATCCTCGAAGTATTCCTTCCACCGCCCAGTCAAGGTCAACAGCTCCCCACCTCCACTGTAAACAGTGTTGGTGAAGTACTGCTTCCCCCTCCTGAGGCGCCAGACGGTTTGCCAGAATTTCTTCAAGGCCGACCGGAAGTCCTCCTCCATGGCCTCCCCGAACTTTTCCCAGACCCGAGTTTTTGCTTCTGCAACTGCTCCGGCGGCCGTCCGCTTGGCCTGTCGGTACCCGTCAGCAGCCTCAGGAGTCCCTCGAGCCAACCAGGCTTGATAGGACTCCTTCTTCAGCTTGACAGCATACCCTTACTTCCGTCGTCCACCACCGGGTTCGGGGATTGCCGCCGCGACAGGCACCGGAGACCTTATGGCCGGAGCTTTGAACCTCCGCGTCCACAATGGAAGTGAAGAACATGGTCCACTCTGACCCTACATCTCCAGCTTCCCTTGGGATCTGGTCAAAGCTCTCCCGGAGGTGGGAGTTGAAGACCTCCCTGACAGGTGATTCCGCCAGGCGTTCCCAGCAGACACTCACAACGCGCTTGGGTCTGCCAAGTCTGTCCAGCTTCCTCCCCTGCCAGCGGATCCAACTCACCACCAGGTGGTGATCGGTTGACAGCTCAGCCCCTCTCTTCACCCGAGTGTCCAAGACATGCGGTCGGAGGCCAGATGACACAACCACAAAGTCGATCATTGACCTCTGGCCTAGGGTGTCCTGGTGCCACGTTCACTGATGAACACCCTTATGCTTGAACATGGTGTTCGTTATGGACAAACCGTGACTAGTACAAAGGTCCAATAACAAAACACCACTTGGGTTCAGATCAGGGAGGCCATTCCTCCCAATCACGCCCCTCCAGGTCACACTGTCATTACCCACGTGGGCGTTGAAGTCTCCCAACAGAACTATGGATTCCCCGGTTGGAGCACTTTCCAGTACTCCTTCCAGGGACTCCAAAAAGGCTGGGTACTTTGCACTGCCGAGAGACCTACCCCCCACCCGAAGTGAGGAGGGACGCGACTCTTTCGTTCTGCGGGGAGAACTCCAACACATGGCGGCTGAGCTGGGGAGCTATAAGCAAGCCCACACCAGACTGTGCGTGGAGGTGAGCCCGACTATTTATAGTCGGTACCTCTCCACCTGGGCCGTCGGGGCCCCCGCCCGTGACTGCCACCCAAATCACAATGCACCGGCCCCTTATGGCCCTTCATGTAGGTGGTGGGCCCACTTGAAGAGGTGCCCACGTCGCTCGGGACTTCATTGTTGTGTACGTCAATAAAGCAAGTTATGCTTGGAAATTCACCTTGGTGGGATACAACTTGATGACCCATATGCTTTAGGCGCCGGTGAGTGGATTAATGACGAGACGAACTGGCCCCGTCTGCAGTGGCCCGATATCCACTCATACCTGATCGTAACAAGTCTTTACTCCAAGGAGAACTTAAAGGAATACTTCACTGATTTGCATGTGGCTTTGTATTGCTACAAAAGCAGTAATATTTTTTTTTAAATGTGCTTCCCTCCCTCAGTTTTTCACTGAGCTGTAAAAAATCAGTTCTTTTTTTTCCAAGCGGACCCTACCAGGGCGTCAAATGACGCAAAATGCGCCATTTGACGCCCTGGCAGGGTCTGCTTCGTTTCAGTGTTGAAACTACAACACTAGTTCTGCACTTTTTCGACTCACCCATAGGGGGACCAGACTTCCCAGAATTGACGAGACTTAATTCCCAGAATGTAAACACAGCGTCCGCCATCTTTGCTAAAAGTTACCACCGGCTCTGGCTCTCTTTAATTTGGCCTTGTATACTGAGAAGACAATGACAGAATGTAGTTTTCAAACTGATATGGCTGCAAGGGAAAAGGCCTGCTTTTAGGCGGTGCCCGCAGCGGGAACCGGGTACCTGGAGAACTTTTTGTGGGCACATGAATGTGCTGTGGCTAGCTAGTCACAGTGGTGAAGAGCAGAGCTGGATGCTGTGAAGAGTTTCTCCAAGACTTGATTAAACCATGCTTCAACTGTAAAAGGACAATGAAAACAATTACACATTACACAATATGAACCAAGATTTTACTTTTTTTCAGGAAAACAAACCTTTCAGCAAAATATACCAACTGGGTGAGCTGTGAACATTATAATGTTGTCTATAAAGGCGCCTTGAACAAACATGAATAACAATAAAACATTTGAATAACACTGATTATTCTCCAGCGAAAGCAAGGTGACTTTACTTTGCTAACATATTACGTGTATATAATGTATGTGTAATTGTCTATCAAACGTTACTTTTACAAAGTTGTCGCTTCACTGCCGACAACTATATCACATCGTATGCTATGAGCAGAAATAGAGTGGAATATTAGTCTTACCTCTCAGTGACGTCTTCCTGCTGGAAATGGAGACCGTGAACCCTCTGTTTGAACCACAGGTTTGTCGTCGGTGTCTTCTCAAAAACTCCAAAGAAGCTTAGCATAGCTTAGCATAGCCGACTTGAAGCTTCCACCGCTCTGAATCTATGACCGGCAAATAATGGGAACTTACTGCTTGTCCTTTTGTTGTTTTTACTGCACGTCCCGGTATAATTTAGCACCATAGAAAACAACCCTGTGTAACTTGCAGGTCCTTAATGTATCCGCCAACTAATTCCCTTCGGGGATTTGTGTCTTCAGACAAGTCACACTGTCTGCTCATGGACGCGTCTGCTACTCGGTGGAAGCAGACACAGGAGTGTGAACTTGCAGGAAGCGAGCTCCGTGCATTCTGGAAGTTGTTGTCATTCGTGTACATGAGCGATAAATACATTTTTCTGCCATTCTCAGCCAAGAAGGCACTTGCTTCAAATATTATTTCACATTTCTACTACATACATAGATGACCTAGTTTTAATAGACATTCATCTTCTCAACGGCGAAGTATCCCTTTAAAGTCCTACACGACTCTGGATGCTTACGAAAGTGAACTGTTACAGTATTATCAACACAAATTGTCCAGATTTTTACCGGCTGCTTCCTACAGCTCACTAAACTACCCTGGGAAGGGCGAGCAGAACAAGTACGGCACGTCTTTAAGAGGTTTTATTCTACACACAACTTAATAGGTTATAAACCGACAAAGTATACAGTTTCTGATGATCAGTTACAGATGGAAAACAGGAAAATGAAAGATTAGAAATATACATGCTCCATACCGGCTGGAAAGTTCTACACAACTAGCAAAACAACCAGAGTACATTAGCTTCTAGCTACGGTAGTTTGACTTAAACCTGAGTTTAATTACATTGTTGCTCTCAAACATTGTTTTTTAACATTGTTATGCATAGTAATAATGACTTCATTCTTTTATCATTTGCTCGTTCCAGTCGCTCCTCCTGATGTCTTGCAAACAAAGATGTCTCCGGTTAGCCTTGAAAGAGGTGCACCTCGGTATCCGGTAAAACTTCAGGCTTTTGTCTTGTTTGTTAAAACGATTAGTGCAACCGACAGTACAATAAGACATTAGATATTGTTGTGTTGCTCACAATAGCGCTTTCTGCACCTGACATGCACAGTAAAGAGAAGGTGACGCGCGCGTGACGTAGGCTGCCAAGAGGTCTATTGTCGACAGCATTTCAAACATTGTTTACGTCAGCCCACTTATATGATGCCGTTGGCTTTGCGTGAGGTCACATTTGTTTGTAGTTCTATTAATTACCTGTTAATATAGGTTATTAAAGGTGGGGACAACAATTATTATGGGATTGTTAATTTAGGAAATATTTTGGTTTTATGTTCATTTTGGTTGTTTGATGAAATAATCATGCTTGTGTTAGTTTAATGGGATTTTGAGGATAATTTGTGTTTGGATGGGAGGGGCAGAGGACCTATATAAAGCAATGTTTACCTCCCAGCAGGTCAGTATGTGTTAAGTTACAGAGGAGGTAACACTGGACAAATAAGATAAACTAGGTATAGTATCACTAATGGAGATGAAATATTGAAAAGAAGGACTCTTTGTCACGAGCCGTCAGTTATGTTAGTCTTTTTTGTTTGTTAGTTGGTTTAGAGTCACGTTAAGTTCATGTCACCTTTTTGGTGATGGGTTTGATTTTCACTTCCCCTTTTATTTTGGTAATGTTCATGTCTTCCTGTTTCGTTGTCACCTCGTCCTCCTTGACACACCTACCCTAATTCCCTCATGCACTTCACCTGGTGATCCTTAAGTAATCACTCACACCTGCCCTTGATTCCCTCTTCCCCTATATAGTGTTCCCAGTCCCTCAGTCATGTGTCAGTACATTGTTTTTGTTGCCAACCGAAAGCCCGTCTAAGTCAAGTCTGTCAATATCTTCTAGCCATAGTGTTACGCTTTTTGTTGTTCCTTTTTACTAGTGATGGGCAGATGAAGCTTTATGAAGCATTGAAAGCCTTTCATCCAATTGGTTCAATACAGTGCAAAGCTTCTTGAAGCTTCATTTGCTCTAGTAGGCCATCTACTGGACGCAAAAATATCAGTTGGCATGAATTTGAAGTGTGTGGCATTTTGCTGAAAGCCTGTGAATAACACTGTCAGCAAAATAAATAAGTATGCAAAATATGTATATTGTAGTGCTGGCAGTATACTGTGTATATATGTACTGGCAGTATGGAAAATTATTGTTAGGAAATGATGAAAATGTAAACCTCATTTACAGTGAGGTGAGGGTGTTTGGGTATGGACAATGATTGTGCTTATGTAACGTGGTATGGCCAGTGATTATGGTTTATGGGGACATATTATTGTTTTTTATTTAGGAACAACAGTTTCTCTACTGTGGCAGGTTTTAGGCGATTTCTTTTTTTCGACAATATTTTGCCTGCTTTGGAAAAGACCCTCTCACAGGGCACAGATGAGGCAGGCGTACACAAGAATGCCACTGATAACTTGTACAAATGTGGATAGACATATTTCTGTCTCTCCCAGTACTGAAGGGGGTCCTCCTGCCTTCCAATATTTGGCTCCATCATGTAGCGTTGGACCTCAATATTTGCGTCTGCAGTCACATTTTGTGTCTGTGTCTGCCTGACGCTGTCATCCAGGTGACGCCACAGGTTGTTACCTAAGAAATTGGAAGAGTTTTTTGTGAGTTTAACAGTTCATATAAATGCAACTCAAATGGAATCACAATATTACCTTTGGCAACAGCCTCAACAGTTTGTGACGTTGATGGCTGTGGTGGTGGTGGTGGTGTTGAGGAGGAAGAGGAGGTGGTGGCCCTCATTATGGAAGCACATTCTGCTTTCAGTCTTTTTTCTGCTTCATTCGCTCTTGCAGGGCTGAGAAACCCTATTTTTCGAAACCTTGGGTCCAGCAGTGTCGCAAGATACATAATGCTCATGGTTTGTATCCTATCCAGCTTCTCCCTCAAGAGCATCCTCAGCTTCTCAGCCAGAGAAGATCCAGTGGATGGTGTTTTTTCAATTTCGTCCGTGAGGCAATGATCCACCATAGCTAGCAAAGGTATTACCTTTGAACCAGACACCCTTTTCTCCTGAGAGAGCTTGGTGGTTGCGTCATTAAATGGCCCTAGGACAATCAGACACTCGGACATTATGCCATATTCCTCTGATGAAATAGGTGCGATGTCTGTTGTGAGACTTGCCAAAGCAGCACCCACTGCCTTTCTTTGCTCAAACAGTCTTTGCAGCATATTGAAAGTGCTGTTCCAGCGAGTTTCCACTTCTTGGATAAGTTTGTGTTGAGGCTTCCCCAATTGTTCCTGCACCACTGCAAGCCTCTCCTTACAAAATACAATTAAAAAAGCATTCATTGTCACGGCAGCAGAACTATAAACTTTAAAGAAATGGTAATAAAGCTACAGAACTTACCTTTGCAGTGGTACTGCTCCTGAAATATCCCACTATCTTCCTGGACTTGGCTCGGATGTCAGAGATCTCAGGGGTCTGTTCAAGGGCCTTCTTCACCACTAAATTCAGGGTGTGAGCTACACATATGGCATGTTTGAGCCGTAGCTCCCTAGCACAAGCCCCCATATTGGCAGCCCCATCTGTTACAAGGCATGTCACTTTGTCTGTAATAGCCCATTCCCTCATGAGTGAGGCTTTCACTTCTGCAATATTTTCTGCAGTGTGTGCCTTGGGAAAATGTGGCACTCCCAAAACAACAGTATTTAATTGG
Source organism: Microchirus variegatus (assembly GCF_963457635.1). NCBI lineage: Eukaryota > Metazoa > Chordata > Actinopteri > Pleuronectiformes > Soleidae > Microchirus > Microchirus variegatus. The sequence continues at coordinate 18,379,668 of NC_139817.1, read as the reverse complement.
CTGGACTCATTGACAAAATGGCAGGTGACAGCGAGATAGGCCTCTGTGTTGATAGAGGTCCACATATCTGATGTCAAACTCACAGCTGCTGCCTTCACAATGCTGGCCTTAGCTTTCTCCTTCATCTCCTGGTACCTAGCATCCACCATGGCTTTCAGGGCCTAAAGGAAAGAAAAAGCATTTAGTTTACAAGTCTGAGGTGGCTGTGTAGCAGTGTGTATTGTGATTGTCCTGTGACTGATGGACTCAGGTTTGATCCTCAGTCCTGCCTATTCACATTGTTAATGGTTTTATTCAGTAAAAGCACCATTTGCAATGCTTTTATTACCTTCTTAGTGGGGAGAACATAGCTAGGATTTAAAGATTTAACAATTCTTTTAAATCCTTTGTCCTCCACAACACTAAATGGCTGGGTGTCCTCAATCACCATGCTAACCTGGGGCCTCATGTACGAAAGTTGCGTACGCACAAAAACGTGGCGTACGTCCTTTTCCACGCTCACGTTCAGATGTATGAAACGTGAAATGACCGTGGAAATGTGCGGTGCCCACGCCAACTTCATGGCTGGCGTACGCCCGTTTCTCCAGCTATTGTTCCTTTGGCGACACTTAGTGGTGATGCTGAGAAACTGTTAATAATGTGAAAACATGTAGTCATCAGAGTGATGCGCACATCAGAGACACATTTATGAACAATCTGACGTGAGCGAGTATTTAGGGAACGCGAGGATTTACTTGCAAACAATGATAATTGGCTCATTAGCCGATGCGGTCAGGAGTGTGCCAGTCAACCCTGAGCCGAGCCATGCCAGCTGTGTGGGATGGAATCATCCGAATATCATCCAGGTTCATCACACTCCCATACAATGCTGTTGAACAGGCCAACATTAAAGCGCAATTTTCAGCGAGAGCCGGTTTCCCTAATGTAATCGGAGCTATTGACTGCACACACATCGCTATAAAAGCGCCGTCACAGAATGTGTTTACGTTAATAGGAAACATTTTCATTCCATCAATGTTCAAATCATATGTGATGCGCAAATTGAACAGGCTGGAGGCTGGAACAGTGCGCGATGGGTGGCTTCTGGGTGAGTAAATAGTTTATTATTTTAATTGTCCCGTATGATGAAAACCAGCGCCATGCATATTTGGGCATGTGGGCATTCACATATCATGTTTTTGGTTTACTTTGCTTTTTTCTGCTGGTGAAATTAGAGCTACAGAGCTTTCTAACAAGCCCCTGATTGTCTCTCTGTGTTCAGTATTCATGTCAGTAAAAGCGGGCGTAAAGTTGCAAATGTCAGCCGCGGCGCACTTCTGCTTTCTTTAATTGTGAGAAATAAATAAAAAAAAATTAAACATGAGTCAAAGTGTTTAATGTCCTGCCATCTTTACGCACGAGCGATGTGCGTGCGTGCGTGCGTGTGTGTGTGTGTGTGCGCTGCTCTGATCCCACAGACTCACACACACTCCCACTCACCTTTTTTCTGTCATATTTATACCTGTTGACAGGGTGTCAAACAAAATCTCCCTGCGCGTTTTCATTCACTTTTTTCATTCACTCTTGAATCTCTTGCTCAGACTGTGTGAAATTCCTTTACTTTTCTTTGTTCAGTGCGTTATTTGATCAAAGAGGTGAACCGCAGGGCCTATTTAAATTGATTTGCATATGTAAATGAGGCGTGGACAGGGAGGAGTTTGGCACCTCTGCATGTGCGCTCAATTCCACGTTGATTTGGGATGTACAAAGGAAACGTGCTTGGATCCATGCGTACGCAGACTTTGATACATCTGAATTTATTTGTGCGTACGACAGTTTCTGGGTTTTGGCATACGCCAAGATTTAGTAGGAAATCCACGCAAGTCTTTGTACATGAGGCCCCAGGTCTTCATCTATCTGAGATTTTTCTCCTGAGGAAAGAAAATGAAAACAAAGGACACAGACAAATATCACACACATTATCTTATTACACTTGTACAATATTGTTATGTCATTTAGTCACATTACAGCATGCTATATTATCATGGCATTTATGATGGCTCACCTGGGGCCTCATTTATAAAACTGTGCGTAGGACCGACGTCAAAATTGGCGTACGCACGAAGCACAGAAAGTGCTTACGCACAAAAATATCCTGATTTATAAAACAGTGCGCACGCACGTCCTACGCCGATTTCCCTTTATAAATCACAATCCACTCTAAATGTGGCGCACCTGTTTGCGGGTCATACCACGCCCATATTTGCCGATAAATATTCAGAGAAACGCCCCTCATAAATATTGATTCATGACTGAAATCATGCAGAAATCGGAGAGAAAGGCCAAATAACGTAATTTCACGAGGTGGAAGTACTTGTCGGGGAGGTGGAGAAGAGGAAGGCTTTATTGTTTGGTGTTCTAGAGTACAGCATGTGGCGGATAATGTCAATGCTGTTTCATCAGAAGGTCGGAGTGTGGCCGAGGTGTAAAAAAAAGTGATCAGACATTAAAGTAGACGCAAAAAAGCGCCTGGAGTCACACAGGCAGAGTGTCTGTGCCACAGGCGAGGAACAGGCCAACCGGAGCTCACCCCGCTGGATGAAAAACTGGTGGGGATCATCGGGGAATCCCTCGAGTGGAGAGGTGACGGAGGTTTGGGGGGACACCCATGCAGGTGTCGCGCCAATGTAGGTATCCCCGACAGAAAGTGTTGCCGCGGAGGCGGAGAAACAGTGGTGCGCTTGCTTTCACCCAAGTAAATTAAAACTATTACATTGTTTAAAGATGTATTTTATGTATACTTCACATACTACTCTATAACGTCTGGCAAAGATATGGGGGAAACACATTATTTCAGACTGTTTACCTGTCTGCCATAATTTGTATCCCCCCATATTTTCGGCTAGAATAGAAGAAAGCTGTTCATAATACCAGAGGTTATAGACTAGTATGTGAAGTATACATAAAATAAATCATTAAACAATGCAATTTTTAGTTTTAATTTACTTGGGTGAAAGCAAGCGCACCACTGTTTCTCCGCCTCCGCGGCCAGGGTAAACACTTTCTGTCGGGGATACCTACATTGGCACAACACCTGTCGCCAGAAACCCGAGTGTTGTGAGCACTTGGAGCAGGACTGGCACTGCGTGGTTTCTGCGGGTGCTCCTCTCTAAGGCTGGGCCCAATGCCGCACACAGATCCAAGAGGAAGCTCGTGGGAGTCGGAAACGGCTCATCAGCCACTCATCGCTGTTGGCCAGTGGATCTAGCTCGTCTCCGAAGTTCCGCTCCCTCCGTATCCTTCCGTTTGCCACATCCTCTAACAGTGCCAAAGCATCGTGCGCCATGACGCATTGTGAGTACCTGCCTTTATATGCCCATCGATTAAGGTATCTGCTACACGTGTTAGAATTACCCTGATATCAGTGAATACATAATTTCCCCTACTGTTGTGTTACTATTGTCCTAAATCATATGTTTCCCGTGTGCACTCCAGGGAGTTTGTTTGTTTGTTCGTTGTAGAAATGTAATTGTTTTTATCCATTTCTTGCAAATAAACTGTTCATACATGAGAGGTAATATAACTTATAATTTATTTTACACGATCAGTTTCACACATTTCTCCCGTTTCTTTCTTCTGCCATCAGTGGCGCAGTTTCTCCTTACCCCAGGTATGTGCGTACGCATGGGTCAGAGTTGGCGTGGAGGACCGCACATTTTCCCGTCAAGTTCTCTTTTTATAAATCCCATGGTTTGCGTAGAGAGTGGCGTACGCCTTCTTTTGTGCGTACGCAACGTTTATAAATGAGGCCCCTGGTCTTGGTCCACATTCGGTGTCGTCCTTATTCTCATGCAAAGCTCTGTAGTGCCTTAGCATGGATGAGGTGTTGTTGCTATATCCCAGCTCCCTGGCACATAGCAAACACTTCACCTTGTACAAAAGTAAAGACAGCTGAAGCTAAATTGCGTTGCTCAATCAATATTAATTATGGGAAAAAATCTTCTGTAGAAATGTTACTGTACATACCTTGTTGGGAGAAATGAGTTTGAAATGTTTCCACACAGGGGACATCCTCCTCTTCTTAGCAGGCTCCATTCTCTCCTGACTCTCTCCCCTCACTCTCCTAAATCTCCAAACTATCTCCAACTCTATCTCCAACTCTAGCTCTAACTCTAGCTCTAACTCTTTCTCTAACTCTATCCAAACTTATCCAAACTTATCCAAACTATCCAACCGCTATCCAACCTCTATCAAAACTCTAACCAAACGCTGTGCAGATTGTCTCCAACCTCTCCATCAAACACACACATTTTGAGTGGAGCCTGAGGGGTTTATATCGATGTCACAACTCGCGGCAAAAATCTGAACCACTTCCCGAAGCAATCACGTGGTACAGCTGGGCAGCGAAGCTTCGGACGTCATCATTTTCAGCTCCTCCCTAAATGAAGCAAGCCTCGATACGCGCATCGCGGAAACGCTCCCTCCCCTACTCGGCACACGCTTCGAAGCCTCGATACGGAACGTCACATCACTACTTTTTACTAGTGATGGTGAGATGAAGCCTCATGAGGCATTGAACCACTTGAGCCAATTAGTTCCAGAAAGGGTTCGTGTGCACACGAAACCACCTACTGGCAAAGTATATAATCACAGGCAGCTGTATCTGAACCACGTAATGTGTGCTGCATTGAATTTCTGTCTGTTATGTCTGTTGGGAATGATTGAATTACAAAAAATGTATGAACAAATGATTTCTGTACATAAATGATCACATGTGTATAATACATTTTTTTGAATGTATTCTGTGTGTGAGTGAGACATTGTGGCATGAGGGGCAAATGTATGGCTGGCCCAGTCAAAGTTGCCACCACACACACCCAATATATTTATTTATAGTAATATTTTATACATCCCAAGCTTATTAATTCTTTGTACAAAATGATTTACGTATGCATAATGCTTTATACAATAATAAGGTTTACATATATTAAAGAAACAAAAAAACAATCCTGGATTTGATCTTACAACCTTCCCGACAATAGTCCACCTACTTAACCACTGGACTACCACTACTGTTTCTGACTGGAATGTACTTCAGACAGAGAAATCGAAGGTGTGGCGTGAGAGCGTGAGACGTCAGTCAAATGCGTGTGTCTCACGGCCATTGCGTGAGAGTTGACAGCTATGATCATAATACGGCAGGTTGTGCAATGCTTTTCTGGAAATGGCAGTGAAAGTACTTGTGGAACTACGAAAAGGGCACAGATTATGCATGTGTAACTTGGATGTACAGGACAGGAGAAATCCTTCTCTTCCTCACTGGCTCCATCCTATCACCTATCCTACTCTCCTCACTCTCATAAATCTCTTTTTCTCCCTAAACTCTCCGACTATATAAACGCTATCCAAACTCTCCAAACTCTATCCACACGTTCAACTGATCACAACTCTCCTTACATATACCTAGTCATAGTGCTACGCTTTTGTTTTGAATTCTAGAGACTTAATAAAGACTCTTAAAACTCTCCAGCGTGCCTCCAGTCTCGAGCATTTGGGTCCAGCAGTGTTCTGCCTTCCTAACACTCTTGGAGCAGCATGGGTTGTATTTGTAGTTGTAGTATTAAGTAGTTTCTGTGAGTGGGTTAAAATCAGTCTTGTATAAAGTACTTGAAAGCGAGTAAAAGTATCCTACCAGAAAATAGCAATTGAGAAAATCTGCTTAAGGCCCCAATTTGGCTAGGGGTGACTCTGCTTTGAACGCACCTTGCGTACCTGGTTTCATCCTGGGACTCTTAAATCAATTAGAGATGCCTGCGTTCTCCATGCCGAGCTGTTGATGCTCCCCATCTCTGAATGGAAGCAGTTTGGGCATCAGGTATGAAGGGATGCGTCGACCCAGGTGTGGACCTTGCGGGCGGAGGGATGGAAGATGGCGGCTGCAGAGTCTCCATCTCAGTTGATGGATGCGTGGTTAGAAGCAAAACGTGTTTCTCATTCGGACAGCGAGTGTGAAACTGGCACAGCTTCTTCAAAAAGGGAATTGTTCGTGCGGCATGGGATGAGAGCCGCTTGGTTGGGGCCAGAGAACAAGCAAGCAAAAAGAGTAAAAGAGGAATAAAAGGAAGGAAGGAATGCTACAAAATGAGGGGGGATGCAGGATTTGTTTAAACTCAAATCAGGCTTTTTGTCTGCAGCAGGCCTTAGACAACAAACAATGGATTACAGTCCCTGTTGGGACCTAACAGTCCCCCTATTGGTCTGAAGGCTGGAATGCCAGTTGCAGTGTTCAGAGCAACCGGAAGGCCTAGATGCCGCTGTGGCCTGCCATTGTTCAAGGCTGTCAACGCTCCTGGTTCTGAATGGCACAGTCCATACACCAGGTGTCAGGGAAAAGACAAAAGTCCATTGGTTCCTGGAGTTGAGAGTGGGCACAGTTCATCATCCAAAAGGTTCGGAGGGTAAACAGTTCAAAGCTTAACAGTAAGAGGGTTGTATCTGGGCAACCTTGAGTCGCATCTGGGCAGATGTCTTCGGCTAAGCTAGCTAACACATAACAACAGTGGAAAACATGTCACACAGTCCTGGAGTTCTTGCTGTTGGTCAACGAGAAGCACCTAGAGAAAGTTGGAGTAGCTCAGTGGTTAAAACCCCTTAACCTCAAAGGGTTAATAGTCAAAATGTTTTCGGGCTGCTTTGGTCGGCACTATGCACCAGCCAAAAGAGTCCAGCCTAGTCTGTTGTTTGGGTGTATGTAATCTGTAAATGAAATGTCCAACGAGAGCTGTGATGGCCCAGCAGCTAAGGAGAAGGCCAAGGGCAGTAAGCTCGATTGTCTTGAGACTTGGGGTCCGTTTCACAAAGGGAGGTAACTCAAACCAGAGAAAGAGGAGTAACTCTAGCCTGTTTCACAGAGAGAGATAACTTAAACTCTCGGTCAGTTACCATGGTAACATGCTCTTTGAAACTAACCTGGTCGGGAGCAGGTTTTTCTCCGCAAACCTTGAGTTTCTCTCTGTCTCCGCCCTCTTTCAGACACACACGGTATTTGATTTCCTCATTCAGTCAGTCAGCAGCGTTTTGGCGTAGTATATTTCTGCCGTTCGTTTTACTGGCTACATTAGAAGTTATATTAGGTGGAGACTATTTTCACGACCATGGCGTGTCCTTTTGACAGTGATCCCGTGGATGAAGGTGCAGCATTACTGCGCAGAGAATTAAATATTCGTCAGGAGATGATTATCAGACCGCGCATTGATGTTCTTGCATTTCCAGACACTTTTCTTTTTGAGCGATACCGTTTCAAGTCACAGTCCATCATTTACATTCACAACCTGATCCGTCCTCATAGTTCCAACATTACCAACCGAAGTCATGCTCTCACATCACAGCAGATATTGTGTGTTGCGCTGCGTTTTTTTTCTAATGGGAGTTTTTTATACAACGTCGGAGATGCAGAACATTTAAGCAAGGCAACGGTGTGCAGAGCGGTCAGAAAAGTCTGCCCAGTCCGCTCTGAAAACACTATTGCCCATTTTTGTTACTTTCCCTGGCCATAAACCCGTCAGAGCCATCAAAGAGGAGTTCCACAGGATTGCAGGTGAATGATGTAGAGATACATTAAATGAATATTAAATAATATTCTGTTCATGACATTGTGCTGCAACCTCAGACTGGGATTATTGATTTTAATTTCTTTCAGGATTTCCCAGTGTTATTGGCTGCATTGATGGAACACGTATTCCCATCACGGCTCCATCAGTGAATGAAGCAGATTATGTAAACAGGAAGTCCATTCACAGCATAAATGTGCAGGTACATGTCGATTGACTACTGTTTCAAAATATGACTGCATCATAGTTCAACATCTGTCATTCTCTGCACTGTCCAGATCGTATGTGATGCTGCATACATAATTTCTAATGTAGAGGCCAAGTGGCCCGCGTCTGTTCATGACTCAAGAATATATCGTGAGTCTAACCTGAGCAACAGACTGCAGCGTGGTAAGCAGCCTAAAGATTTGCACAATACTGTATAATTCACTTGTCTCCCTCCTTTTAATATACTCTAATGTATCCACTTTACATTACAGGAGAGTTTGATGGACATCTGCTGGGTGACAGGGGTTACCCGTGTCAACCCAGACTGCTGACCCCTTACCCTGACCCTGAACCAGGCCCCCAACAGAACTTCAACCGGGCTCACTGCAGGACGAGAGCCCGGGTTGAGATGACCATAGGCCTGCTGAAAGCCCGTTTCCAGTGCCTACGTCACCTCAGGGTCACCCCTGAGAGGGCCTGTGATATTATTGTGGCATGTGTTGTTCTTCATAATATTGCCACTATTAGAGGAGAGCAACACCCTGTCCTACAAATAGAAGACCACGATGATGACCCCAACCCACTGTCAGCAGTGCAGGACGGCAGAGCCGTGAGAAACATTTTATGTCTCAATCACTTTAGTGATTGAGACATGACCACCACCACCATCACCACACCAAATAAAGAGATGATACACATTTCATTTGGTCTTCTTTATTTCCTGCGAATACAAGAGCTAGTTTAGTTAATGTTCCAATAGTTAACATAATTCACCTGTGACCATGCACCTACCTCTAACTTGTGCTCCAGTATTCCAATTTCTAGGTCTGCCTTCCTTATCTGGCAGTCCAAGAACTGCATTTCTTTGTCAGTTTTTTAAATTTTTTAAGGAGCACTTTATAAATTTCTTTGACTGGTAACTGTAAATACATACAAGGAGGACATTATACAGTTGCACATGAATTCCGTTGAATGAATCTCTGGTGTTTACTGAACATCCATCTCACTGTGTCAATCTGTGCATATTCCACCAGAATGTTAAGAAATGTAAATGGGAAGAGAACTTTCAATAACATATCAAGATGTTACCTCTATAGGCCTTTCTGGATCCCCCTCTGTAAAAGCAGCTGATAGAGTTTCCTCGTACTCTTCAACCTAGATGAGTGATACGTTTCAGAATAATTTAAACTAGCATTTGACAAAATGGTATAAGAGTATTGCTTACTTACAGTCATAAGGTCTGTTGTGGCGTGAGGGGGATCCACCAGGCAGATAGCACCATCAGAATCTGTGGGTACAAGAGTACAAAAAAAAGTAGTGATGAAAGGGAAATAACTATTTTTATGAATAGGCTTTCAAATACATATAGGTCTAGGCATATTACATTTTATAAAGGCACTTGTGTTCTGAGGTGTGAGCTCAGAGGATGAGCTTCCTCCAGGGATTCCCTCAGCCACTGGCCTTCCTAAATTCTGGTTTAGGGCCAGCTCCTCTGCCTCTGTTAGAGGTGGCGGTGCTGGGCCACCACCCGTTTTACGGGCATCGGCTTTCTTTCTGTTGGCTGAGTAGAAGTCTGTGTTAGTTTAAATAGGCTTAATTATTTAACAGAACATGATATAGATGAGAAGTCATTTATGTGTGAAAAACATCATTATGTTGGGGATAAAACTACTGTACAGTCAAACAGCCACTTCATATTTACTTTACAATGTAAAACATGATCAAACAATGGTACCCGCATGAGATTATACCGAGGTCTTACCTGTTTGAACAATGTTTTTATGTTTCATTTTAAGCTGCTGCCAAGTGCGCTTCTCCCCCGCGGGATTACACCTAAATGAAATAAATTAATAGTCTACAACTCAAGCAGTTTCCCGCTGTAATATTATTGTGATTGTGCAAAGGACGACATTTAAACTTACGCATTGACTCGAGCAGCAATGTTCTCCCACACCGTCTCCCTCTCTTTTTCTGCTGCAGTGGTGTTACACTTTCTTCTAAAAACATGCTCAAACTCACCGTATGAGCGCATTAATATTTCCAACTCCAGCGGCGTGAAGAATGTCGCCCTCCGCTTCCCCGTTGTCATGGTGACTCGTTGAAACGGGGCTCCATTCATGCTGTATTTTTATACTTGTGGCTCACGCGCTTAACTCGAGGTGAAACTACTCTGAGTTGATCAAACTAACTCAGATCAGCTGTTCTGAAACCGAAAACTCAGAGTTTCCTATCTCAGAGTGGATCAACTCAGAGTTCAGGGTTAGACTCAGAGTTTGTTGAACCTGCTTTGTGAAACGGACCCCAGGCCTGTTCAAGTGATCAAGCCAGTAGGTTCATTACTTTTTGGAACTGAACTTCACCATTTAGTTCCTTCTGCTATAAGTTGCTGCTGGAGGGCGTCTCGCTGCTAACAGTGGCTATGCAACCGCGGTCCGCGGTCATGTTATTTAACATGACTTTTTGAAACACTACGAAAATGAAACAAAAACTATTATACAGCGACTAGACAATGCAGGAGCACATAATATGTATAAAAAAGTGGATTTTGGGTTATATAACCCCACAAATACTACATATTGTACCTTTAAGATTTCATTTTCAAAACATCCTCCAGCAAAAAGGTAACACAATTCAATTTGAAAATAAAAATGCATTAACAGAAATGCTTTTTCATTTTCAAAATGCAGCTGCATTTTTGACTCATAAATAAAATGAATAATCAATATTCCAAACTGCATTTTAATTTTCAACTTCTAGACTGCTTATTCTGTGTCTTAATTAAAAAACAAAGCAAACAGAAATGCTTTTTCGTTTTCATGTTCGCCCTGCAAAAAGTGTTTCATAATTCAAATGAGTTCGCAATACGGAGCGGCGCAGGAGAGTGACGTCACTGGCCACTCCCCTTGTTCTTACACTCATGCTGAGCATAGATATGTAAAGTATAGATGTCTTACGGTGGATCGTCCAATGACAGTATTGGCCAGCAGCGCGGACGACATATCTACCCTTTACATATCTATGGTGCTGAGCAGGTACTATATGACATCGCCAGACTTGCTATATCACACCAGCAAACGAACCAGAATTGGCCCGATTGACGTTAAATCAATGTATATATATCTTCTGGTAGAAAAGCGCCAATTTTGACTCACTATGGAGCAACACGTTCGCACATTGCTACTTGCTCTGATCTTCGTTTATTACATTCTCTGTATTGGCCATTTTTGGCAAAATATCCAATTTGAGAATGAGTCGCGGCTGCATCTGGAGAACAATCTGCTGATGCACTGGAGTCGGTTAAGACGTATAGCGTGTCATTTCAGGCAGAGGAGACGCGCTATTTTCATGAATGTGGTCGTGCTAACTATGAGACAAAGATTGCTCCAAAGACCTACAAGGTAGGCTATGTCCATGGCATTTACTGCAGAATATGGTTTTGACCTGAGTTCGCGTTCTCACCAGAGGGACCGCACCAGAGTCTGACATTTGGTGCGGAGTCAAGCGGACCGAGACCACCTCTTTTTGGCGGTCTCGGTCCGCTTGATTTGGTGCGGACCCGAGTGCGATTGATGCTTTCAAACCTACGAAAACGAAACGAACTAGAGTTTTTGGTTCGAATGGATCGTTTGGTGCTCACCAACTGCTGTCTGTGTGAAAGCGCCTTAAGTATACACATTTTGGTGTCAGTTTATTCAAGTTACACGTCTGAAAAAACTACCAATAATCAGTAGCGGCTGAGATCCACCCAGGCACGATCAAAATTTTGCAGTGGAATTTTCTAGTTTATTATTTTGGTGCTGGTGTTACTTTTACTTTTAGTTTATAAGTGCCTATTTGGGAAGTGGTGAATCATGGATGTGCAGCTGACAAATCTGCAGCAACTGTGATGGTGTTGTTTTCAATAATGGACAGCTACTTGGGTGTGATAATATGATCAATCCTATGTTTATATAAACACCTGGCAATGTGTCTGGTATTTATATAAATATATGAATAGAAAGAGTGTATATACTATGTATATGCCCACTTCAGTATTTAACATTTAATCAGGTAGTTAATCAGTTTGTCCAGCAGAGGTCACACTCTACAAACAGTACATTGCTGTTGGCTACTAAACTGAAGCTTAGTATATTAGCATATTAATGACATCACATGTCACTTATACAATAAGCTAAGTCTAAGGTTGTTTCTTCTTTTTTTTTCCTCCCTGGTAGTTTTTCCTTACCCTGATCGATGGTCTAAGGACAGAGGATGTTCCCAACCCTGTGAAGTCCTGTGAGACAAGCTATGTTTTGTAAACTGTGGGCTATACAAATAAAATTTGTATAGCATATTGTTATTAATACAACGATCTGATCTTAACTTATTTTGTGTTATCTTATCTTACGTACTTATGCAGAAGTCTACAATATCTTATAAAAAATATATATATATATCTTTTTCTCACTGTTAGACTTTTCCAACAGGAAACTAAAGTTCGTAAACCAGTCACTCTCCCATACCTAAGTCCTCAGAGAAAATCAGTGATTTTACACCACAGCGCTCAAGTTGTTGATCCACATTAAGTGTGAATGTCTTATTTTGTGACATCTATACTTTAAATCCTCACATGGGGCAACAGCATGCAAGCAGCACCTGTGCCTCCACAAGTTAACATTTTTAATTTACTTTGTGGCAAACATTAATCTTAAGATATCATAAAAAAACAACTATGCCTCAATATCTCATACAACCATGCTTAAAAAACATCACATCATTGTATTCCATATATGGACAATGAGTTTATCATACAGTAAGCGGTCAAGAGCCCCCAGGATTCAGAGGGAGGAGCCACACCTCCCTCCCTGACACAGTTAGAGGAGGCAGAGTCGTGAACATTCAGTCTGTGTCAGGGGACAGGATAGGAGCACCCACTGCTTCATTGGAAACACTTACCTGAATGAATGAATGAATGAATGAATGAATGAATGAATGAATGAATGAATGTTAATGAGCCACAACCACAAGCGTGTGGATTAAAACTGGTGGAAAATTTACAGATATTTGCCTTTACAGCATCTGACATCTCCAGCTGAGAGGAACGCAAGCCATAAACGGACGTCCACGCTCACAGCAGTAAGGTTCATCGTTGTTGTTTTTAACAGCACTGATGTGTAACAGTGTAAGTTTTTAAACTTGTTTTTCTATATGTTTTCATACAGAAGAGACTTGTTTAAGTTTGAAGAAGTGTCTGGATTCTAGATTTTTTGGAGATCTTAAGTTTTTAGTAATTTACTAGACTGTTCTAGTTTATTATTTTGGTGCTGTGTTACTTAAGTTTATAAGAGCATATTTGGGAAGTGGAACATCATGAATGTGCAGCTGACAAATCCGCAGCAACCGTGTGATGGTGCTGTGTCAATAATGGAATAACTACTTGGGTGTGATAATATTTCGTTTTTTGGTCGTTTTTATATTTTTAGTATTAACCATTATATTATAATCATTTCAATTGTGTGTTTTTTGTGGTTGTGGTTTGTCTGTAAAAATGTAACCTTTATGTTTTATCAGAGGTTTAATTGAAATGAACTGAACAGATTTATTGATTTATTTAAAGCAGATGTGTCCGAATGAGCTTGTCACTGACCGCTTCTCTGAGTGTGTGTGTGTGTGTGTGTGTGTGCTGCTGTGAAAGTGCTGACATGACATATTCACATAGAAACCACTACAGATGAACAGGGAGACAGGAAGACACAGATGCAGCTGTATTTGTCAGACAAACAGGAGGAACAGCTGCAACAATGACTGACAACTTCTGCTTTGTTTTTAACTTGGGCTGCATTGAACCTTGGTTTTCAATGTTAATGAATCGATCAATTTACTTGATCTGTCTCCCAAACCTGACATAGAAGAGTCGTAAAATGCTTTGATGTAAATAATTATTTTCTATTGAGCTATAAATGAAAAATAATAAAGGGGCTTTTATCTGTAATTTCGAGGCTGTTTGTGGTTGGCTGAGAGAGGGACGGGACAATCCATATAAATATATGTGCTGATTCAGATAGTTACAATAAATAATGGCTGTTGTTGTTATGTATTGCAGTTAAATGCAGAGGTGGAAAGTAACGAAATACATTTACTCAGGTTATTGTATTGAATACTTTCTTTGTGTATTTTGTATTTTTGAGTACAATTTAAAATCAGGATTTTGTATTTTATTTGAGGTGAGGTGCACTGCGCACCGGTCAGCCAAACTATCACTCCGCCGCCTGCGCTTCAACCCGTTAAAGAAAAGCGGGGAACAAAGGACCTTTTTTTGGGAAAAACAGGGCATATCGGAACCTTTTTTAAAAAAAAGGTCCGATGCTCCCCGATCGGGGAACATAAGACCTGGGGTACACAGGTACGACCCCCTCCATTCTACAAAAGCCTCCACACTTTTTTTTATGAAGCAGCTTGTAACTTTTGTTTGAAATGTGAGATACACACACACACACACACACACACACACACACACACACACACACACACACACACACACACACACACACACACACACACACACAGTATGTGCACACAAGTCCTGGATGACCTGCACAATGTCTTTATAGTCCATTAGTCTATCTTGCGGTTGCTGTGACGTTTGTTTCTTTTCCTTTGCCAGCGCAGGCTAATGTTTCCCATAGACTTGAATTCATTATGCTAAGCTAGCGCACTGTGCTAACGACTTTGTGGTGATCACCGCCCACAGCTTGTTCGGAAGGACGGGGAGAAGGTGTGGCTTTGTGGAAAATAGTTTTTATTCACAGGGAAAGGTTCACAGCAAGTCACACGTTTGTGGTGCCGTCCGCTTTTCCCTCTCTCTCTCTCTCTCTCTCTCTCTCTCTCTCAGTGTCTCTCTGTCAATCTCTCACTCTCCATCTCTATCACTATCTCAGTCTCTGACTCTCTCTGTCTCCGGACCCAGCCTACTGCAAGAGACCAGGGGCCTCATGTACAAAGGTTGCGTACGGCAGAAAAACGTGGCGTACGTCCTTTTCCACGCACACGTTCAGATGAAATGCGAAATGACCGTGGAAATGTGCGGTGCCCACGCCAACTTCATGGCTGGCGTACGCACGTTTCTACGGCTATTGTTCCTTTGGCGACACATAGTGGTGATGCTGGGAAACTGTTAAATGTGAAAACAAGCAATCATGTGTGATGTGCACATCAGAGACACACTTATGAACAATTAACACCTTGCAAATGGTGCAATCTTACGTGAGCGAGTATTTAGGGAACGCGAGGATTTTCTTGCAAACGATGTGTGAGCTTTCCCACTCACGGGGGTTCAGGAAGGATGAGAAGGCGTCGTTGAGTGAGTGAATAATCCGGTTTATTGCAAAGCAAAACAATGAAACGAACAAAAGGAGACAGCTGTTGCTGCTGTGTCAGCGCTCCGCTGCTCTCTCTCCGTCTCTCTGACTCTCTTCCTCCGTCTCTCACTCTCTCTCACTCTCTCTCTCTCTCTCTCTCTCTCTCTCTCTCTCTCTCTCTCTCTGCGTGCGTGTGTAAGGACCCAGCCTACTGCAAGAGACCAGAACCAGGTTACAAACGTGCTTATATAGCTTACTGATTACCTGATTCTGTCCAGCTGTCTGATCACCGGCTGAGCCACTCCTCCCTTCCCTCCAGCAGCCGTCGCTCTAACCAAGCCCCACTGCCACACGATGATAATTGGCTCATAAGCCGATTACGGTCAGGAGTGAGCCAGTCAACCCTGAGCAGAGCCATGCCAGCTGTGTGGGACGGAATCATCCGAGTGTCATCCAGGTTCATCAAACTCCCATACAATGCTGTTAAACAGGCCAACATTAAAGCTCAATTTTCAGCGAGAGCCGGTTTCCCTAATGTAATCGGAGCTATTGACTGCACACACGTTGCTATAAATGCGCCGTCACAGAATTTGTTTACGTTAATAGGAAACATTTTCATTCCATCAATGTTCAAATCATATGTGATGCGTAAATACAGCTAACTTACATCGTGGCAAGCTGGAGAAACGTGCGTACATTTCACCTTTCATACATCTGAACGTGAGCATGGAAAAGGACGTACGCCACGTTTTTGTGCGTACGCAACATGTGTACATGAGGCCCCTGGTCCTTAGTACAGGCAAATAAATGGTGCTTTTTTATTGTGCCCTTGCTGTTCGTATGTGAGTGCAGCGCACAATCTGTTTCCTGTTTATAAAACTGGGCCAACGGTAGCTCAGTGGTAGAGCAAGGCGTCTCATCTGGAAGGTTGTGGGTTCAGTTCCTGGCTCTGCTAGTCTACATGCCTTGGGCAAGACACTTAACCTCACATTGCTGCTGAAGTATGATAGACAATGTGTTGCTGTCTGAATGTGTGAGTCCTCCTGTATGAATGTGTTAGTGAATGGGTGAATAGTAATGCCATAAATCTCCTGAGCCCAGTGAAGTAGTGACCCTGTACTGTATCATTAACCTGACCTTGGTCCAATCAGCTGTCTGATCACATCCCTGTTGTTTCCACTGTACTGTATTTCAAAGAAGTACTTTTCACTCAAAAAGCACATGACTCACATTACCCACCACTCAACATTTTTATTTCTGAGTGGATCATCGGCCATGTTTTTAGAATTTTCAGCTTTTTATAAATATATCTGCAATCACTATCATAACTTTAACCTTACATATATAATGTGTTACTCCCTTAGAAAATATACATGCATTATATACATTAATTTTATTATCCTTTATTGTAAATATAGCATTTATATGCTTTCTCCGGGTACTTCAGTTTCCTCCCACTGTCCAAAGACATTTAAACTGGGATGAGATTAATTGGTAACTTTAAATCCACGTAGGTGTGAATGTGAGAGGGAATGGTTGGTTGTCTCTGTGCGTTTGACTTGTGATGGACTGGTGAACTGTATAGGGTGTGACCCTGCCTTTTGCCCCATGTCAACTGCCAGAGGGGAGTAAAAAATATCATAGTGGTTTCTCATTATAACATGGGTTCTTACCTTCAGGGTGCGATTTGTCCAAAAAAAAAGGGGGTTTATTAATTTTTTTTGTCTTACATTATGCCCTGGAAAATTGCAGGGCATGTGAAGCTTTAGAAAATTTGAGGTAAAAATGGGGCATTCTGAGGCTTTTTGAAGGACCATTATGGTGACTCATGAAGTAAGGGCAAGTAACTCAAAATGGGTAAGTTACCACAGACACAGAACATTACAGAAAACATGTACTTTGGGAAGCAGCTGGGGGACACATGAACAAGAAACATCTTTAATGGAAAGAGCAATATAATAATAATAATAATACACTCAAGGTCGCCTTACAACAACAATAGAGTAAAATAACAACAATAACAACAACGGGTAGAGAGTTACCCCGGATTTCCACTAGACCCGGAACGGCCGCGGAACGGCAGCGGCGCGGTTCTGCTTCGTCCTCTGCCCGGCGGCAATCCCCACTGGGCGCGTTACGGCGCGGAGCCTTGGGAGCCGGCGCTATTCACGGAAGATCGCGCGATAATCTCGAACGGACGCGAGTTCGCGAGATCCAGCAATAGACTGTGTGTATAAAGTAAACAACAACAACACAGCTTCTTTTCATTCTCCGACGTGGAAGAACTGTTGATCTGGTGTCATAAATGATTTTATGTTTCTCCACTTCAACAATCAGTCTCTCGTCGTTCATTATGACTCTCCGAGACGCTCTGATTAATTGACTGTTTACCTGGCAGCACCGGTAACGACGTAATGTTTATGTGAAGTTGTGAACGGCTATATGACCTGCATATTGTGTTTTATTTTGAAAGGGGGGCGGAAATGTTTTACTTTGATTCTGTGTCAGACTTCCTGTCTTGTGCGATCTGCTTCGTTGAAATTTAAGAGGTTCAGCAGCGGCAACGGCAAAAATAAGACTGATTCCTATCGATAGCGCTGCGGCGTGGCGAGCCGCTTCTGGGCCGCTGCTGAGACGCGCCGCATCGCGGCTGGTGGGAATGCTCTCATTGATTAGAATGGAAGCGATTTGCAACGGCGACCACGCCGCTGCCGTTCCGCGGCCGTTCCGCGTCCAGTGGAAATCCAGGGTTAGAGGGAGTAGGCCTGTTGTGGGTTTTCAGATGGGATTTGAAGATGGGGAATGAGACAATGTTCCTGATGCCGGGGGGGAGGGAGTTCCAGGGGGATTGAGGCTGATAGATGAGCCAGATCTGAGTGTTCGGGAAGGGGTGTTGATGTGATGGAGGTCAGAGAGGTGCGGGGGAGAGATATGGATGGCCTTGAAGGTGAGAAGCAGAATTCTGAAATTGATGCGGAATTTAACCGGAAGCCAGTGAAGCTGTTGCAGAACAGGTGAGATGTTCTGAACCAATTGAAGGATATAGATGGACTTGTGGGGAAGACCAATGAGAACGGAGTTACATTAGTCAAGGCGGGATGTGACCATGGAGTGGACCAGGATAGCAGTGGAGTCGGGAGTAAGAGATGGGCGGAGACGGTTGATGTTGCGTAGATGGTAATAGGCTGAGCCAGTGGTGTTATTGATGTGGGTTTGGAATGAGAGAGTGCCGTCAAGGAGGACACACAGACTCTTAACCTGTAGGGATATATATAACTAAAATATAACTAGGGATGCACTGAAAATTGTTAGCTGAATCTTAAAAAACGAAAATAAATTATTTAACCAATTCTGTATCATTGATTTTTATTTATTTATTTATTTTTAAATCTAATTGTTTCGTGATGGCTGGGACTGTGTGTACTTACCTCGCTAAAGTCAAGGCATTGTAATTATAGTATATTATATTATAGCGTGTGCCCCCTCATCTGGTCCAGACAACCACCCCTGTGCCGTTCGCCTCTCCTGCGCTGCGCTCCTCCATCTCCAAGCAGGTTCTCTGTATCCAGCGCAGCCTCGATCATTTCTCTGGCTTTTTTGCCAAAATAATGATCTTTATGAGGAGGATCGAGTACAGTCGTCATGAGGTGCAGGGGATCCGTGTAGAGGTTAGTGTGGTGAATCAGTGGTGTGAAGATAAGTTCAGCCACAGTTCACTTATTGTCCGGTTTTCTTGGCCTTCCTTTGATAATGACTGCTTTGTGACAATCACGCTTTAATTTCGCACTGCACACACACACACACACACGCACACACGCACACACACACACAACTGCTGGAAAGTTCCAGACACTCTCTCTCTCTCCCTCTCTCTCTCTGCGTGCATATTAAGGCTGAATCCCAATTCCACCCCTTAGCCCTCCCCCTTCCCCCTACCCCTTGTTTTTGCGCGTTCATGTGAGGGGTAGGGCTGTCTCATTTCTCATTAGGGTTAAGGGGTAGGGCCAAGCCGAAGGGCTACGTACCCCTCGAAACGAAGCTTCCTCAGGACCACACTTGAAACGGAGGGCTAAGGGGTGGAATTGGGATTCAGCCTTAGTAGCCATGTGTATTCTCCGTGACCATCAGCTGATTGGATGAAAAAACAACAAAAACTCTGGAATGTGAGATCGCCACACCCAAACTAGGAATGATTCACAGCGATAAAACAACCTTAATTCAAACACAAAGTTTATGGTTTTAAGACCCACAATACTGTGATTTAAAGCATGTGGTGACTTCTTCAAAACTTCAACATGTGTAATTTTGAAAAAAACGAAAATCCCTAATTTTGAAAAAAAAAAGTTTTCCTATTTTTCTTGTTTTGCGCTGGGCCGACTTGTTCCCGCTTGGTCCGTGGTGGGTCACATATAGTCTAATATTAGCCAACGAGAAAATAAACAGGGCTTACTAACCTGGGGCCTGTTTCACAAAGCAGGTTTAGTGAAAACTCTGAGTCTGTTAACCCTGAAATGAGGGAAACTCTGAGTTTTCCGTTTCACAAAGGGAGGTAAGTCAAACCAGAGAAAGAGGAGTAACTCTAGCCTGTTTCACAGAGAGAGGTAACTGCTCTATGAACCTAACCTGGTCAGGACCAGGTTTTTCTCAACAAACCTTGAGTTTCTCTCCGTCTCCGCCCTCTTTCATACACACACGGTATTTGATTTCCTCATTCATTCAGTCAGCAGGCGAGTTTTGAAGTCTGTTCTGCCGTC